>NC_069791.1:99580709-99884192 GCF_027406575.1 Nycticebus coucang
ATCTACAGAAAATAAGAGAAGTAGCGAAGGCAAAGAATTGTCACTGCATGGTAATGGCTGGGAAAGTTCATTAGATTAAGCTAGGTCAACACTATTAACATTTTAGGCTAGGTAATTCTGTGTGGCATTGTCTCATCGTTGTAGTATGTGTAGCAGCCCTCTAGATACCAGTAACAACCAAAATTGTCTCCAAACATGCCAGCTCTCCCTGGGGGTGGGGGATGGGGGTCTAATCAGTTGAGAACCTTCAGCCAGGTAGAAGCAAGCATAGGAGAAAAGTTGTGAAGTGGGGTTCATTTGCTCTGTGCTGGGGTGACAGTGGGAACGTCCTTGGAGCCACTGTTCTAATGGGGAAAGGAGCCAGTCAGAAGAAAAACCGTGATTTTTATCCAGTGGTAAGTGCCCCCAAGGCAGTGTCCAGGGTGTTGGAATATACTAACTGCTGGGGGGTGGTGGTGGTGCTGGGGAATGTTTCTCTGAGGAAACCTTTTTGTGTTCAACACTGAATGCCAGGAAATCAGCCAGCCATTCTGAATGGCAGCTGTTGGGACCAGCCAAATGCAAAGGCCCCAACACAGAAAAGAGTTTGGTGTGGAAACACAGGGAGCAAGAATCTAAGAGCAGAGGAGGTGGTTTGGAAACATAATGGCAAGGACTTGAGATACTGCTCAGAGTATGATGGGAAGCCATTGTTAGGTTTTAAGCAGGAGGAGTAAGTCTAGTTCGATTTTAAAATTAAGTAAGAGATGTGAAGGAACAAGGAGACGGGGACATTCTGAATGATGGTGGCTGTGGAGACAGAAGTAGGTGGATGCAGGTGCAGGTGGTTACCCCACAGGCTCACTGGTAGACATGGAGGAGGAAGAAAAAGGCCTTGGGCAAGTGAGGTGTGGTCATAGTCAGGCTGGGTTTACAAGGGTGGGAGATACTCCAGTAGGGTCACTTGAGTCTGACAGCTGGGTGTAGGGAGGTCAGAGCTGAAGGGGAGAGTAACTTTGCATGGAGGTCCCCCACACTACAGATGATCACAGGTGAACACCAAGTCCCCAGTCCAGCTCTGTCCTTTGTCTTGCAGATGATGCCTTCGAGGCCCTACGCATTGAGCCCTTCTCCAGCCCACCAGAGCTACCCGATGTGATGAAGCCCCAGGACTCAGGAAGCAGCGCCAATGAACAGGCTGTACAGTGAGGGCCCCTGGCCTGCCCCCAAAAGGCCCATCTCCCCCCTCCCCCCCCAATAAAAGAGATTTGGGTGTCTGCCTGGTTGCTGCCTCTTTCTCCTCACCCTCTCCTGACTCCAGGCATCACCCTCCCTGGGATGGGTCATGCTGCCCCCAGAGGCTTCTGTTTGGGCTCTTCCTACCTGGAACCCTGGCTGAGAATTTGGCCCAGCCTGCCACTCAAAGGCATCAGAGTGACCTGGACTGCCTTGAAGGCTGAGCCACTTCCAGCAGCCAGCCCAGGGAGAGAATTGGGAGGAACAAGAACCCTGGGCCAGGCTTTTCCGGTAGGGATAAGTTTCAGATCATACTCCTTCAAGCTCCTCAACCCTGTAATACCCACTCCTAGGGGCCTCTAGAGGGCCTCTAGAGGAGCCTTCGTGGCAAAGGCTGGAGCAAGGTTATAGCCAGGGGTTTTGTTTGAGAGCATGTTTAAAGTGAGGAAGCACAGCCTAGAACATTCTCACACAGGTTTCGCAAAGCTATTAGGAGACCCCACACACAGAGCTGCCTACCTTGGAAGCTTGCAGTGAGGGGGTAGGAAGCTTGCAGTGAGGGGGGAGCTTGGCTCATTTGTTCCCACCACACCTAATAATAAACAGTCTGTAGACCCAATTCCTGCATTTATCATTTTTATTTGACAGAAAAAGTTGCTCTTGCTGTACAGATTTTAAAAAACCAAAATGCCTTTAAGAAACATGAAGAAAAGTTGGCGGGAAGGGGCCACACATCTCATGGGGGATAGTAGGGACCAACTAACTTCAACTCCTGCCCCTTCCAAGAACACTTTACACAACTTCCCAAGTCCCAGACCATCACCCCCTAGGAACTTGGGGATGCAAAGGGGACCCATGCCTCCCAGGGCCTTTCTCACTCCAGCTGGGGTGTCCTAAACTGTATCCTCCCCTCCCCAACTCCCATCTGCATTCCCTCCCACCCCAAAACACATGAACCAGGAAAAACTCACAAGAGATTAACATTTCACAGGAACAAAGAAAAAAGGGAAAGAAGGAAGCCCTTCCTTCCAAGGGCTGCCAAGGTTCAGGAGGGGGCAAACAAGGGCCCCTCCCACTGCTCTGCTGGGGAATAAGAGGGCATTCCCTGTGGGTCCAGAGCATGGGGTGTGGTGCAGTCCCCCAAAGATGATTTACGGAGACCTGCAACAGAGAAGATTGCAATCAGTGCTCTGAGGTTCCACTGCAGCCCTCAAGCCTACTTTTCCTAAGCCACTCCCAGAATGGGGCCACAACCCAGTACCACCAGAACCAGCTTCCAGAAGGGGACCTCAGCCTTCCAGGGCAACACACCTAGAGGAGCGGTGTCGCATGGGTTGAGGGCTAGGTGTCTCCCTCCTGCGCTTGTGGCCTGGGGAATGGCTGTCCCCACGCTGGCCTCTCCGGGAACCCCGCTCACTGCTGCTACTGCAAGACAGACATCAGACAACAAGGTAGAAACAACCTTAAGCACCACTGAGCCTCAAAACGTTTTGGCAGTCAGTGGTCAGACCAGGCTGGATGCGGCCACTTCATGTTTGGCCCTACCTCTGCTGGTCTCGTGGCGAAGGCTGGGGTGAGGGATGGCAGCGCTCCACAGGTGAGTAACTGAGGGACCGAGAGTCCCGAAGGGAGTCTATTGGCTTCCGGGGACTGCGGGACCTGGGGAACAGAGTACAACCCCATAGCACCACATACTTCCAAAAACACCAACCAGTACTCAGGACCACCCGCCCAGGTCCTGACCACCAAACCTCACACCACGCAGGGCCAGCCTCAGACCCACCTTTGTCCGCTCACTCACCCATCCGCCCGCACACCATCCACCGAATGCCCACAATGGGCAGAGCACAGGGTACAGCGGGGGAGGGATGCAAAGATAAAGACAGTCCCTGCCCTTGAAGGAGCTCAGAGGTGAAGGAAGGCACACATGGCCCCATGTATGGGAAGAAGCACCGCAGGGTTGGATGTGTGTGGGTCTGGGGATCCCAAGGACAAGAACATGGGGCGGGGTAGGGCAGGGGCAGGGCAGTCTTCTTGAAGGTGCTGTTTGAGCGGAGTCTTGCAGAACCAGGAGTTCACCAGGCGGACAAGGAAATTCCAGGCAGAAGGAACAGCATGTCCAAAGGCATGGGCTCTCCTTAGACTGCAAGGCGCTGGGTATGGCTGGAGCACAGGGCATGTGTGGGGGCAGGCAGGAGAGGAGAACACAGGCAGGCAAGGCCAGTTGGTGAAGAGCCTCACACGCCATTCCCGCAGAGGTGGGGCTTTATCCTGCAGGCCACAGGACATCCCAGGAAGGATTTGTGGAATGGAGGGAAGTAACCAGATGTGCATTTTAGAAAGATCCCTCTGGCTACATGTGGAAGCGAAGGGCATGAAGGCAAGGAGACAGGGAGGAGGCTGTGGACAGAGTTGGGAGAAGATGATGGTGGCCAGACCAGAGCCCTGGCAGCAGCAATGGGGAGATTTAAAACCTAGAAACCTTAGGACCAGGATGTATGTCAGGGGGAGGGAAAAGAAGAAACCTAGAACTCCCCAATCCTGGCTTGAGCACCCACTTGGATGGTGCGACCCTCTGCCAGAACAGGGCACAAGAGAACAGGGAAGAGGAGTGCACCTGACTCCTCCATACAACCAAACACCAAAGTCCACATGAGACATCCCCAGGGTCCCTTCTCTAGACACATTACCCGCCTCTTTTCCATCTCAGGAAAGGCACCACTCACCTCCGCTCGCCAGGGGGTGGCTTCTTAGGGCTTGCAGGTTTGGGCAAGGCCTGAGGACCAGGCTTAGCAGGGGAGGGGGAGGAAGAGGAAGAGGAAGAGGAAGAAGAGGAGGAGGAGGAGGAGGAGGATGAGGAGGAGGAGGAGGAAGAGGAAGAGGAAGAAGAGGAAGATGATGATGAAGAGCTAGAACTGGAACTGCTAGAGCGCCTCTTCCGTTTGGCTGGGGTTGGCTCCTGAGGACGTCCCTCTCGCACAGCCTCCTTTGGGGCTGGGGTAGGGCTGGGGACCCTGTGGGAGGAGAGGAGTGTCACAAGGAGACAAGCTGCCCCAGCCCCAACCCTACCTTCCTTGGCCTGGAGGAATGGCAGTGGGGGAGGGGTGCCTGAAAAAGGCCCTGGGAGCTCTCCCAGCCACACGAGCCAGTGATCACAATCTCTGGAGTTCAGTGGCCCGAGCTGACCCAACCTCTGCTAACACAAGCAACAGGCTGGGGCCCGTAGCACAAGGGATCAAGGTTAAACCTCAAGAATGTCCCTGATGGAGGAATAAGGCCTCTGGGCTCAGGTGTGGAAGCTGAAGCTGGGTGGTCTCCTTCCTCGGAGAGCCGCAGCTTGGGGAGGCCCCCTGTGAGTGCAGGTAGGTTGGGGAAGGGGCCGTCCTGCCTGGAGGCAGGGAGAGGGATGGGATGACCTCTGAAGATCCTTCCAGCCCAGGGAGTTCCTCTTGAGGTCTAACTGCCATCCCTCCTGCTGTAAAATTAAGTCCATTTCCTCTAGTTCTGTCCTCTGTAGAGACGGAAAACTTATCATTATCCTCTAAAGAATTAACCTTCCGTGTCTTTTATCTGTCCCATTCTTCCCCCCTACCACAGCCCCCACCCCAGCATTCTCTTCTACCCCCAGTTGAGCATCAAGGTCCCCATACCTTCTCAAAGAGCCAAGAACCTTTGTGACATGGTTTCTCCCTCCCTACTCCCCCAAGCATCCCCAATGCCTTTTCCCTAGGATATTTCTGTAAGTCAAATTCCCTCACCTCTTCAGTGCCACCTCTGGTTGAGCTGGAAGGCTAGAGCCCTCCGAATCACTAGAACTGGAGCCAGAGGAGGAAGAGGACGACGATGATGATGATGAAGAGGAGGAGGAGCTAGAGGACGATGAGGAGGAGGAGGAACTCCGCCGCTCCTTTGCTGGCTGCAGAGCAGCCAATGCTTCAGAAGGCTGCTGGGCCCCAGTAGAGGCAGGTGGTTCCCCACCCTCAGAATGGGACACCCCAGGGGCAGCAACAGAAAGCATGCCATTGTGGTCACTAGCAGAGGATGTGGTCTTTGCCACTACCCCAGAGGAAAGGGACTGAGACCCTGCTATGCTTGTGGTTGGGGTAATCAAAGAACGGGATTGATCTGAAAAAGCAGATGGCACAGGGGACCTAGGCCTCTCCTGTGCTGGAGGAAGCAGAGACTGTGAAGGAGCCTGGCCCATTCTTGAGGCAGGGGAGGGAGCCCGCTCAGAGGTGATTCTAGACTGGTTTGGGGCAGATGGTGGTGTTCTGGACCTGGCTCGGTCAAGGAGTGGTGGGGAAGTTCTGCCACTGACACGCTCATAGGCAGAGATGGGTACCCTGGGGCTGGTGAGGTTTGCACCAGACAACGCTGGAGCCATCCTAGCACTGGTGAGGCTTGCTGGAGCCAAGGCAGCAGGGGTTCTGGAGCTGGCAATATTGACAGGAGCTGTGGCATGTGCAGACCGAGGACCCACCAGGTTTGCAGAGGTTGGAGCCTGGGGTGTTCTAGAACTAGGATAATTTGCAGCAGCTGGCGGGGTACCAGAGCCTGTGAGACTCAAAGCTGCCAAGGCAGCTGGGGTTCTGGCTCCTGCCAGGTTCACAGCTGGGGCTGTGGGGGTGCGAGGGTCAGCAAGGTTCACAGCTGAAGGTGCTACCGCTGTTCTGGGGCTGGCTAAGTTCATGGCTGCTGCTGCAGCTGGTGTTCGTGAATCAGCCAGATTCACTGCTGTTGGGATGGCAGGTGTCCTGGCACTGGCCAGGTTCATAGCTGCTGCAGAGGCTGCAGGAATTCTACTAGCAAGGTTGGCTGCTGGGGCTGTTCTGAGACTCATGAGAGGCACCGGAGCTGGAACCTGGGACATTCTTGCAGCAAGACCAGCAGCAGACATGGACGGAGGCGGCCGAGCAGTGCCAAGACTGATAGCTGTCAGGGCAAGGGCAATTCTAGATTGAGCATGATTTTCCGGCACAGACGCTCTCTGGTGATCAGGTATTCGGGGACCTGGACCATCCATCATGGAGCCACCACCTTGCTGCAGGACAGACATGGGTGTTCTAGAACTGCCGAGGGGTTCAAGCATTCCAGGTGATCTACAGCGGTCAAGGGGAGTTGGTGACATGCTAGGACGACTGAAGCAACTCACTCTGGAGCTATTGAGTGCTGCTGGAGGTGTCCGAGAACCAGAATGGTTCCTTGTTGCTGGAGGAGTAGCAGAACGTGAACGATCAGAACTACTTCCAGAAGACCGCCTGCGGATAGCTGGAGGAGATCTTGTTAAGGATCGTTTGCCCCGAGCCGTTCGTGGAGTACGAGATCTAGAACGGCGGCGGATAGCAAGAGGTGAGCGACTTCGAGAACGTTTGCGTGGCAGCAGTGGCGTTCGGGACCTAGAGCGGCGCCGAATAGCTGGAGGTGTTCGGGACCTAGAGCGGCGGCGTGTCACTGGAGAGGTTCGAGAGCGGGACCTTCTTCGAGTTATTGGAGAAGTGCGAGATCGGGATCTCCTTCGGGTGACTGGAGATGTTCTGGATCTTGATCTTCTACGAGTGATGGGCGATGTTCTGCTTCGAGACCGCCTCCTGGTTACAGGAGGAGTCCTAGATCTGGATCTTCTGCGAGTCACTGGAGGAGTTCTGGAACGGGAGCGCCGGCGCGCTGTCGGTGTTCTGGACCTTGAACGACGGCGGGTTACTGGTGGTGTTCTGGACCTAGATCGCCTTCGACTCACAGGGGATGCTCTAGACCGAGATCTTCGTCGAGTCACTGATGTTCTGGACCTTGAGCGCCTCCGACTGACTGGTGAGGTTCGAGACCTGGACCTACGTCGGCTTATCAGGGGTGTTCTGGACCTGGATCGCCGGTGAGTGGCTGGAGAGGCTCGAGATCTGGAGCGTTTCCATGGGGCTGGTGATGTGCGTGAACGAGAACGCTTCCGACTGGTTGGAGGTGTCCGAGAGCGGCCTCTTCTGCGACGAGAAGAGGTTCGGGAACTCTCCTGCCGGGCAGGTGACCTTGAGCGGTAACCAGAGCCTCCCCTCCGACGACGAGTAACCCGAGACCTCGACCGGCTCCGCTGTCTTCTCCGAGATGTTGACTGAGAAGACCCAGACCTCTCTCGTCGGCGGGTTGTTCTGGTTTTCTCCCTCCTTGAGCGGGAACGGGACCTCTGGAGTCCACGAGGCTTTGGTGAAGGAGAACGGCCTCTCCTGGAAGTTGTCTTAGTACGTGGAGATGAAGCTGAGCGACGCCGGCGTGAAGACCTCGACTTTTCAGCTGGCTCTGGGGAAGACACAGATGGACTTCTTCGGCGTCTTGGAGGAGTTCTGGAGCGGGTTTCTGGTGAGGATGAAGCAGAGCGGCTTCTACGGGAAACTCTGGCCTTCCTTGTTAGCTCAGGAGATGAACGAGAGCTACGACGTCGAGGTGGTGTGCGAGACTTGGTCTTGGGCTCTGGTGATGACCTGGAGCCTCTTCGAGTAGTCTTGGATTTAGGTGGGTGTTCTGGAGAGGACTCGCTACTGCTACTTCCTTCAGGAGAAGGACCTCTGCCTTTGCTTGATGAACCTGATCTACTTCGTCTAGGAAGGGCCCGGGGGGCAGGAGGTTTGGGTTCAGGAGAGGAATCAGAACCACTCTGTACCCTGGGTGCCACTCTCGGCTTATCTTTCAATTCAGGGGAAGAGCCAGACCTACTGCACCGAGGAGAAGGTCGGGATTTGCTGTCAACCTCTGGAGATGATCCAGAGCGACTCCTCTGCCTAAGTGGGGTTCGTGTCTTGGCTTTAGAATCTGGAGAAGAGTCTGACTCACTTCTTTCCTGTGGGGATGCACCAGGTTTCCCATCAAGTTCTTGAGAAGATCCAGACCTACTTCTCTGCCCAAGTGGAGTCCTAGCCCCAGTTTTCTGTTCAACTGATGATTCTGACCCACTTCTCTCTCTCTGCGGGGTAAGACACTTGTTGTTGAGCTCTGGGGATGATGGAGAATGACTTCTAGGCCTGGGAGTCTGAGGCAAAGCTTTTGGTTCTGGAGAAGAATCACATTCACTTCTGCCCCTAGATGGTGTTCTAGGTATATCTTTCATTCCAGGAGAGGATCCAGACAGGCTGTGCCTTGAGGGAGTCCCAGACCCATCTCTTAGTCTTGGAGAAGACCCAGATCTGCTTCTCCGTGATGGAGTTCTAGGTAAACCATCTTTCAGTTCAGGAGAAGATACAGAGCTACTTCTTTCTCTCGAGGGTGTTCTGGGTATAGCATCAAGTACAGGTGAAGCAACACTCTGATTTGAAGACATTCCTCCCTTTTCCACTGCATCTGGGGATAACTCAGAACTGCTGCGTCTGGAGGATCTTGTCGATTGTTCTCTCATGTCTAGAGATGGATCTGTCTCCAACTGATTAAGGAAAGGTCCATTCAAGTCTTCTTTAACCTCAGAAGAAAATCCAGTATTCATTTCATTACCAACAGGACCTGAGCTTCTAAATTCTAAAGGTGATCCAAAGCTATTCTCCCTAGGGGAAGAGATAGACAGTTCTTTATGTTCTGGAGAAAAATGTGCCCCACCCCAAGATGTGGGCACTGTAGCAACTTCTGCTGCTTCCATAGCAGCCTGTGATTGGTTTTGGTCAAGAGTCAAAGGTATGACAGGCCTTTCTTCTATTTCAGGAGATGACTCAAAGTTACTTCCAGCCATTTCTTTAAGTTCTGGAGACAAATGAGGCAGGACATGGCTGGAGGGTTCTTCAGATTTCTCTACCACCTCCATTAACTCTTCATCTTGGCAGGACTTAGCTAATGTGCTACTTTGGTCTCTTGTATCTGGAGATGACTCAGCACCACCTCTTTCTCTCAATGGGGTTCTAGGTATGTCTTTCAGTACTGGTGAAGACTCGGGCCTACCCTGCACTAGAGGACTAAATTTGTCTGCTGGTCTAGGAGATGATGCAGTAACATCCTCCTGACAGGGTAAGACCATTTTCTCTTTTGACTCAAGAGAAGGCTCTGATCTACTCTGCCCCAGAAAAGATTCAGAGTCCACTGTAGGATATAAAGAGTCAGATTGGGACCTGCTCTGCTCAGGAGACATTCCAGATTTCAAACAAGGACTTGATGAAAATTCACTTCTATCCTGCCTCACTGGAGATCTGGCTGCCAAGTCAGTGACTGGAGATGAGGGCCTGGACTGACTGCCCTTAGGAGGGGTTTGAGATTTGCTCTGCAGAGATGGAGATTCTGAGTGACTCTGTCTCACTTCTGGACTTGAAGTACCCGATCCAGGATCTGGTGAAATTTGAGATTGGCCTCTCGGTTGCAGAGATGAAGAGCCAAAATAGCTCTCTTCTGGTGGTGTACTAGATTTTACTCCTGGACAGAGAGGGAAAGATCCAAGAGAACTTTGTGCTGGTGAGTCTTTAGACTTCTCTTGGACACTCCTTGGAGACTTTGATCCAGAAAGACTTAGCCCTGGTGGAGTTAGGGGGTTAACTTTGGGGTATGGCGAAGTAGAACCTGAGTGAGTTTCTCTTGGTGGTGTTCCAGATTTCACTTTGGTATCTGGTGAGGAGGACCTAGAATGGCTGTGTCTTGGCAACAACCTGGATTCTACAGTGGAGCGGGGAGACACTGATCTGCTTTGCCTTGGAGGTGTTCTAGATGCCACCCTACCAGGACTCGAAGAAGAAGAACCAGAATGGCTTCGTCGTCGTGGTGACGTTACAGCCTTCACTTGGGGTTGTGGAGATGATGACCTAGATGGGCTCTGTCTTGGAGGTGTACTAGATTTCACTCTAGGAGGAGAGGACCCAGGGCAGCTATGTCTCAAAGGGGTCCCAGATTTCAACTCATGGTCAGGTGATGATTCAGAACGGCTCTGTCTTTGTGGTGTTGCCGACTGTTCATTGGCCTGAGAACTTGCTACCGACCCTTGTCTTGGTGGTGTTCCAGATTTCACTTTAGAGGGAGGAGATAAACTAGAATGACTCTGTCTTGATGTTTTAGCTTTCTGCTTAGGTGGTGAAGACCCAGAACGACTGCGCCTGGGTGGTGTTCTAGATTTACCTTTATGTTGGGATGATCCGGAGCGACTACGCCTAGGTGGTGTTTGTGATTTTTGTTTAGGGCATGGAGAGGATCCTGAAAGACTTCGCCTCAAAGACAAGCGAGACTTAACTTTGGATCTTGGTGAAGAGACAGACCTGCTCCGCCTTGAAGAAACACGAGATTTTTTAGTTTCTGGGCTCGAATTGGACCTACTCCTTCTCTGAGATGTTCTGGATTTATTCTTCCTCTCTGATGATGAGCCAGACCTGCCTCTTCTTTGTGGTGTTCTAGAGTGAGATCTTCCTCGTCTAACTAGACTTCTACTGCGGGATCTTCCTCGTCTTGGTGTCCTAGACCGAGATCTCCCTCTCCTGGCTGGTGTTCTAGAACGCGAGCGGCCACTGCGTCTGGCTGGGGTTCTGGAACGTGAGCGACCACTGCGTCTGGCTGGAGTTCTAGAGCGTGAGCGACCACTGCGTCTGGCTGGGGTTCTAGAGCGTGATCGGCCACTTCTCCTAGCTGGAGATCTACTACGAGATCTTCGTCGCACCGGTGATCGGGTCCTGGATCTGCGCCTAGCAGGTGTCCTAGACCGAGACCTGGCCCTCCGCACTGGTGTTCTAGACCGAGACCTGCGCCTGGTGGGTGTTCTAGATCGTGATCGCCGCCTGGCAGGTGTTCTAGAACGAGACCTGCCCCGCCGAGCTGGTGTTCTAGAACGGGATCTGCCCCTAGTGGCTGGGGATCTAGAGTGTGATCTGCCTCGCCTTGCTGATCGAGACCTGCCTCGTCTCTGGGTATTTCTGCTCCTGGACCAGCCTGGTCGCTGAGGAGACCTAGAGCGGCCTCGGCGCTGTGGGCTTCCAGATCTTCCCCACCTCTGTGCAGACCTAGACCTACGCCACTGAGGAGACCGGGACCGAGAATGACCTCTCTTAGTAGGGGTTCGAGACCGAGATCGCCTCTTAGTAGGTACAGGGCTACGAGACCTCCCCATCCTATGTGAAGGGGTATGAGAATGTGATTTATCCCGTTTTGCTCGGCCATGTGATCGATTCTTGGATGTGGGAGAAGAAGAAATCTCTCGGTGGGCCCCAGGAGCTAAAGCAGCTTTAGGACTTTCTGGGGAAGAGCTGGCATGCCGAGAAACTTTGGTAGGTTGAGGGGATGGGGGGCTGCTCTCAGAGGAAGAAGATTGGGGAGGTTTCTCAGGAGACTTAGGTGGTGACCGGCCCCGAGCTGGAGAGGCCTCAGATGGGGGGTTCACTGGCTCCTGACTTAAGGAAGTTGTTGCAAGGGGTTGTGGGGAGCCGCCATGTTGCTCAGCAAGGAGCGGAGTGGGAGCAGGTGGTTCTGGGCCTGTGCTGCTCCTTTCCGGAGAGGGACTAAGTCGAGCTGTAGATTTCTATAGTGGAAGAAAGAGTAGGGATAGGGATACATAAGCACCAAAACTTCACATCACCCTTAAGATCCCAATACCCTTCCCAATGAAACTTTTCTTCTGTACACTCCATTACATCGATTTGTTTTTTTGCTCACCATAGACAATCACATTCATTCAATAACAAAGAATCATATAATATAATGTACAATGCAGAAAACCCTATGATATAGATTATCTGTGATCTCAAGAATCTCCTAACTATAAAACAGACAAAATGCAAATAACACATGCACTACGTTTAACAATAAATACCGTTACAATATGCTGTGAGAACAGACAAAAATATTTTTTAGAAGATGAGGTTTCAGAAAGTAAGTGGCAATTAACTTCATCCTTGAGGAGTAACTACATTAAATGAAAAAACAGCACAAATGAAAGGCCAAGGTTTGAGAACATGATTTATGAAGGATAAAAATGTAGAGCAAGAATGGTGAAGTGCAAAAAAGAAGAAAAACAATTATAAAAGCCTGTAGATACAATTCAAAAGCAATATAGATATAGCATAATTAAGTTTCTGAAGTGACCCAACTTGTAATTTGGAAAGGTAACCCTGGATGACGTGAAAAATAGATGAGAGAGGTAAGAATTTATACTGTAATAGTTGAAGAAAGAAGAAACGATGAGGGCTGAAATTAGAAGAGAAGCTATTAAAATAGTAGGAACTGCTAAAAAAAAAAAAAAAAAAAAAAAAAAAACCATTCCATTCATACTGCTGGCACTAATCTAGTGGACTGAAAATTTTTATGCTGGGTGTCATGGCTCACACCTGTAATCCTAGCAGCACTTGGGAGGCAAAGCAGGTGGATCACCTGAGCTCACAGGTTCAAGATCAGCCTGACCCAAAAAGGAGACCTCATCTCTAAAAGTAACTGTAGTCCCAGTTACTTGGAAGGCAAGAGAATCACTAGAGCCCAAGAATTTGAGGTCACTGTGAGCTGTAATACCACAGCACTCTACTGGGGGCTACAAAGTGAAACTCTTGTCTCCAAAAAGAAAAAAATAAATAAATAAATTAGGCTTAGGCCCTGTAGCTCAGTGAGTAGAGCGCTGGCCACATACACCAAGGCTGGCGGGTTCAAGCCTGGCCCACGCCTTCTAAACAATGACAACTGCAACCAAAACAACGACAACTGCAACCAAAACAACCGGGCGTTGTGGCAGGTGCCAGTAGTCCCAGCTACTCGGGAGGCTAAGGCAAGAGAATCGCTTAAGCCCAAAGAGTTTGAGGTTGCTGGGAGCTGTGGCTCCACAGCACTCTACCAAGGGCAACATAGTAACACTGTTTCAAAAAAAAAAGAAAAATTTTAGTGAGCCATGACAAGTATCTCATGAATTTTATTGTAAGTAGTAAAGCTTAATGTAGTTTAAAACATTTGTTCTAGTTTTATCTATAAATGTACATAAACAGTATAGTGATATAAAACCTATTAATATCAGCTAGCATGGGTGGTTCATGCCTATAATCCTAGCATTCTGAGAGGTCGAGGTGGGTGGATTGCCTGAGGTCACAGGTTCAAAACCAACCTGAGCAAGTATGAGATCCCATCTCTAAAAATTAGCTGGGCGTTGTGGCAAGCACCTACAGTCCCAGCTACTAGGGAGGCTGAGACAAGAGAATCGCTTGAGCCCAAAACTTAGAGGTTGCTAGTGAGCTATGAAGCCACAACCCTCTACCAAGGGTGACAAAGTGAAATTCTGTCTCCAAAAACAAAACCCCAGCCCCCCCAAAAAAACCCTATTAGTATCAAATGCAGTTTAATTCTCAAAGCCACAATACTGAAGCATCTGCAGATACAGAAGAGAACTTGATAACTGGGAAAGGAATGTAGAAAACAGAATTGAACTGATTTCTTAATAAGCTATATTACCTCCCCACTTCACGTCATACAGCTGTCCCAAATCCATACCCTTGCAATCCAACAAAATTGACAACTTGGCAACAGACCTCCTTCTTGTCTTTGTCTTCGTAAGGGCTGCTAGGCTGCTTTGTGGAGGGCTCTGGGCTGCAAGGCTGTTGTATGTTGGTGGTACCTGGTTCAGTGGAAGGTGCATCTCCCTCCCCTCTATGCCCTGAAGCCGGGGAAGGACTTCGCCCAGTCAAGGCAGTTGTATGGGTTTTAACTGCAGCACTTCGAGACCTGAGGGAGTTAATTGAGGATGGGGAAAAGGAAGTAAATCAGCTCAAAGGAAGAACAGAAAACCCCCTCCCTGGCACCCATCCACATTTCCTAACTGTATAACCCTCTTCCAAAAAACCTTCTTAGTCGCATGATAAAAACCATTCAATGAAATGCATTCAGTCCACTTTGGTCCTTCTCTTCCCAACATAATCCCAAAAAATGTTCTCCCTCTACCCCTTTACTCACCTCCCAAACATCCCCAAACCATCCACCCAACCCATTCCCTACCCACTTCATTTACAACTCACCTCTGAGCCCACCTCCTTCAGGAAGCCTTCCCCGATTAAGGAAGCCAGGGTAAGGATTCCTTCCTCCCCCAGACACCACGAACAAACCACCACCCCCCCTATTCTGGCAGTCCATATACATCAGAACGAAACAAAAAATAACAAAAAAAAAACAAATAAAAACAAAAAAAAAAAGAGAAGGGGAAATGTATATGTCTGTCCATCCTGTTGCTTTAGCCTGTCAGCTCCTACAGGGCAGGGACCGTGTCTTCCGAATGGTCTGTGCAGCGCCTAGCACACCGTGGGCGCTCAATAAATATTAAATTGATTAACCCACCATTCCCTCTCCCTCCCTTCCTCCTGGACTACCCCTTACCGACTGCGGGATGTATCAGAGGAGGAAGCAGAGTCAGCAGAAGTTGAACGGTGGGCCCGGCGGCTCTTGGGGGCTGGTGTTGTACTTCGAGAGCTAGAAGATGACCAAGACCACAAATAAGGGTGCTGCCACACCTATACTGGATTCTCTTTACCAGTCCCTTAACCCTTTACCAGTCTAAGACATCAGTGAATCTGTCCTCTCCCTTCTTAGGTGGGATCTATCTACTTACTAAGCGAATTCCCTATATATTCACTCACCGTTTTCGCTTCTTGTCCTTAGATTTGCGTTTGCTCTTTGGAGTGGGAGACCTAGAATGTAAGGCAAAGTTGTCAAAAATAACAAATTTTTCATCTTTTTTAAATTTTAACAGAGTCTCACTTTGTTGCCCTCAGTAGGGTGCTGTGGTGTCATAGCTCACAGCAACCTCAAACTCTTGGGCTCAAGCGATTCTCTTCCCTCAAGCCTCCCGAGTAGCTGGAGCTATAGGAGCCCGCCACAAAGCCCGGCTATTTTTTGAGATGGGGTCTCGCTCTGGCTCAGTTTGGTCTTAAACCCATGATCAGGTAATTTGCCCACCTCGGCCTCCCAGAGTGCTAAGATTACAGGGGTAGCCATGGCGCCTGACCTTGAGAAGTATTATTAAGAAATTGAGCTTTACTACAAGAAAGAGAAACTTTGCAGAAGCCCAGAACAAGCAAGGCCCATCAAGCAATAACTCATCACTCCCACATCAGACTATGTCTCCTACAAGACAAAGAGCTCTTTCTTACCTATGCTTACGTTTCTTGGACTCAGATTCAGACCTGTTGGGAAAAAAAAAAAGAAAAAAACATAAAAGCATCTGTGCCTAAACTCAGCAAGCCTTCTTCAGTCACTCCAAGGATTCCCAGCTCATACCTGTGCTTCTTCTTCTTTGAGCTCTTCTTTCTCTCCCGTCGAGGAGAACTGCTCTCTGACCTGCTAAAGATGAGTTCAGAAGCAAGATCATTCTGCTTAGCTTCTTCCCTGGCCTTCCTCCTTACAATCCACCCACTGAAAAGGTTTCTAAAACCTGAACATCTCAACAGCATCAGTGCCCTAGACCCATTTCTTTACTCTTAATAAAAGTACAGGTAACCGTAAATCAACAAACCTCAAGATCAAAAACAAAATTCCAGAAATGGAGAAGGCTGCTGACCAGTTCTTAATTGGTAGAACTGCAAACTTAACCCATCTCCACTGACAAACACATAACAACCTCTGTCCCAACTGAGACCTAAATGGTAACTCTCTCCTCCCTGATAGCTACCTCTTGCTTTCTAGAAGCAAAAATTCTCAGTTCCTAAAGTGGAAGTACACCACAAAGTTGGTCCTCTGGCTACTAGAGTAACTTTCCAACCAACTTACCGCCCTCTATCTTTCTTCTTCTTCTTCTTCTTTTGCTTTGGTGTTGGTGATCGAGAACTGCTGGACTCCCGAACAAGGCTGGGGAAGGAGAAAAAGTGGAGACAGGTGCTAAGACAAACTTTCTTAGACATTACAACTTCAGAACAAAAATCTGGAGAGTTTGAGAAAAAACAACAACAACAACAGAGAGCACAAGGATGCTTAGAATCAGAAAAAGAAGCCTAAAGTGGTATTCTTGATCGTGTGTACCTATAAGGTTTGGGAGGCTCAGGAGCTGGCTGTTTAGCTTCTCGAGCACGACGCTGAGGATCAAAAGAACTGCCATCCACGTAAGAATCACTGATGCCAAAGGCAGCACGGAGTCGCTCATTCTTCTTCTCATTTAATTCTGCCAACTGGTGAGTCTCAGTTACCCTGGAGGAAAAAAAAGAGCAAAAGTCTGAAGGAATCCAGGAGCAAAGGGACTAGCCATAATCAGAATACGATTATAAGCAGGAGCCAAATAAGGCATGGGGAAAGACGACGAGGCAGGGAGGAAGTTCCAGGTAAGGAGAAAGGACAGCAGCAGCAGCAGCAGAGTCCCAAGGAACCAAGGGAGAGTTCAACACTCACGCTGGCCTCTGCCCTGGGGTGTCCTCCTTGCCCCCAGGGTTAACATCCTTCTCCAGCAACATGAGTCGAAAGGTCGCCACTTTTTCCTGAATTTGCTGTTCCTCGTACCTGAAGAACAAATCCCTTCAGGGTTAGAGCTTAGCAGGACACTTTCCCAGACCCAGGTAAACATTCCCCTCATTCCCAACGGGGTCTCTTCCCTCTCCATGCACACATAGAACTTTTCACTCACTGTCACCCAAAAGTCCCTTCTCTTCAGTCCTTCTGATCCTTTCTTAAATCATTTTCCTTCTACTTACTACACCCTCTAGAACAGTGGATTTTAAACATGCTACACTTCAGGGGCCAAAAGAAGAAAGTTAAGCAGGCAGAGTTCCAAGTACTTTCCCCCAACTTCAACAAGAACAGGTCTTTTACTTCCTAGGATTCCAAAGTAAGGTATATTGTTATTTTGTAAGAGTTACCGATGCTGAAGTTTGAAAACCACTGCTCTAAAAGGTTTTCTGCCTGATGTGCTCCTTCTCCAAAAATCTCACATCCCTAACCAGCCCATGACTACCTCTTATTCAAGTATTATCCCAATTCCTGGCTTCCTGCCTTTGCTATTTTCCAAGGCCTCAAACCTTAAATCCATTTACCTTCTCTTCTACCAATGACAACACCTGTTTACTATGCAGCTCTTCTACCTGGTCTCTGCTTTCTGTTTCTCCCTGAAAACACGTTTTTGTCCCTCAATGGGCCCCCTTCCCTATGTGCCTTCATCTGAGTAATTCAGTCCCTCAGGCTCCCAACTACGCCCCAGACACAGTTTCCTCATCTCCCATTTTGCACTGTCCTTTAACTCTATCCAATTCTCTAGCTCATTTACCTCCTCCCCTATCACAACTCCTCTCCAGGCCTCTTTGAACCAGACCTAAGCTAAAATCCCCACCTAACACCCCCAGCTTTGCACTCGCTCAGTGCTTAGCTCTTCCCCAGCCCTCCCCTCACCCCTGCTCTTCCATCATCTCCTCCAGCTCGAGGCATCGCAGCTCCACGCGCCGCTTGCGCTCGTGGTCCAGGATGTCAGGATTAGGCCGCTTCACCAGGGCAGCCTCCAGGCGCCGCAGTTCCTCCTCTCCCTTGTAGTCAGGCCGCTCACCCCGGCGGCCCCGCACCAGGGACAGGTTGCGCTGGACGTAGCCGTTGGTGCCGCTGCCCCGGGGCGTCGGCAGCCCGATCCCGTTGTACATGGCCCCGTGCCCGGGGGAGGGGGCACCACCGCTCCTGAGGGGGAGCGGGGAGACAAGGGTCAGGCCCCTGGCCCCAAACTAACCACTTAACCACCACCCAAGTCCTTGCTCTTTCATCCCTATTTCAACAATTATCTTCACACTAAATCTCCTTTGACTAAATAATGCTCCATCATCCTCCTGCTTGCCCAACAGAACCCCTTCTTCGTCCTTCCTACACTGCTTCCTTTCCACCAAATCACACTCCAGTTCTTACTGCCTTTTTCTTTTGCACGGTTCCTTAATACTCTCACACAGAATTCTAAATCACTTCTCCTTGCACCTAGGTTTTTTCCTTTTTCATCTTAGGCAAACAACGATCCTGCTTCTATCAAATCTCTCCACAATGTCCCTTTATTCTCCTCTGGCCCCAAAATGCACAAGTGGTATCTTTACCAACTACTCTAATTCCTAACCTCTGATCACCAACTAAGGCCTGCAAACAGGGCACAAAAAGCACCAGACATAGATCTGTGGCACCCAAGGGCCTGTAATCCATGTTCACATTCTTCCAAGAACTTAAGAAACGTTAAGGATTTCAGACTGCTCTATACCAATGCAAAATGAACTTAAACATCCCCTTACTATCTAAACAGGTGGACCAGTTGGTTAAGATAAATCAAAACTGTCCTGTGCAGCCTCACATCCACACTAAAGGCCAGCATACACATCAGAAACACATATGAACCTTGGACATATAATCTTCTTAAACTTTACTTCCCAGGTAAGGAGCCATTCCCTTGATTCTATATATTGAAAGATCCTATCTGTTCCTTCAATTTCCTTCCCAATAAGATTTACAACATTATCGCCCAAGTCTTGCTAGCTCCTGTTAAATATTACCTGTTTTCAACTCAATGTTCTATTTAAGCACATCAAACCAGTCTCCTCTTTTCAACTGTTCCCATATCTTTTCTACATACTTTGCCATAAACTTATCTATGAAGACCCTCACCACATCTCACCATTAATTGGTTGGCTATCCCTACCCTCAGCTTTGCCTTACCCCTGTCCTATGTAAACCCCAGGACTCCTACTATGTTCTAGCCTCTCAACTTGTCCCAACCCCAGCATGACTCTGAAAAACACTCAAGCTCCTGTTTTTCTAGTTAAATTCCTTCACTACACATATTCTATTCCTTTCTCCTACAATACATATTCTATTTATGTCTTCAATCCATCCTCTCCAAGATAGTTTCAGAGCATCAATAAATGTGTGAGGAAAAAATACCTAGGAAAAACCCCAAGGAAGAGGTAAAGTGAAGGAATCAAAGCAAATAGAAAAGACAAGACTTCGATAGAAGGGAAGGCCACATCTAGAAAATTCCAGAGTAATTATGCTAATCCCTGGGAAAAAGTGCTAACGTGCACCAAAAAAGAAAAAAAGTTAAGAGAGAAAGTATGAGAGCTGGAATGGAAAAGAGTTAGGCTAGATCCAGAACAGTTTACACCTCTCAACTCTTCTCACCCCAGTCTAAGAATGGGCTTCTGCCCAACCCCAGTAGCAGACTCAAGAGAGAATTGAAGAAAAGATTATACCAGGGTGACAGATGAAGCTAAGTCTAAGAAAAGCAAGTGGAAATTTAAAAACTTCCTTATAGCTCAAGAGATCAGTTTCTCTATCTTCCAACGCTGACTTTCATTTTCTGTCAACCTTCCCCACACTAAATCTAGGTCCTTCTTTGCCTTTCCACACCCCACCTAATTTTTGCTTCTCTTGCAGAATGTTTCTGACCTGCAATTTACTCTTCAGCTTAATCACTCACCCACACTTCCACACCACCTCACACAAAAATCCTCCCACTAAGGAAGGAAAATCAGTAGCTGCTAAGCAAAGGATATTTAAGTCACAACGTTTTGAAGAACATTTAGCAAACAAGCTGAAAGGGAAACAAAAGACACCACAGCATCTAAGAGAGTGCTCAAGACACTAAAAGGAAAAACTAACATTAACACACTAACAATCAAAATCAGCCTTTATAAACATGAATTCTTAAAGTGGGGTCCGGAGACTAGATATGCAAGTTACCCAAAGTAAAAGCAAAAATAAGTAAGCTGCAAAGGAAAACAAAAGACAATTTTTCTCGCTGGAAAATTGTAACAATGCCAACTTATTTAGTAAGGCGATAAAATTATCTTGAAATTTAGTATTAAGACACTCAGAAGATGAAAGAGCACCAAAAAGGAGAAAAAGGTTATCCAGGAAAATGAACAGAAGCTTAACACTGGAGCACTGTAGAGAGTAGACACACGGAACACAGAAAGCAAATATTAGCTCTCGAAAAGCCCTAAACCCACACACTTAGAAAGGAAGATAACAAAACTGTGAATTTTTGATCAAGACAAACGTAAAAGAAGCTAAGAGGAATCCAGGCTCAAAACCGTTGTTTACCAAATAATGCCTTAAATAGAAATCCAGAACAATTAAACAGAGTCCAGGATCTCTTTCCAAACGACGGCCTCCAAAAGACTCCCTTGCTTTTAACATAAATTGTGGGGAGATGTTGAAAAAGTGGAAGAATAAAAGAACACACAGTCTACTTTACATCCATAACCTAAATGCTAAATTCTTTTTTAACCTCTGAAAATCAGGGCTCCCCCCCTCATAACCTCGCGGCTAATACAAGGAGCCCAAACTGTTAGATGCGGGCCATTTAGTTCAAGGCCCTGGAAGAACCACGAAGGCCTATTTTTGGCCTTGAGGGATGGGGGAGGGGGCTGCGCGGCGCCCCGCGGTCTGGGAAGCCCAACGCCGGGGAGACTCGCAGGGAAAAGGAATCAGGCACCGGGGGAAAGATCCGGAAGCAGGCCGCTTACTAGCGCCCCGTCCTCGCTACTTAAAGGGCAAAAGAAGACAGCTGAGGAAGGACCACTTCGACCGCATGTGTGTGGGGAGACCAGAAAGGGAGTCGCTCGCAGCCCAGTCTCCAAGGCCACGCATGAACCCGAGAGCAAGCGGCTGCGCTCGCCGTTGCCATGGGGGAGGGGCGGGGGGAGGCGAAGACCGCGCGCCACAGGAACGGCGAGAAGGGGGAGGGGAGGCAGGCAAGCGAGGGCGTCCGCGCCAGCAAAGGGCGGCGAGCGCGCGTGCGCGCGGAGGCCTAGGCCGTTCTCCGCGCGCTTTGGCCTCGCGCCGGGGCCGCCGCCCCTCCCCCACCCGGCTCGCTCGCTCCCTCACCCTCTCACCCGCCGCTGCCGCCTCTGCCCGCCGCTGCCGAGGGGTAGAGGTCTTGCCGGTGCCGGTACTCGAACTCCCAAGTCCCTCGGGGCCTGGAGCCGCCGCCTCGCCGGTCCGCCTGCCTCAGTCGACGCCGACGCCTCCTCGCTTCCTCAGGGGCCGCAGCAGGCTCCTACTGCGCCACTCGCAACCAGCCTGGGCCGCGTTGCACGTCAGCACGACTGAGTGCGTCAGCACGCAGCCGCCCGCGTCGCAGGGCCCGCCGGGAACGGTAGTACGCCCCGTGACTTTATGCGCAGGCGCAAAAGCCTCTCCGAAAAGTATAGTTTCTTACGGCTCAAGGGAGGATCTGCTCCGTTGCCCGAAGGACTAAGAGTCCCGTCGGCCAGTGCGAAGAAGGGCGAGGGAGCGGTCCGAATTCACAACGTATTTGTGAGGCCTTCCGCTGGGGATGGAGTGGGGAATGGCCTACCACGGCCTTCAGCGGCGCGCGACCGCCTCTCGCCCTGCCGTCTTCGACTAGAGCGTTCTGGGAGTTGTAGTTCTGGCGCGTTGTGGAGTCTGTGATTATGGCCCAGGGCGCGGCAGCCATTTTGTCTCCCCATGTTAGCCAGCGGTGGCGTAAATGCCGAGGTGCTGTCACTTGTGTGGGCTTCCGGGGCGCGCCTGTGGCCGCACACAACAATCGGCTTAACTTACAGAGGAGAAGGCTCAGCCCCTATAGCTCAAGCGGCTAAGGCGCCACCCAAATACAGAAGAGCTGGCGGGTTCGAATGCGGCCCGGGCCGGCCAAACAGTGACAACTACAACCAAAAAATAGCGGGGCGTTGTGGCGGGCGCCTGTAGTCCCAACTGCTTGGGAAGCTGAGGCAAGAGAATCGCTTAAGCCCAGGAGTTGGAGGTTGCTGTGAGCTGTGACGCTACGGCACTCTACCTAGGGCGATAGCTTGAGGCTGTTTCAAAAAAAAAAAAAAAATACCGGGAGAAACCAGGACCTCTGGAGCCTCAGAGTCCTGCTGGCTTCAGACTCAGAGCCTGAAGCAAAGGCCGAACCAGCAGCCCATGACCGTTGCCGTTTTCACCCGCTGTAGACGGAGTGAGGCAGAAGGCTTGACCCTGGGAAGGTCCTTTACCTTCGGGTAGGGCGACCAGGAGCAGCTCTCCCGCCTAGTGATGGACTTGTATCTTTGTCCACCAGTGCTGGGCACCATAAGACACTGAGTGGAATATTAAGATGCCTCTGGAAGCTTCCTGATATATAGTTGTATTATTGGACTTAGGCAGTGACTGGTCCTGCAGCAAATAAAGAAATAAAAAATATATATATTAGGAGTCCCGTATTTCACAGGGTCCTATCAATAGCAACAGGTCCAAAATGTAAGGTGTCATCTTCCTCCCTAAATGTGCTCATCCTGTCATTCCCTGCTGGATACATTGTACCACCATCCACACTATGGGGTACAATGTGCTGGTTTTATATACAATTTGAAATATTTTCATCAAACTGATTAACATAGCCTTCACCTCATTTTCTTAGTTACTGTGCCATTTATAGTCTACTCGGGGCAGCCCCTCCTTATTGGTCCAGACCCTACAACTTCTCCCTCCTGGTGCCCTCTGTCTCTCTCAGTTGCTGTTGCCCAAACCCATCCCTAGACCAATACCACAACGTTCTCCCCAGCCTCTTGTCCTCTGGGCTTCACTTCCAGGCTTCACATGGCCTCCAGTATGATTTTTAAATTTCCCTTTGAAACTGTATTTGTATTACACAGTGTAGTGGGTAAAATAGTGGTGCCCCCAAACTTCCATGTCCACCGGACTTTAAGAAGATGACCTTACGGATAGCGTGGTGGCTCATGCCTGTAATCCTAGCATTCTGGAAGGCAGAGGCAGGTGGATCGCCTGAGCTCAGGAGTTGGAGACCAGCCTGAGCAAGGCGAGACGTCTCTTAAAAAAAAAAAAAAAAGGTGGGCGGCGCCTTTGGCTCAGTGAGTAAGGCGCCAGCCCGTATACTGGGGGTGGCAGGTTTGAACGCGGCCCGGCCAAACTGCAACAAAAACAACAAAAAAAATAGCCGGGCACTGTGGCGGGCGCCTGCAGGCTGAGGCAAGAGAATCACCTAAGCCCAAGAGCTGGAGGTTGCTGTGAGCTGTGATGCCAAGGCACTCTACCAAGGGCAACAAAGTGAGACTATGTCTCTAAAAAATAAAAAAAGCTCGGCGCCTGTAGCACAATGGTTATGGCGCCAGCCACACACACACCAAGAGTGGCAGGTTCAAACCCAGCCCAGGCCAGCTGAGCAACAATGACAACTGCAACAAAAAATAGCTGGGCATTGTAGTAGGCGCCGTTGTCCCAGCTACTTGGGAAGCTGAGGCAAGAGAATCGCTTATGCCCAAGAGTCTGAGGTTGCTGTGAACTGTGATATCATGGCACTCTACTAAGGGCAACATAATGAGATGCTGTCTCAAAAAAAAAAAAAAAATAGCTTGGCCTTATGGTGAAGCGCCTGTTATCCCAGTTACTCAGAAAGCTGAGGCAAGAGGATCTCAAGCCCAAGAGTTTGAGGTTGCTGTGAGCTATGATGTTTGGCCTGCCAGAGTGCTAGGATTATAGGTGTGAGCCACCACGACCAGCCCAGAATTGGGCCTTTCTGTAGTGTCTTTTCCCTCCACTCTGTAGAATTAATGACATGCATACTTGCCTGTGCTTATTCCCTAGGGTCTGGCCTTTCCACTTTCAATTCCATGGCCTCATAGAGGAAAGAGACTCTTGGTGGAAGCATTCCCCTTAGACCAGTGATGTTGCTAGGGGACCTATGGGGTAAAGGTGAGTGCAGCCACTTCCATGTCTATCCTTGATTTGTAGAGCTTAAGTTACAAATAATTAGGTAATTACCATTCACAATGGGTGCTAGGGAGGGAGTGAACAGAGGGATGGGGGCAGGGGATATCTAGAAAAGTTTCCCATCCTTCCAAAAAGAGATTAGACCCCTGGCAGAAAGGACAGCACCCAAGCCAAGCCTGAAGCCATAGCCCACCCCTGAGCCACCTGTGAGTGTTTAGCCTTACTGTTATGGTTTATCTTTGACCCCAGATCCATCCAGCTCCCTTCTGCAGAGCTTCGAGCATGATCTGTGAGAGGCCTTCTGTCTTCTGGGCCCTGTGTGTCCTCCCAGCCCACTGGGCACAACAGCATGGTGGGACCCAGAGCAAGCAGAGGTTTGCCTGCATATCCTCTGTGCATTACTCTGAATCCAAAGAAACTTGGCTCTGAGCCCCTGGGAGCTGCCCTGATCCTGTGGCAGGGACAGGAAGATGTGAAACCTTGAAAGATCCTGAGGAGGAAAGGCGCTATTTTCAGCCACCCATTTCTTCTTTGGGGGGGGACATTGTCTGTGATCTGGGAATTTGAAGAGCTTTTAAAGCACTAATTTTATTTTCTGTTTTTTTCTTTTTTTTTTTTTGAGACAGAGCCTCAAGCTGTCGCCCTGGGTAGAGTGCTGTGGCATCATAGCTCACGGCAACCTCCAACTCCTGGGCTTAAGCGATTCTCTTGCCTCAGCCTCCCAAGTAGCTGGGACCACAGGTGCCTGCCACAATGCCTGGCCATCTACTCACGGCAGCAGCTTGAGGCTCTGTCTCCAGAAAAAAAAAAAAAAAAATTTTTTTCAAACAAATCATGATTGCTAAGCTTGGCATTTTTTTCTTTTTGAGACAGAGTCTCACTTTTTCAACTTCAGTAGAGTGCTATGGCATCAGAGCTCACAGAAACCTCAAACTCTTGGACTCAAACAATTCTTTTGCCTCGGGCAGCGCCTGTGGCTCAAAGGAGTAGGATGCTGGCCCCATATACCAGAGGTGGTGGGTTCAAACCCAGCCCTGGGGGGCAGCACCTGTGGCTCAGTTGGTAAGGCGCTGGCCCCATATACCGAGGGTGGCGGGTTCAAACCCGCCCCGGCTGAACTGCAAACAAAAAATAGCCGGGTGTTGTGGGAGGCACCTGTAGTCCCAGCTACTCGGGAGGCTGAGGCAAGAGAATCGCTTAAGCCCAGGAGTTGGAGGTTGCTGTGAGCTGTGTGATGCCATGGCACTCTACCTAGGGCCATAAAGTGAAACTCTGTCTCTACAAAAACAAACAAACAAACAAACCCAGCCCCGGTCAAAAACTGCAAAAAAAAAAAAAAGAAAGAAAGAAAAGAAAAAAATTATTTTGCCTCAACCCACCCACCCCCACCCCCAGTAGCTGGGACTACAGGCACCTGACACAATACCCAGCTATTCTTAGAAATGGGGTCTCGCTCTGGCTCGGGCAGGTCTTGAACCCGTGAGCTCAGGCAATCCACCCACTGCAGCCTCCCAGAGTGCTTAGGATTACAGGCGTTGAGCCACCTCGCCCAGCTAAGCTTGGCATTTTTTTATTTAAAAATACTTTCTTCTGGCAGCGCCTGTGGCTCAGTCGATAAGGCGCCGGCCCCATATACCGAGGGTGGCGGGTTCAAACCCGGCCCCGGCCACACTGCAACCAAAAAATAGCCGGGCGTTGTGGCGGGCGCCTGTAGTCCCAGCTACTCGGGAGGCTGAGGCAAGAGAATCGCTTAAACCCAGGAGTTGGAGGTTGCTGTGAGCTGTGTGAGGCCACGGCACTCTACTGAGGGTGATAAAGTGAAACTCTGTCTCTACAAAAAAAAAAAAAAAAAAGAAAAATACTTTCTTCGCCTGTAGTCCCAGCTACTCGGGAGGCTGAGGCAAGAGAATCGCTTAAGCCCAGGAGTTGGAGGTTGCTGTGAGCTGTGTGAGGCCACGGCACTCTGCCAAGGGCCATAAAGTGAGACTCTGTCTCTACAAAAAAAAATACTTTCTTGGAGGCCAAGGCGGATGGATTGCCTGAGCTCACAGGCTGGAGACCAGCCTAAACAAGAGCAAGACCCATCTCTAAAAATAGCTGGCACTGTGGCAAGTGCCTGTGGTCCCAGCTACATGGGAGGCTGAGGCAAGAGAATTGCTTGAGCCCAAGAGTTTAAGGTTGCTGTGAGCTGTAGCGCCACAGCATTCAACCGAGGGCAACAAAGTAAGACTGTCTGAAAAGAAAGAAAATAAAATTAAAAATAAATAAAAATACTTTATTTGTCTGGGCATGGTGACACGTCTATAATCCTAGCACTCTGGGAAGCCCAGGTAGGTAGATTGCTTTAGCTCAGGAGTTCAGAATCCGTCTGAGCAAGATTAAGACTCCATCTGTACTAAAAATAGAAAAAAAAAAAAAAAAAAGCTAGCCGGGAATGGTGACACATACTTGTAGTCCCAGCTACTCGGGAGGCTGAGGTGAGAGATCACTTGAGTTCAAGAGACTAAGGTTGCTGTGAGCTATAATGATTCCATGGCACGCGACCCAGGATGATAGAGTGAGACTCTGTCTCAAAAAACATAAAAATAAAAATAATTTATTTAAAAAATTCTGAAAAAGCACATAAAAGATTCATTGGACAAAACCCATAGATAGTAAATTATAGAGTAGTAGGCTGGGTGTGGTGGCTCATACTTGTAATCCTAGCACTTGGGAAGCCAAAGCAGGAGGTTCGTTTGAGCTCAGGACTTTGAGACTGCCCTGAACAAGAGTGAGATCCCGGGCGCCGCCTGTGGCTCAGTGAGTAGGGCGCCGGCCCCATATGCCGAGGGTGGAGGGTTCAAACCCAGCCCCGGCCAAACTGCAACAAAAAAATAGCCGGGCGTTGTGGCGGGCGCCTGTAGTCCCAGCTGCTTGGGAGGCTGAGGCAGGAGAATCGCGTAAGCCCAAGAGTTAGAGGTTGCTGTGAGCCGTGTGACGCCACGGCTCTCTACCGGAGGGCAGTACAGTGAGACTCTGTCTCTACAAAAAAAAAAAAAAGAGTGAGATCCCATCACTACCAAAAAGAGAAAACATTAGCCCTCTGTGGTGGCAGGTGCCTGTAATCCCAGCTACTGAGCAGGTTGAGGCAGGAAACACTGGAACATAGGCGTTTGAGCTGTGATGATGCCACTGCACTCTGGCCCAAGAGACAGACCAAGACCCTGTTTCAAAAAAATAGAGAGAGATGGGTGGCGCTTGTGGCTCAAGGAGTAGGGTGCCAGTCCCATATGCTGGAGGTGGCTGGGTTCAAACCCAGCCCCGACCCAAAAAAAAAAAAAAAAAAAAAAACACAAAAAAATAGAGAGAGAGTAATAAAAATCTAAAATATGGAGTGAAACTCCCCAGACAGACACACATCTCAGCCTGGCAGGGTAGTGTCCCTGGGGTGACAATAGAAGCAGCTTCAGAGGAGGCCTCCAAAGAGTGAGGCTGCAGGGCTGAGGGACCCACCACACCATTGCGCAACTTCATGATACAAAACAAAAAGGAAAAACCTAAATGCCCATCTATAGAAAATGAGTTGAGTTAATTATGAAATCAGGCCTACCTGCATGAATTTAACCAATGAATTACTGAATAAAAAGAAACTGTATTCTGGTTTCTCTGGTGTCAGGCAGGCTGCCTTGTCATTAGAGATGGGGGCATGGATGACAGATGGGTTCAGCCGGGACTCAGGTGTCCTGACCTTATCCCCACTCTTGCTCCAGCAGCCTGTCACCCACACTCACTCAGTGCTGCACTGTAACGTGGTTGAAACCTTTTAAGACCCATGTTGGTTCATAGAGCAGGTCAATTCACTGCCCTGGAGTGTGGGCAGTGCTTGGCACAGCATGTGCCCTGAAACAGCCACACATCTCATTATCTTTGCATGGGTTAGAAGGCTACAGGCTTAGCTCTCTGTGGGCAGGTCTGTCTCCAGTCAGAGCTGTTGGTCCCAATATACAAATACCCATATATGGATATGTCAGAGCCCAGGGTTGGGCCCCAGGTGCCTCCTGCACCCATCGCCTTGGGACAGAGTCCTCACTCACTGGGCCTATGTGTTGCTCTTTGTGATGCTGGGTGCCCAGGTGTGTGAGGCCAGAGAGGAAAGTCCCCAAGTGCAATTTGGTCCTGCACAGTGTGCTGCACTCCAAGCGCTGGGCAAGGCCATGGGAGCAAAAGTGGATGTGATTCCTCAGCAGCTCTGGAGAGGGGAGCTATTCATAACTAGGGGTGTACATACAACAGAGGGAGAGGGAAGTGTGCTCAGTTGGGTAGGGGAAGGAAATAGGCCACTGCCATACAGAGGGGTGAAGATGCAATTCCTCCCTGCAGGGGCCTCAGTGAGCCCTGCACACTGATCAGCTCCTTCTTCCCCAGTGTTGCCCAAGCTCTGACCAATGAGGTCTCCTGTGCTTGAAACTCTGCATGCCAGTGCCAGGCTTGCCCCATAACCCAATAGGCCTGGGTCAGCCATGGGGGGTTCCACCCTCCTCCAGGGCCAGGCAGCCCTGGCCCAGCCCCAGCTTCCATCTGGGTCAATGGAGCTAATTTTATCCATTCAGGAATTCCCACCCTATGCCCTGCCTGTGCTGAGGAGGGGCCCTGAGCTCCTGAGTGGCCCAATCTGCTGCCTCCAGGGAGGGCCAGCCCCCCACCATCATTCAGTTACAGACCAATCTCTGTTTTACTAAGTGGGAAATGTGGGCCTGGCATCGTGGCGGGCACCCATAGTTCCAGCACTCTAGGAGACTGAGGTAGGAGGATTGTTTGAGCCAGGAGTTCAACGTTGCAGTGAGGGGCAGCACCTGTGGCTCAAGGAGTAGGGTGCCGGCCCCATATACTGGAGCTGGCAGGTTCAAACCTGGCCCCGTCCAAAAACTGCAAAAAAAAAAAAAAAGTTGCAGTGAGTTATGATAACACCACTGCACTTCAGCCTGGGGGCAGAACAAGACCCTGTCACATGCAAAAAGGAAACAGAAAGAAAATGTTCAAATGGAATGTGTAATTATTCCAAATGGTTTAAAGGTACAGAATATGTAGAAAAAAGTCTGGCTGCATCCACTTCTCCCTCCCCACTTTGCGCTCCTCCCCACCAGTACCATCAGGTCAACGGTGAATAGTTTCTTCCTTGTTTTCTCCTCAGACAGAAACAACTCTTTTTTTTTTTTTTTTTTGTAGAGACAGAGTCTCACTTTATGGCCCTCAGTAGAGTGCCGTGGCCTCACACGGCTCACAGCAACCTCCAACTCCTGGGCTCAAGCGATTCTCTTGCCTCAGCCTCCCGAGCAGCTGGGACTACAGGCGCCCGCCATAACGCCCAGCTATTTTTTGGTTGCAGTTTGGCCGGGGCCGGGTTTGAACCCGCCACCCTCGGTATATGGGGCCGGCGCCTTACTGACTGAGCCACAGGCGGACAGAAACAACTCTTACAGCAGAGGTAGAGTGTGGTGCCCAGAGCATGCTGTGGTGCCCTGGCCAAGAACTGACTTCTTGGTCAGAGCCTCAGTGGACCTGTGGCATGGCTGATGCATTATGTTACCTTGCTGGCCACTAATTGTATGCCCACCTGAGGTGGCCGAATGCCTGCTCAACAGGTCACTGCTGCTAGAGTATGTTGGCTTTTTGCCTCTCTGAATGGTAACAAATGGTTCTATGTGGGATTCCAGTTTGCATTTCCCCACTGTAAGTGGAGCTGAGCATCCTTTGTATACGAAGTGTCATTTTAATTTCCTTTTCTCTGAATTGTCTGTTCAGGCCCTATATGAGTTTCTGATCACTGTCACACATTATCACAAACTAAGAGGCTTAAAACAACACAAACTTCTTATTGTACAAGCTCTGGAGGTCATAAGACCAATGTGGGTCACTCAGGCAGGTAACTCCTGCTTCTTAGAGGCTCCACACTGGAATTTATCTCCTTGCCCCTCCCAGCTTCAGGAGCTGCCTGTGTGCCTCAGCCCATGGCTCCTTCTGTCCTCATGGCCTGCAGGGGTTGGGTGGGCCATCCCTACCTTGCACTGCCCTGCCCTGACCCTCCTGCTCCCTGTTGCAGACTCAAGGACCCTGCTACATTGGGTCCCTGGATGACCCAGGACACTCTCCCCAGTGGAAAGTCAGCACATTAGCAGCCTCAGTTCAGTCTGCTGCCTCAACTCACCTTTGCAGGTGGACTCTGCACTCATAATGAATTAGGATGGAGACATCTTTGGGGACCATGGTTCTGCCTGCCTCACATCCTTTCACTCATTCCCTTCATATCAGGGAAACCAGGTCTGTAATGTGACCTGTATATGTTGCTCTCCCGTTGACAGCATATCTTTGCACTTTACCAATGGTGTTTGTTATTTTTCTTGTAGATTTAAATTTGGGTGTAGTGAGATGATCATTCTGTCATTTGTGACTTTTGACTTTGAGTCATGCTTGGGAAGCCTTCCCCAGCCCAAGCCTTGACAGGAATTTATCCAGATCTTCCCCCGGCATCTTTCTGGTCTCTTTGTTTACTCTCAATCTTTGATCTATTGGGTAGTGCCCTACTAAAGTATGAAGAATGGGACCAGGGTTTTCCAAATACTGCCTGGCTATCCCATCACCTGGCAGAGCTTCTGGCTGCTCATGGGATTACCGTAGGCTTTAATGATGGAGGAGTCAGAGTGAGAGCTTGGGAAGGCGTCCCCTGGAAAGGCTGACTTCCATATCAGGGAAGTCAGGGTCAAGAGGAGGGAGCAGATTGAAGACCCTCAGGATGGTGGCCCCATAGGAGTCCTCCAAAGGACAGATCATGGTCTAGACACCCAGAGTCCTGGGGCTGAGGTACCCTTGCTTGGTACTCCCTGCTTGGTACACCTTAGCCCCTGCAGATATGCTGATGACAGAATCCTGAAGCCCCAGCAGAGGGCCCAGTTGTCCTGTGAGGCATCACCACAGCCTGACCTGGAGAAGCAGAGCCTCTTCTAGGATTGAATTGACTGGAAAACTTTTTAGGAAGTTTAATATTTCCTAAGTAAGCTATACTATTATAATTAAATCATTTCCTCCCTCCTAAAAAAGCCGTCCCATCCCTCCCAAGTGTTGGTACCAAAAAGCTCTTGAATGAGAATGAATCGCCAACAAAGACAAAGTCTTAGTACCCGGTGTCATAGCTCACAGCAACCTCCAGCTCTTGGACTTAGGCGATTCTTCTCTTGCTTCAGCCTCCTGAGTAGCTGGGACTATAGGCGCCCACCACAATGCCCGACTACAAAGACAAAGTCTTACTTCCACTCTCATGGGAAAGACCTCTCAGGACCCCTCAGCCTCCATTACCCTGCTGGGGTCCCTGGCCTGCCAGGAGCCATGTTGGGGACTCAGGGGGATCCCAACCCCCAGAGTCTGAAGCCCCCTCTGCAGCATAGCAGCTGTCACCGTGAATACTTCCATGATAGTCCTGCTCTGAGTGCCTGTGCATGCCCACCAGGTTCTCCCCAACAGCCTAGGGGTAGAAGGTACCTCCCAGTGGTCTGTGGGAGGCAGTGCTCAGAGGGGCTGAGTGCCAGGTCAGCCTGGTTTGAGAGCCAACATTCGTTGCACGAGCTTAAGACATAGAGTCTGAGAATGCTTGGAGAAAGGTATACATTATCTCACATCCCAAGTGGCAGACTGGGACAATGAAGCAATTCTCTGGCTTCTTCGGAAGGCTTTTATTGATTTCTAGCAAAAGCACATATGCAAAATGCAAAAATGCTAAAAGATAGGGTAAAAAGAATCCCAAATCCTGGCTCAGCGCCTGTAGCTCAAGTGGCTGGGGCGCCAGCCACATACACCAGAGCTGGTAGGTTCCAGTCCAGCCTGGGCCTGCCAGGTGGCAAGGATAACTACAACCAGGAAATGGCTGGGCATTGTGGTGGGCGCCTGTAGTCTTGGCTACTTGGGAGGCTGAGGCAAGAGAATCTCTTAAGCCCAGCAGTTGGAGGTTGCTGTGAGCTGTGATGCCACAGGGCTCTATCCAGGGTGACAGCTTGAGGCCCTGTCTCAAAAAAAAAAAAAAAAAAGAATCCCAAATCCTCAATAAGACTGGATAGAGAAAAAGGCTGGGTAAGCCAGAATATAGAGTAGGGGTTGCTAACAAACAGCTTATAGTGTATTTAGAAAGAGGGAGGGGAAACCCAGTTTCACCCCTGCAGGGGAAGTAAACTAGGTTCTCTAATCTAACTGTAGATCAGGAGTTCAAAGGATTCGGCTTTGCTAAAAGGCTCAGTCCTGCCCCACCTGGTTCCCCCCCCCCACTCCGTGTTTTTTTTTTTTTTTTTTTTTAAACAGAGTCTCCCTTTGTTGTGCTAGAGTGCCTTAGTGTCATAGCTCACAGCAACCTCAGACTCCTGGGCTCAAGCGATTGATTCACTTGCCTCAGCCTCCCAAGCAGCTGGGATTACAGGCACCTGCCAAAATGCCAGCTATTTTCTTGGTTGTTTTTTTTTTCAAAATTCCAGGTATTTTACAGGGTCTCGCTCTTGCTCAGGCTGGTCTCAAACCTATAAGCTCAGGCAATCCACCACCTCCTAGAGTGCTAGGTTTACAGGCATGAGCCACCATGGCCTCTGCCCCACCTGTTGACTCTCAGAACAAAGGGATAGTTCCTTCTATGGGGACACCTCAGGGTTCTTTTCATCTTTGGTCTTGATGAGCCCCCAGGGGTTGCCCTGCAGGCTTTCCCCTGCATATCCCTGGATTGAGGCAGGGCAACTTGCTGAGATGTCAACCTGTCTACATCCTAAGGCCACCAGCTGGTCACTGCAGAGGGCACAGAGGGTTGGGGTCAAGGACCCATCTCAAGGGTCCTTTCCTCCCCATCTCGTATCTGTCCAGCTCTGGGCCACATGGGCCCCAACCCAATGGCATCTTTGTAAGAATTAGATTATGGTACCCCCCAACCCCAGCCATCCTGGCCCCTGGCTAAGGCCCACAAGAGAACCCCTCGGGCCTGGTCTAGACCTGCACCTACCAGGCCCAGGCCTGGTATCCTCCTGGGCTGGACATTCCTCCCTGATGTCTGCCTCCTTGGTCTGAGTATTCTGCACATTCACTGTCTGCCTTAGGTCAGGCCAGGAAGGTGGAGGCCAATGTCTCCAGGCAGCTAAAATGTCTCTGTTTTGACACAACAGCCCCAGGGTTTATGGCCTGACTTGTTGTGTGAGTGTTGCAGGAAGACAAGCCCAATGGAAAGAAAGAAGATCCAAATACCATGTTTATAAGAGGAAGGACTTTATAGTGTTGATGAAAGCTGGAGGTCCTCTTAAAACTCCAGCCAGTGGAGCAAACCGCATAGAAGAATTTGAAACAGCCGTTCTTTGACTGGCTTGGTCTTTCCCTTTTTATCTCTAGTCAAAAAGTTCTAACTGGCTCAGCGCCCATAGCTCAGTGATTAGGGCGCTGGCTACATGCACTGGGGCTAGTGGGTTCCAACCCAGCCTGGACCTGCTAAAAAAACAAACAAAAAAAAGTAGCCGGGCGTTGTGGTGGGTGCTTGTAGTCCCAGCTACCTGGGAGGCTGAGGCCAAAGAATTGCTTGAGCCCAAGAGTTTGAGGTTACTGTGAGTTTTGACACCGTGGCACTCTACTGGGGGGGGGAGGGGAAGCGGGGAGGGGCGGTGACAACGTGAGACTCTGTCTCAAAAAAAGTTCCAACCCACAGGTACCTTTCTCATTGGTCAGTTTGAATCAAGCAGGAGATGCTGTTCCAGCCCCCACAGAACTACAGGATTTCACAAAAGTAGAAATTTCCAGTTTCCAGGAAGTTAAGTTTACTAATTCCTAAGAGGTAAGTCCATGGAGAGGACCCTGCAGGTGTATTCTTGTGGTCTACTTGAGAAGACCTCTGTTCTCCTAGACCTCACCCTTCCCGGGTATCCTCTCCTATGAGAGGTGGCTACTGGGTCATCTTTTGCTTCCCAAAAGCATCAGCAGGAGGCTGTCTCCACTGTGATGATACTTATATGGTAGAAGCTGTGGTGGCAAGGAGAAAGGTGGCTTTGTCTGAACGCTAAGGCTTGTGGGCTCCTTGTGCCTTACTTTCTTTTTTTCTTTTTTTTTTGAGATAAAGTCTCATTATGTCACCTCGGTAGAGCGCTGTGGCTCGTAGCAACCTCCAAGTCTTGGGCTTAAGTGATTCTCTTGCCTCAGCCTTGGGAGTAGCTGGGACTACAGGCGCCTGCCACAACGCCTGGCTATTTTTTTTTTTTTTATTAGAAATATCACACTTTGGGCAGCGCCTATGGCTCAGTGAGTAGGGCGCCGGCCCCATATGCCGAGGGTGGCGGGTTCAGACCCAGCCCTGGCCAAACTGCAACAACAAAAAAAAAACAGCCGGGCGTTGTGGTGGGCACCTGTGGTCCCAGCTGCTCGGGAGGCTGAGGCAAGAGAATCGCGTAAGCCCAAGAGTTAGAGGTTGCTGTGAGCCGTGTGATGCCATGGCACTCTACCCGAGGGCGGTCAGTGAGACTCTGTCTCTACAAAAAAATAAAGAAATATCACACTTGGGCGGCGCCTGTGGCTCAGTCGGTGGGGCGCCGGCCCCATATACCGAGGGTGGCGGGTTCAGACCCAGCCCCGGCCAAACTGCAACCAAAAAAATAGCCGGACGTTGTGGCGGGCGCCTGTAGTCCCAGCTACTCGGGAGGCTGAGGCAAGAGAATCGCTTAAGCCCAGGAGTTGGAGGTTGCTGTGAGCTGTGTGAGGCCACGGCACTCTACCCATGGCCATAAAGTGAGACTCTGTCTCTACAAAAAAAAAAGAAAAAAAAAAAAAAAAAAGAAATATCACACTTTATTGAACCTTAAAGCAGCTAATCTACCCCTCCCCTGATGACCAATGACAATAGAATGGAAGAAACTATATGAAGCTTAAATTAAGAGTAAATACCACTATGCCTGGCTATTTTTTTCTTGCAGTTTAGCTGGAGCTGGGTTTGAACCTGCCACCCTCGGTATATAGGGCCGGCACCCTACCCACTGAGCCACAGGTGCCACCCACGCCCAACTATTTTTTGGTTGTAGTTGTCATTGTTGTTTGGCAGGCCCAGGCTGGGTTCGAACCTGCTAGATCCAGTGAATGTGGCTGGTGCCCTAGCCGCTAAGCTATAGACGCCAGGCCTGTGCCAGAGCTTGTCTTGGTTTGGCCAAGTCTTATCCTTGGGCCTCTGAATATCCAGCCTGGACACCAGTTGAGGTTCCTAAGATTTTCCCTTCCTGCTACTCTTGGCCTGAAAGGGAGCAGTGGGACCCCCAGCCCTGAGCCCTGGGAAGCCAGACCCTGACCCCTTCTGCTGGTCCCCTGTAGGGTCTGTCCCAGGATGCCCCACAGTCGCTGCCTCCCTGGAACAAATCTCACCTCCTTCATCCAGGAAGCCTCCCAGCACTGGTGGCCCAGACCCTGAGCTCCCAGGGAACAGCTCTTCTGCCAAAAATGACAGCTTCAGGGAATATAATGAGTCTGGGGAGAGTGCTGCAGACCCTGTGGCAGTGATGGGATTCAGGGGATGAGCCTGAAGCAGTGCTGATGCAAGGGGGAGGTCCTCTTAAAACTCCTGAGAGGCAAGGCCGGGCTCGGTGGCTCACGCCTGTAATCCTAGCACTCTGGGAGGCCAAGACAAGACCAACCTGAGCAAGAGTGAGACCCTGTCTCTCCTAAAAATGAAAAATTGAGGCAAGAGGATCGCTTGAGCCCAAAGTTGCTGTGAGCTGTGACGCCTTGGCACTCTACCAAGACGGAGAAAGTGAGACTGTCTCAAAACAATAAAAACAACAAAAAAACTCCTGAGCAGTGACACTGTAGCTGCACTTGCTCCTGCAATACTGGGCTCCACGTAGTTTCTTCCTCCCCATCCTGGAGCTAGTTTTCCCTCTCAGCCTCAGTTGCCCCAAGTTCTTTTTTTTTTTTTTTTGTAGAGACAGAGTCTCACTTTATGGCCCTCAGTAGAGTGCTATGGCATCACACAGCTCATAGCAACCTCCAACTCCTGGGCTTAAGTGATTCTCTTGCCTCAGCCTCCCGAGTAGCTGGGACTACAGGCGCCCGCCACAACGCCCGGCTATTTTTTTTTTTTTTTGGTTGCAGTTCAGCCGGGGTCGGGCTTGAACCTGCCACCCTCGGTATATGGGGCTGGCGCCTTACCAACTGAGCCACAGGCGCTGCCCACCCCAAGTTCTTAATTATCTCAGAAACCAGTAGTATTTTTTTTTTTTTTGAGACAGAGTCTCACTCTGTAGCCCTTAGTAGAGTGCTGTAGCATCACAACTGACAGCAACCTCCAACTCTTGGGCTTAAGGGATTCTCTTGCCTTAGCCTCCCAAGTAGCTGGGACTACAGGTGTCCGCCACAATGCCCGGCTATTTTTGTTGCAGTTGCCACTGCTGTTTTAGCTGACCAGGGCAGGGTTCAAACCTGCCACCCTCAATATATGGGACCAGCACCCTACCCACTGAGCCACAGGCATCACCCATAGAAACCAGTAGTACTCATAACTGCTTTTATCTCAAAACAGGTGAAAAATAAATAAAATGAAATTAATCCTGGCTCCATGCCCATAACTCAGTGGTTAGGGCGCTGGCCACATACACTGAGGCTAGTGGGTTCGAACCCAGCCAGGGCCTGCTAAACAACAATAACAACTACAATAACAACAACAACAAAAGTAGCTGTGTGTTGTGGCCAGTGCCTGTAGTCCCAGCTACTTGGGAGGCTGAGGCAAGAGACTCACTTAAAGTCCAAGAGTTTGAAGTTGCTGTTGTGAGGTGTGATGCCATGGCACTCTACCAAGGGCAACGTAGTGAGATTCTGTCTCTAAAAAAAAAAAAAAAGAAAGAAATTAATCCTGATCCTGGGCTCAGCGCCTGTAGCTCAGGAGCTAGGGTGCCAGCCACGTACACCAGAGCTGGTGTGTTTGAATCCAGCCTGTGCCTGCCAAACAACAATGACAACTACAACCAAAAAATAGCTGAGCATTGTGGTAGGAGCCAGTAATCCCAGCTGCTTGGGAGGCTGAGGCAAGAGAATTGCTTAAGCCCAAGAGTTGGAGGTTGTTGTGAGCTCTGATGCCACGGCACTCTACCCAGGGCAATAGCTTGAGACTCTGTCTGAAATAAACAAACAAACAAATAAATAAATAAATAAAAAATAGTCCTGATCCTGATAACCTCAGAACAAAGTTCAGAGGTAGCTCATATCACGTGCTTTCAGAGAAACCACTGGTTTTCTAAATCTACCCAGTGGGGCGGGGCAGGATGAGGAGGAAAAAGCTGTAAAAAGCTCCCTCCTGCCCTGACACAGCTAGAGACAGAGGGAGCCAGCACCCAAGCTTGACTCCTTTCCCAGGGGAGAACGGGGCAAGGCAGTGCTCCCAGAAGACAGTTTCCCAAGGTGGGCCAGGGCCAGGGAACCCTGAGGGCTGAGAGACCACAGGGGGTGACAATAGGGGAAGTGGCCATCATTGTACAGCTCTAAAGTGGTCCTGGGAGGTGTCCCACCAGGGCTGAAGCTAGAAGGGGATGATATAGGAGCTGGCCCCAGCAGACAGCAGCCACTGGCATAGTGCAGCCGGAGGGGTGGGGGCGACAGGCTGACCTCCCTCCTCTCAGCCAACCTTCTATGGCTGCCTCTCCCATCAGAACCATCCAGAAGCCAAAGGGCCAGGCATAGACCAAGGGTGTGGAGCAGCAGGTAGAGAGAATAGCCTCTGTGACAGACCCTAATGCTTTGCAGCCTGGGGCAGTGAGGAGTCCGGAGGGGCTGGGAAAGTGGCCCTAGGCTGGGCAGGGAACCCCAGAGGCCATAGCACCCAGCACTGTCCTGAGATGACCTTAGAACATTTTCTCCCAGGCCTGTGGAGACAACACCTGACCCTTGGGGAGCTGAGGCCACAGGAAGGCTCCACAGGCATGTGGAGAGCTGGCTGTAGCAGCCATGTGCGCTCCTGGACAATCCGCCTGGGGTCTCATGGGCCCAGGTGACTGCCTTGTGAGACTAGAACCTACCATAGTTTGGGGGATCCCAGGAGCTCTCAGGGAAACCAGATTTGATGAAAGGAATATGACTTGGGCTTTCCTCCGCAGGGTGAGCACTATTCCTGTGACAACATGCAGACACCCAGAGGATCCACCCTTGAGATCGCTGATGCTACAGGTCCGAATCCCACCTTGCAATCATCCAGGCCTAGCCACATCCAGCTGGATGCTCCTGGGGATAGGAGCTGGACGCTGATCACTTGCACAGTTGACAGAGAGAGATCTGGGACAACTAAAGACCGAAGTGCCTAGTGAGGAGGGGTGGGGACTGAGCTGCTTCCCCTTGGACTGAGGTCCCAGGACACCTGAGATGGGGGTGTCCCACACCTAGCCCTAGACAAGCTCAGGGGACCTCTCAGCCTCCATCCTCCTGCTGGGGTCCCTGGCCTGGTGGGGGCCATGTCAGGGACTCAAAGGGACACCGATCCCCAGAGCTGGGAATCCTATGGCATGCCTGGTAGTCATTGTGAGTGCTCCTATGGCCAGTCTTGCTCTGAGCGCCTCTGCGTGCCTACCAGATTCTCCCCAACAGCCCGGGGTGGAGCATGTTCTTGCCATGCCTGGTGGCCCCAGCCTCCTCACGTCCCCAGTCTGGTGGATGGCTCTAAGTCACCAGGGTAACTTGGCTCATTCTTTCCCATCCAGATGGTGTCTCCAGGGCCCCTGAATTTACCACTGAAGGGGAGTGTACCTGTCCTTGTTGCAGGTGTGATTGCTTTGCTATGATTCGCTGGTGCATGGTGAAGAAGCCTCGTGAAGAAGGTCAGGGAGTGGCATTCTGCCTTGCTGGGAAAGCACTGGGGGGCCTGGGCTGGGGGACACGGGGCAAGGGCTGCACCTCAGTCGGGGGAGGCTGTTCTTCCCCTGAGCTGGGTAGGACAAGGCCATCTCGAGGGTCTCAGTGTTTTTCTCTAATCCAGGCCTGTGTCTGGTGGGAACTTAATCTCCACAGGCCTTTCAATATCCCCAATCTGGAGGGTGGGCCCAGGGTTAGTGGGGTCACCTAGCTTGATTTTCCCCCATCTAGATTGTTTGTCTAACGTCTCTGAAGTGTCTGTGAAAGGGAGAATTAGCATACCTGGTGGTCATTTTGTTTCCAGTAGCAATTTTCGGAAGAATCCCCAACTCTCAGGTAAAGAGGGTAAAGGAGCATTTTTTTTCCTGGGAGAGCACCTGGGGAGGGAGCTGCCCCGACTGGCCCAGGCCCAGTCCTTGCCTGCAGGGGACCCTCAGGGGACCCTCACCTTCTTGTGTGGGCACAACCCCTGCTGAGCCAACCCCTGCCTTTACAGACATAGATGCAGACTTGTGGGGACAAGTGAACTCCCAGGAGCCTCTCCCTGACCCTGAGGACGGGAAGGAAGGCTCTACCTGCACAGGAGTGTTGTAGGGTCCCATGTAGAACCTATGTTAAATTTTGAGTATGAACAAAGTAAACTCTTGGGCAGAAAAATAAAAATTCATTCAACACACAATGATTGAGTGCTTACAGCATACCTGACTCTATCACAACTAGGCCATGAATGCAAGGATTCTGAGTCCCTGGAGGCCTGCTTCTGTCCCACCATGCCAGGCACCCTCCACAGAGCTACCTGGCCCAGGCCATCTCTCAGACCAGGGGAACTCTCCTGGGACCTCCAACCCTCAGGACTCACACCTTGGGCCTCTCTGCCTGGGTATCAGCCTGGACACTGGGTGGGGTCCCTGATGCTCCCCTTCTTGCTGCTCTTGGACTGAAATGGGGCTGTGGGACCTCCGCACTGGGCCCCTGGGAAGCTAGAGAAGCCCTGTCTCTTCCTGCAGGGACCTGCAGGACAATTCTCCCAGTTGCCTTGATTCTACTCAGTTCTATCTCCCTCCTGCTTGCAGTTCAGGAGAATAATCATAGAATGTGCAGGAATGAACAAGAACATCCTGAGCTACAAAGTCACTGCATGAAATAGCCCAGGCCTTTTTCCTGTCACTTCTAGGGAATGAAACATCTTGAGTTAAACAGTATCAACCTAAGGAAAGAAACTGGATCTGGCAAGGTGGCTCACACATGCAGTCCCAGCACTTTGGGAGGCCAAAGCAGGAGGAATCTTGAATGCTGGAGTCAGAGGTTGCAGTGAGCTATAATCAGTGAACACCTATGTGTTCTAGTCTGGGCAACAGAACAAGAACCTGTCTCAAAAAAAAAAAAGAGGGGGCGGGGAAGAAACTGAAGCAAAATTCACTTAAGTAAAAAGTTTATTAAGCTCAAGAGCTGGAGGTTGCTGTGAGATGTGACGCCACAGCACTGTACCAAGGGCGACAAAAGTGAGACTCTGTCTCTAAAAAAAAAAAAAGTTTATTTGGGTCAAGATGGGGACAGCTGCCTGGAAGACTCAGATTCAAATTACCTGGGATAGGAACTCCATTCAGCCTTTGTTAAAAGTGGGATTTTGGGTTGGGGAGGGGGTGTTGAGACAGAGTCTCACTCTGTCATCCTGGGTAGGGTGCCATGGCATCATCACAGCTCACAGCAACCTCAAACTTTTTGGCTTGAGCAATCCTCTTGCCTCAGCCTCCCAAGTAGCTGGGACTACAGGCTTTTGCCACTATGCCGAGTTGGTTCAGGTTTTTTCTTTCTTTCTTTTTTTTTTAGAGACAGAGTCTCATTTTGTCACCCTCGGTAGAGTGCCGTGGTGTCACAGCAACCTCCAGCTCTTGGGCTTAGGCAATTCTCTTGCCTCAGCCTCCCGAGTAGCTGGGACTACGGGTGCCCACCACAACACCTAGCTATTTTTTTGTTGCAGTTTAGCTAGGGCCGGGTTCAAACCCACCGCCCTTGGTATATGGGGCCGGCACCCTACTCACTGAGCCACAGGCACCACCCTCATTTTTTCTATTTGTAGTAGAGACGAGGTCTTGCTCTTGCTCAGACTGGTCTTAAACTTTTGAGCTCAAGGAGTCCTCTTGCTTTGGACTTACAGAGTGCTAGGATTCAGGTGTGAACTACTACACCTGACCAAAAGCAGATTTTTAAAGGCAAAAAGGAGAACAAGCACCGTGCTGATGCAAAATTATTGTCAGGCATTCCCATTTGTTTACATCAATGACATTGACTAGTGATAACCTATACATTATTGAACGATAGGGTATGAGTTATGGTTTCCAGCACATGGTGTTTTTAAATAAATTTAGCTACCTGTAGCGAGAGTCAGTACAGAGACCACAAGGCAAACAGCCTCAGGAGATGACTGCTCAGCTTTAGGGAGGAGTGGGGCCAACAGATCCTCTACACTTGCAGGGGTCCTCAAACTACAGCCCGCGAGCCACATGAGGTGGTGTGATTGTATTTATTCCATTTTGTTTTTTTACTTCAAAATAAGATATGTGCAGTGTGCATAGGAATTTGTTCATAGTTTTTTTTTTAAACTATAGTCCGGCCCTCCAACAGTCTGAGGGACAGTGAACTGGCCTCCTGTTTTGTTTTGTTTTTTTTGAATGTGACCTGATTGGCATTTTTTTTTCTTTTTTTTTGTAGAGACAGAGTTTCACTTTATGGCCCTCGGTAGAGTGCCGTGGCCTCACACAGCTCACAGCAACCTCCAACTCCTGGGCTTAAGCAATTCTCTTGCCTCAGCCTCCCAAGTAGCTGGGACTACAGGCGCCTGCCACAACGCCCGGCTTTTTTGGTTGCAGTTTGGCCGGGGCTGGGTTTGAACCCGTCACCCTCGGTATATGGGGCCGGCGCCTTACCGACTGAGCCACAGGCACCGCCCTGGCCTCCTGTTTAAAAAGTTTGAGGATGCCTGACTAGAGGAAGCTCCCATTCCTCAGATAGGACAGCTCAGGCTTTGTTCCTCCTTCATCTGGAAGCTGTATGTCCTTCAAGCTTTGCCCAGTGAATGGGTCCTGATGCCCTCAAGGTGTGGGCAGCCTCCGGGGTTCCTCACTTGCAATACAAGTGGGATATATACAGTGGAGACTCTGCCCATCCCTGGCAGCTTTCCTGAGCCCTGGGGGACCAGTTCACAGTAGATCTAAAGCTTCTCTTGACCCTGAGTGTCTAAGTAATAAACCCTCTTGTTACTTATTTTGTGTGAGTGCATCCATCCCAAAGGACTCAGATGTAGCAACACTGTAGCCCAGAATTCAGTGGGGAGAAGTATTTGGACTGCTGTTCCTGGCAGGTGGCACAGGTGCTGTCCTCCACACAGGAGGCCTCCCTTGGGATTGGGTCTGGGTAACCTGCTTCCTTAGGGCCTGTCTCCAGTAGACCTCAGGCCCCCTCCTGCTGCTCCCTCCCAAGGAAGCCCTCTTGACACCACCCAAGCCTCACATATTCCCTGGAAGCCTCCCAAGACCCAAGGTTCCTGGGGTGCATGGAAAGGTGGCTCTGGAGCTCTGCTGAGGAGGAGAGTGGCCCACAGTCTTCAGTGAACAGGGAGGGTGTCCTCCTCACTGAAGAACACTTCTTTGCCACATTTCCCTGGGAATGGCCTGGGGGCTGAGGAAGCTTCCTGGAATCTCAAACCCTTCCTAACCCCCTTGGCACAAGCTCTGCTGGAGAAGAAGGAAATACAAAGTTACTTTCATGAACAAGATGGGAGGGGTTCCCCAGAAGCCCTGAGGTACAAAGGCCTCTGCTTCCAGGTGCCTTCCCACACCCAGTCTTCAATCTTTGAAAACTGCCACTGCCTGTAAGAAAACAGATCCTTTGAAAAATGTACTGTTTGGAGGCTAATGAAAGAAAACTATAAGCACATTTATGTTTTTTTGTTTTTGTTTTTTTTTTTTTTTAGCACATTTATGTTTTAAAGCTCCTGTGGCTCAGTGAGTGGGGCACTGGCGCCATATACCAAGGGTGGTGGGTTGGAACCCGGCCCTAGCCAAACTGCAATAAAAAAACAGCCGGGCGTTGTGGCAGACACCTGTAGTCCCAGGTACTCTGGAGACTAAGGCGAGAGAATCACCTAAGTCGAGGAGTTGGAGGTTGCTGTGAGCTGGGAGGCTACTGTGACAAAGTGAGACTCTGTCTCAAAAAAAAAAAAAAAGACTTTATCTGAGTAGTTAACTACTCATGAATACTAGCACCAGAGGGCAGACAGCCAGCATTCTATCAGAGGGCAAGAGGGGAAAGTGTTATCAAGCATTTGCAGAAGCAAGACAAAGAAAACCATCTTGATTGGTTAGAGGGGAAAGCTTCTAGTAAGAGATCAGTTGGTGGTTTCTGACTGGTGCAATTTCTAGCTTAGATTTATAGTTACACTGGGCTTTGGTCTGTTCACACAGAGCTGCCCCAGTGTAATGACCTCCCACATAGAAATTTTTTAAAACAATTCCTCCCTTTTGGTTAGCCTTGGGCATGAATGCCACTGTCTGTCACCATCATGAATGGCCTGTAGTGGTCTCTGTGAGGAACTCCTAAGTCATAACATGAGGCTCATTGTAGAAAGATTTCTTTTCTTTTCTTTTTTTAAGTTTATTTTTATTTTACTTTTTTTTATTGTTGCAGTTTGGCCGGAGCCCGGTTTGAACTCACCACTCTTGGCATAATGAGGCCGGCACCCCACTCACTGAGCCACAAGCACCATCCTTCTTTTCTTTCTTTCTTTCTTTTTTTTTTTTGAGACAGTCTCAAGCTGTTGCCCTGGGTAGAGTGCTGTGGCATCACAGCTCACAGCAACCTCCAGCTCTTGGGGTTAAGAGATTCTCTTGCTTCAGCCTCCCAAGTAGCTGGGACTACAGGCTATTGGCCTATTTTTTTTGTTGTTGCAGTTGTCATTGTTGTTTTAGCTGGCCTGGGCCAGGTTCGAACCTGACAGACTTGGTGTATATGGCCAGCACCCTACCCACTGAGCTAAAGATGCCCCCAAGTTTCTTTTCTTGTTCTTCTCATTTTTATGTTACTCTACCCACAGGGAGACCAAGTGGCTGCCTGGGTGCAAGTGTTGGGAAGTGTTACTATTGCAGGAAGACAAGGCCCAACAGAGAGAAAGAGCACCCAAACACCACGTTTATGAGAAGAAGGGCTTTATTCACTAGCTGGGAGCTTACAGCATAGAAGTCCAAATAGCTGTACTCCCTGCCTGGCTTGATCTTTCCGTTTTTATTGACAGTCAAAAAGTTCCACCCCACAGGTACCCTTCTCATTGGCCAGTTTGAATCAAGTGGGAGATACTATTCTAGTCCCTACAGAACTACAAGATTTCACAGAACTTGGGAATTTCCATGTTCCAGGAAGTTAAGCTTACGAATTTCTAAGAGCTGAGTCATCATGGATAGGACCCTGCAGGTGTATCCTTGTGGTCTCCTTGAGAAGACCTGTTCTCCTAGACCTCACCCTTCTCTGGTATCCTCTCTCATTCCCCACTTTTGAGACTCCAATATATTTTATTTATTTATTTATTTTTTAGAGACAGAGTCTCACTTTATCGCCCTGGGTAGAGCGCTGTGGTGTCACAGCTCACAGCAACCTCCAGCTCTTGGGCTTAGGCGATTCTCTTGCCTCAGCCTCCTGAGTAGCTGGGACTACAGGCGCCCACCACAACACCTGGCTATTTCTTTGTTGCAGTTTGGCCGGGGCTGGGTGTGAACCCACCACCCTCGGTATATGGGGCTGGTACCTTACCGACTGAGTCACAGCCACTGCCCTTTTTGTTTTGTTTTGTTTTTGAGACAGAGCCTCAAGCTGTCACCCTGGGTAGAGTGCTGTGGCATCACAGCTCATAGCAACCTCCAACTCCTGGGCTCAAATGATTCTCCTGCCTCCACCTCCTAAGCAGCTGGGACTACAGGCGCCCGCCACAATGCCCGGTTATTTTTTGGTTGCAGCTGTCATTGATGTTTGGCAGGCCCGGGCTGTATTTGAACCCGCCAGCTCAGGTGTATGTGGCTGGTGCCTTAGCTGCTTGAGCCATGGGAGAGGAGCCTACATATGAGTTTTTACTTTTCTCTGTGACATTCCCCCCACCCTTTCCCAAAGTCCAAAGTCCAATCAAGACAAGTCCCTCAAGGAGTTTCCTCAGGCTTCAGCCCTGCATTGACCAGCCAGCTCCCAGTATGTGGCTGGAGCAGGGCATGTTGACTATCTTAAAAGTTACCTTTACTATGGGTGGCACCTGTGGCTCAAGGAGTAGGGTGCCAGCCCCACATATCAGAGGTGGTGGGTTCAAACCCAGCCCTGGCCAAAACAAAATTGCAAAAAAATAAAAAGTTACCTTTACTGGGCTGCGCCTGTGGCTCAGTGGGTAGGGTGCCGGCCCCATATACCAAGGGTGGCAGGTTCAAGCCCAGCACTGGCCAAACTGTAACAAAAAATAGCCAGGCATTGTGGTGGGTGCCTGTAGTCCCAGCTACTCGGGAGGCTGAGGCAAGAGAATCGCCTAAGCCCAGGAGTTGGAGGTTGCTGTGAGCTGTATGATGCCACAGCACTCTACCAAGGGTGATAGAGGGAGATTCTATATCTACCAAAAAAAAAAAAAGTTAGCTTGGCAAGTCGCCTGTGGCTCAAGTGGCTAAGGCGCCAGCCACATACACCTGAGCTGGCGGCCCGCCAAACACAATGATGGCTGCAACCAAAAAAAATAGCCAGACATGTGGAAAGCGCCTGTAGACCCAGCTACTTGAGAGGCAGAGGCAGGAGAATCGCTTGAGCCCAGGAGTTGGAGGTTGCTGTGAGCTGTGATGCTACGGCACTCTACCCGGGGTGACAGTTTGAGGCTCTGTCTCAAAAAATAAAATGTTACCTTTACTTTCCAAGGGGCAGTGAAGCCCTATTCAGCCAGCTGTGATGAATCCAGGTGAGGATTCTCTCCACCTTCACTGCTGTGGATGTGGTCAGGATGATGGTGTAAAGTCGTTTCTACCTTGGGGGATCAGGTTCTGATTCTGGACCTAGACTTGGTCCCCTTGATCAAGAAAGGGAAAGAGAGAAAGGATGTACAGTCACAAAAGACTAAACAGAACACGGTTAATTACCCCAGTGGAGATTTTCCTTGCTACTCTTTCAAGGGTTTTTGTCTATTCAGTTCACTCTTCCCCAGTTCTTTTTTTTTTTTTTTGAGACAGAACCTCAAGCTTTTGCCCTGGGTAGAGTGCCATGGCATCACAGCTCACAGCAACCTCCAACTCCTGGACTTAAGCGAGTCTCCTGCCTCCACCTCCCAAGTAGCTGGGACTACAGGCACGCGCCACAACACCGGCTGTTTTTTAGTTGCAGCTGTCGTTGTTTGGCGGGCCCGGGCTGGATTTGAACCCGCCAGCTCAGGTGTACGTGGCTGGCACCTTAGGCGCTTGAGCCACAGGCACCAAGCCTCTTTCCCAGTTCTTTTGGGAGTTCCTACTAAATTGCAAAGGATTGACAGAGGCCTCTTTGAACAACATCAGTGGTAGGACCAGTATCCAATTAAGCTTTGCTTCCTGGCAGAGTTTATCAATTTCTGTTCTTATGGGCTTGTTCATGCACTTTACCCTGTCTAAGCTTTGAGGCCTACAAGTTATTCAAAGCTTTAGCTTATTATCTGCACTAGTTCTGTTATGAAGGCTAGCCCATTGTTAAATTTAAATCAGAGTGGCAATCTAAATCATGGGACGATTTCTCTGGACAATACTTTTACTACTTCAGGAGTCCATTTTATCCAGGTGGGGAAGGCTTTTACCTATTCCAAGTCAGATAGAACATCACCAGCAAGTACTTGTTCCCTCTAAACCTGAGCTTTCAGTAAAGTCTACCTGGAAGTCCTTGAAGGGCATTGCTCCATACAACTGGATTCCTGGGGGTACCATCAGTCCTAAGCGTGTGTTGAACCGGCTGCAGGTGACACTCTGTAGACTGACAGTTTTGGCCAGGGCTGACAGGTGGGAGATGTAGAAGTACTGGCCCAGCAACTTCATCAAATACCCCTGTCACCACAGTGGCTCCTAAAACCTAGGGGACTGCTACTTGTCCTTCTGGCATCTTTTTTTTTTTTTTTTTTTTGTAGAGACAGAGTCTTACTTTATGGCCCTGGGTAGAGTGCCGTGGCATCACACAGCTCACAACAACCTCCAACTCCTGGGCTTAAGCGATTCTCTTGCCTCAGCCTCCCGAGTAGCTGGGACTACAGGCGCCCGCCACAATGCCCGGCTATTTTTTGGTTGCAGTTTGGCCGGGGCTGGGTTTGAACCCGCCACCCTCGGTATATGGGGCCGGTGCCTTACGGACTGAGCCACAGGCACCGCCCCCTTCTGTCATCTTTATCCATCCTCCCTCTGCTTCCTGGCTCCCATCCGCTGCTAGACTGTCTTGAAATCCTTTCATAAGCCCAGGTTTCATCTGTGCCATTAGATACCTGTACGCATTGGGTAATCCTCTTCTCTTGAGGTCCCCAAGAACATTTTGATTCCCGGACCCATCAGCAAGCGACCTTCATTACTTACCACAGATCAGGAAATGTTACTGATGGGTATCTGGCCAGTTTTCCAAAGGTATTTTTTTTTCTGTTTATTTTATTTTATTTTTTTATTAAATCATAGCTGTGTACATTAATGCGATCATGGGGCACCATACGCTGGTTTTATGGACCATTTGATATATTTTCATCACACTGGTTAACACAGCCTTCCCGGCATTTTCTTAGTTATTGTGTTAAGACATTTATATTCTACATTTACTAAGTTTCACATGTACCCTTGTAAGATGTACCGTAGGTGTGATCTCACCAATCACCCTCCCTCCGCTTATCCTCCCCACTCCCTCTCCCCCTCCCCCTTCCCCATATTCTTAGGTTATAACTGGGTTATAGCTTTCATATGAAAGCCAAAGGGCTTTTTTTATTGGCCTTATAAAGGCCAACCTAAATTCCTTAATGCAGTCTGGACACCTCTGGAAATGCTATTCCAGCCAAAGCCTTGGTAAAATAACCAGTGCCTTCATCATGACCTATAGAACAAAACAGATTCTTATTGAACTTATGCAAATAACTGTATTGTCAGAAATTAAGAATATTTATAAATGGCTTTCAAATTCTGGAGATATCAAGGAGAGAGGAAAAAAATACATGTTTCAGCGTTGTGATGGGCACCTGTAGTCCCAGCTACTTGGGAGGCAGAGGCAGGAGAATCGCTTGAACCCTAGAGTTGGAGGATGCTGTGAGCTGTGATGCTACGTCACTCTACCCAGAGAGACAGCTTGAGGCTCTGTGTGAAAAAAAAAAAAAAAAGGAAAAAAGAAAAATATGTGTTTTAAATTCTGCCCATAAGTACATACATTGCTTGAAAAGCTACAAATAGCACAAAAGACAGAAAATTGTTTTCTTGATTTCTGGAAAATAGACCACAGAAAGAATCAGTAATATTTCAAACAAAAAGCCATAACAAAGTAGCCCAGTTCCATGAAACTGATTTCTCTTCTGTTTGAAGTTAAGTTAGCAATACTCATAGACATGTTAACTTTCTAATTAAAGTTCTAGAAGTTTGCTTTTAGTCCAAAGGTATTTAATTTCCAAAGACATCAGGAATTTGAATTCAAGAGAATTCGTCAGCCTCCTTTTTTTTTTTTTTTTGAGACAGAGCCTCAAGCTGTTGCTCTGGGTACAGTGCCATGGCATCACAGCTCACAACAACCTCCAACTCCTGGGCTCAAGCAATTCTCCTGCCTCTGCCTCCCAAGTGGCTGGAACTACAGCCTCTCTTAATATTTCTTTTTCAGGACAAACTTTGAACTCAGCCAGTTACAGAAAAACACTTTTTTTTTAGATGAATTAAATTATTACTTACAATATACATTAAGACAGACCTGTCTCAGTGCCTGTGGCTCAAGGGTGCCAGCCACATACACTTGAGCTGGAGGGTTCAAATCCAGCCCAGGCCTGCCAAACAACAATGACGTCTGCAACCAAAAAATAGCCAGGCGTTGTAGTGGCTGCCTGTAGTACCAGCTACTTGGGAGGCTGAGGCAGAGGAATCACTTGAGCCCAGGAGTTGGAGGTTGCTGTGAGCTGTGATGCCACAGCACTCTACCCAGGGCAACAGATTGAGGCTCTGTCTCAAAAAAAAAAAAAAATACAGACCAATATTGGAACATACACATAACCATAACCCACACAAAATTGATCACCATTTCATGTTTGACAATGTTTCCTATACATTTTTAACAAACCAAATAAGACTAATTTGTTTTCCTCTGACTTTCAGTGGTCTTATACTTTAAAAAGACCAGGGAGGGGCCTGTGGCTCAGTGAGTAGGTCACCGGCCCCATATCCCAAGGGCGGGGGTTCGAACCCAGCCCCAGCCACACTGCAACAAAAAAATAGCCGGGCATTGTGACCGGCACCTATAGTCCCAGCTACTTGGGAGACTGAGGCAAGAGAATCCCCTAAGCCCAAGAGCTGCAGGTTGCTGTGAGTTGTGATGCTATGGTACTCTACCAAGGGTGATAAAGTGAGACTCTGTCTCTAAAAAAAATACATATATATATATATACACACACATACACACACCTCATAGTTGTTTAGCTGGCCTGGGCCAAGTTTGAACTCACCAGCTTTGGTTCATGTGGCCGGCACCACAACCACTGTTTACAACCATCGCTATGGGTGCTGAGCAACCACCACTTTGGGTGCCAAGTCCCAAATTTAGAGTTTTGATTTTGGAACTTTTGTTAAATATCAAAGACTTAAAACATTTGGGGCGGCCCCTGTGGCTCAGTTGGTAAGGTGCCAGCCCCATATACAGAGAGTGGCGGGTTCCAACCCGGCCCCAGCCAAACTGCAACCAAAAAATAGCCGGGCGTTGTGGCGGGCGCCTGTAGTCCCAGCTACTCAGGAGGCTGAGGCAAGAGAATAGCTTAAGCCCAGGAGTTGGAGGTTGCTGTGAGCTGTGTGAGGCCACGGCACTCTACCGAGGGCCATAAAGTGAGACTCTGTCTCTACAAAACAAACCAAACAAACAAACAAAAAAACACATTTGTTCCAATAAGATTACAAGCCAAAAGATTTTTAAGGAAATACATAGTCAACTGGATCACATGTAAACTCCTTCAAAATTCCCTTTTTTGAGCTTCATTTAACCTGCATAATCTACAAACATTCTAAACTTCTTTTAACTTTTGGCCTGCGTTGGGCAGCACCTGTGACTCAGTGAGTAGGGCACCAGCCCCATATACTGCAGGTGGCGGGTTCGAACCAGGCCTCGGCCAAACTGCAACAAAAAATAGCTGGGTGTTGTGGCAGGACCTATAGTCCCAGCTACTCAGGAGGCTGAGGCAAGAGAATCACCTAAGCCCAGGAGTTGGAGGTTTCTGTGAGCTGTGATACCACAGCACTCTACTGAGGGCAACAAAGTGAGACTCTGTCTCAAAAAAAAAAAAACGGGCAGTGCCTGTGGCTCAGTCGGTAAAGCGCCGGCCCCATATACCAAGGGTGGCGGGTTCAAACCCGGCCCCGGCCAAACTGCAACCAAGAAAAAATAGCTGGGCATTGTGGCGGGTGCCTGTAGTCCCAGCTACTTGGGAGGCTGAGGCAAGAGAATCGCTTAATCCCATGAGTTGGAGGTTGCTGTGAGCTGTGTGAGGCCACGGCACTCTACCGAGAGCCATAAAGTGAGACTCTGTCTCTACAAAAAAAAAAAAAAAAAAAAAACCTTTGGCCTGCTTTTCACTTTCTTAAACAACCATTCTGTTTCAGGACAAAATTTATCACACAAGATTCTTTCCTTACACAATGCCATTTTCTTTCTGTATACTTTCTCTTACTCTAAAAACCCGACTTTTCACAAAGCAGGATCACAGTTTACTATGAAGTCAATTATTCACTTGGTTAAACTGATAATTAGAAGGTTTAAAAGGCAAGAATCTTATTCTTTGACAAAAACTCAGTTCCCCCAACAATTTAAACAACCAAATTATTACATTTTTCAAATGAGAGACATTTTATGAAATATAACATTGATACAGGATTTTCCCACTTAGGGCTGGACAGGGAACCCCTATTTTTCAGGCTTAGGTGAGCTCAGAACTCAGGCTTTCTTTCTTTTTTGTTCCTCATCACTAGATGATATGGGAAGAACTCAGACTTTGATCTCTAGGTGCAAACACATTGCAGGCCATACCCTCTGAGCTCTTGCAAGGTCAGGAACAAAACAGCCTGAAGTATTTTGGTTGGCCCCACCCTGAGTAGGGAGCACCCACTTTAATGGCTTCCCCAACAAAAAACCCCAAAGACTGGGGTGGCGCCTGTGGCTCAGTGAGTAGGGCACCGGCCCCATATGCTGAGGGTGGCGGGTTCAAACCCAGCCCCGGCCAAACCGCAACAAAAAAATAGCCGGGCGTTGTGGCAGGCGCCTGTAGTCCCAGCTGCTCGGGAGGCAGAGGCAGGAGTAAGCCCAGGAGCTGGAGGTTGCTGTGAGCCGTGTGACGCCACGGCACTCTACCTGAGGGCGGTACAGTGAGACTCTGTCTCTACAAAACAAACAAACAAACAAAAAACCCCAAAGACCTAATAACCTTGCCCAAGGTGAGGGACCGCATTCATTCATTTGCTATGGTATCTGGCCAGTTTTTCCAAGGCCTTTCTTATTGGCCTTATAAAGTCAACCTTAATTCCTAGAACACCCATTCAGTTTGTAAAGGTTTTTTTCCATCTACCAAGTCCTGGCCAAAATATCTCTCAGGGCCAATTTTTTTACCCCTAGACAAATGACCCATGCAGGAGACCTCCGACTTGGGCCGCCTCCCCCCTGCCAGTAGCTCTGGCACTCTCCACCATCTCTGCATCCCCCTCTGAGCAACAATATCCCATTTTATCACTGATCTGTGGCCCATGGGCTCAATTCTCGAATCCTTCAAACCAAGGACTCACCGAAGAAATTCCAGTAACAAAACCACAACACAGTCATCCTTTCTGATGTCTTTTCATTTTCCTCCTAAGTCTCACATGACTAATTGGTCGCCAAAGACTAGACCTGTGTCGAGACAGAAAGCAGAAAACCTGGAACTTCCAGTTTCTCTCAGAATAGCCAGGGGGCAAAGTTGGAGCCGGAAGAAGGGCACACTCATACAATAGGTTTCTGGGGGGGGGGGGGGGAGACTGTGAAACTCCATCTATTGTTACTCATCTCAGTCATTCTCCAAGCACTCACATGCACACAATTCCAACCCATTTCTTAACCTGGGCAGCCTCGATTTTCCTCTGGACCTGCCACTTAGCCAAAGGAGGCAAACCAACACTCCCCTAGGCCCTGTGAAGGGAGGAGGTCCAACCCCACTCTCAGAATTCCCTCAGTCACACCACTTCCACACTCTCTCATACACCTCTCTACAGACCCACCAGCAATCTAATCCCTAAGGGGTTGATCAGACCCCCACTTCCACCCAAATGGTGGGAACCCCAGATGGATCATACCTTGCCTTAGATGTCTCCCTGTGTAGGCACCTGTTCCTGCATGCCAGTTCCTCCTGATGCTTGACTCCTTGAAGACCCACTGAGGGGCTCCTTTCTCCACTCAGTCAAGGCGTCCATACAAGGAGGCCAAACTGCCTCCCTGGCTCACTCAGTGGTTCACATTGTCCAGGCCAATCAGGGCCCCCCCTCATGGGTGTCCAGAGGATTGGTGGCAACTACCAGGTGCATCTGAGCTTTCTCTCCTAATGTGGTCTCACTTCCTGGTCAGGGAACCAAAAAGGTTGCTGGAAGATGAGGCCCAACGGAGAGAAAGAGCGCCCAAAAACCATGTGTAACCTTTTTTTTTTTTTTTTTTTTTTTTTAGTTTTTGGCCAGAGCTGGGTTCCAACCCACCACCTCCAGCATATGGGGCCAGCACCCTATCCCAGCTGGCCCCATATGCTGGAGGGCCAGCATATGGGGCCAGAGCCACAGGCGCCACCCCCCAAAACCATGTTTATAAGAGGAAGGGTTTTATTCACCAGCCGGGAGCTTATGGCATGGAAGAATTCCAAATGGCCGCACTCCTGACTGGCTTGGTCTTTCCCTTTTTATTTCCAGTCAAAAAATTCCAACCCAGGGCAGTGCCTATGGCTCAAAGGAGTAGGGCACCGGCCCCACATACTGGAGATGTGTTAAACCTGGCCCCAGCCAAAAACTGCAAAAAAAAAAAAAAAAAAAAAATGTTTTAAAAAAATAGCTGGGCATTGTGGCGGCCACCTGTAGTCCCAGCTACTCAGGAGGCTGAGGCAAGAGAATCACCTAAGCCCAAGAGCTGGAGGTTGCTGTGAGCTGTGACGCCACAATGCTCTACTGAGGGCAATAAAGTGAGACTCTGTCTCTAAAAAAATAAAATAAAAATTCCAACCCATAGGTACCTTTTTTCTTTCTTTCTTTTTTTTTTTTTCTGAGACAGAGTCTCACTATGTTGCCCTTGGTAGAGTGCTGTGGTGTCACAGTTCACAGCAACATCAAACTCTTGTGCTTAAGATAGCAGTTCTCAACCTGTGGGTCACAACCCCTTTACAACAATGAAAATACATCACGGCATTAGGAAGGTTGAGAACCACGAGCTTAAGAGATTCTCTTGCCTAAGCCTCCCAAGTAGCTGGGACTACAGGTGACCACCACAATGCCTGGCTATTTTCTTGTTGCAGTTGTCATTGTTGTCATGTGGCTGGCACCGTAACCAGCACTGTAACCACTATGCTATGGGGGCCGAGCCGATAGGTGCCTTTATCATTGGTCAGTTTGAATTAAGCAGGAGATGCTGTTTCAGCCCCCACAGTACTACAGGATTTCACAGAAGTGGAAATCTGCAAATTCCAGGAAGTTAAGTCTACAAATTCCCAAGAGCTGAGTCACCATGGAGAGGACCCTGCAGGTGTATCCTTGTGATCTCCTTGAGAAGACCTGTTCTCCTAGACCTCACCCTTTTCGGGTATCCTCTCTCAACAACTCAGAGCAACCTCAAACTCTTGGGCTTAAGTGATTCTCTTTCCTCAGCCTCCCAAGTAGTTGGGACTACAGGCACTTGCCACAATGCCCAGCTATTTTTTTTTGTTGTGGTTGTCATTGTTGTTTAGCTGGCCTGGGCTGACCAGCCAGAGCAAGAGTTAGACCCCTTTTCTAAAAATAGCTGGATGTTGTGGCAGGGGCCTGTAGTTCCAGCTACTCAGGATGCTGGTGAACACACCAGCCTTGGTGCATGTGGCTGGCGCTGGAACCTCTGTGCTATGGGCGCTGAGCCTATAGTTGTCATTGTTGTTTTGAGAGAGGATACCCAAGAAAGGTGAGGTCTAGGAGAATAGGTCTTCTCAAGGAGACCACAAGGATACACCTGCAGGGTCCTCTCCTTGGTGACTCAGCTCTTGGGAATTTGTAAATTTAACTTCCTGCAACTTGGAAATTTCCAAGTTCTGTGAAATCCTGTAGTTTGGTAGAGGCTGGAATAGCATCTCCTGCTTGATTCAAACTGGCCAATGAGAAGGGTACCTGTGGAATGGAACTTTTTGACTGTTGATAAAAAGGGAAAGAATAAGCCATCAGGGAGCACAGCCATTTGGAATTCTATGCCATAAGCTCCCAGCTGGTGAATAAAGCCCTTCCTCTTCTAAACGTGGTATTTGGGTGCTTTTTCTCTCCATTGGGCCTTATCTTCCTGCAACATTTTTGGTTCCCTGACCAGGAAGCAAGATAACCCTTGGAGAGAACATGCACCTGGCAGTTGCCACCAATCCTCTGGACACCCCTGTGGGGGCCCCTGATCAGTCTCGGCAACGTGAATCACTGAGAGCACCAGAGAGGCAATTTGGCCTCCCTGTGTGGATGCCTTGGCTGGGGGTCTTCAAGGAGTCAAACACTGGGAGGAACTGGCATGCAAAACAGGTACCTACACAGGGAGACATCTAAGGCAAGGTATGATCAATCTGGGGGTCCCACTACAGTTTTAGTGGAAGAAGGAGCCTGACTGACTCCTTGGGTGTTAGATCACTGGCAGGTCTATTGAGAGGTGTGCCTGAGAGAACTCTGAGGGTGGAGTTGGACCTCCCTTCGCAGGGCCTAGGGGAGTGTTGGTTTGCCTCCTATGGCTAAGTGGCAGTTCAAGTGGGAAATTGAGGCTTCCTAGGTTAAGAAATGGGTTGGAGTTATGTGCAGGTAGTGCTTGGAGAATTACTGAGATGGGTATCAATAGGTGGGTTCCCCCCACCCCCATTCATGGGGTGAAATGAATGTGTGAGTGTGCCCTTCTTCCCTGCTCCAACTTTGCCCCCTGGCTATTCTGAGAGACACTGGAAGTTCCAGGTTTTCCCTGTGGCCACTTGGCCATGTGGGTTTTGGGGAAAAATGAAAAGACATTAGAAAGGATGTTGTTTTAGTTTTATTATTGGGATTTCTTCAGTGAGCCTTTGGTCTCAGAAATTTGAGAATTGGGCCTGCAGGCCACAGATCAGTGATAAAATGGGATTTTGTTGGACTGAGGGGCATGCAGAGGGAGTGGAGAGTGCCAGAGTTATTGGCAGAAGGGCTGTGCCTTGGAAAGTCTTGCTGCTCAGGCAGTCCGGTGAGCTCTGGATGGCCCTTAAAAATCTGGGAGAGAGAGTGTAAATATCATGCTGGGCAGGGCTGTATCCATATCAGCAGCAGGTCTCCAAGGAGAACAGCTTCTGGAAGGGGAGAGGAGGCCCAGGTCAGAAGTTTCCTGCATGAGTCCTTTGTCTAGGGGTAAATAATTGGCCCTGAGAGATATTTAGGCCAGGACTTAGTAGATGGAAAAATACCTTTACAAACTGAATAGGTGTTCTAGAAAATGAACGAATGCAGCCCCTCACCTTGGACAAGGTTATTAGGTAGCTGTATTTGTCTAGGGAGGGGATTAGGGTGTGTACTCCTTAGTCAGGGTGGAGCCATCCAAAAGGTTTTGTGCTGCTTTGTTCATGACCTCTCTGGGGCTCAGAGCCTGAAAAATGGGGGTTCCCTCTCCAGCCCTGAGTGGGAAAATCCTGAATCAATGTTATATTTTATAAAATGTCTCTCTGCCCCGGCCTGCGGGGAATTCAACGGGGACCTGGGAAACAAAGGGGTCAGTCGAATGAGGGGACAAGAGACACGAAAGAATGAGAGCAAGTCAAGAGTCTGATCAAGCTCTGAAGAGTTTATTTTTCAGCTGGGCTTATAAGCACACAAACGAGGAAGTAACTAAGGGCTGTTCCTAGCAGGGCGGGGAGGGGGCTAGTTTCTGGAAAATTACTAGGAGAAGAACCCTAAAGCGGGGGGTGCATTTTTGAGGAGATATGCAAGGGGAAAGTACCGTTGCTGTTTATGGTTGAATTCCTGAGAATAGTTTGCTTGTAAAATCAAGATAGCAAGGGGCATTTTTGTGATATGTTTTGGCTCCCGGCATCTCCTCCCTTTTAGTTTTTTAAATTGTTGGGGTCTGTCAGTTGTCGGCGTAGAAGAGAGGGCATTAACCTTTTGGGGGGAAGTATTGACCTGATTCCTCCCGCGGGCATAATGACTGCATGATAAGTTTGAGCATTTTTTGGGGAGGAGAGGAGAAATTTTTAGGACGCTAACCTCTATGCAAATCAGGTTTGCTTCCAAGGGACTCAGAGAGGCTGTTTATGCCTTCCCTTTGCAGTGTCTTTATTGCACCCCGTAAAAAGGTACCCAGGTTGTACTCACACATGATGGTGAGTCAACATGCATAGCTCTGAGTGCTTACGTGGTTCCCGGAGGAATATCTTCGTTGTTAGGTTCGGCAAGGCCCCGGTCTGCAAGGTCGAGTCTATGATAATGGACTTGAATGGGTTTTGATGCCAGGGAGTCAATCTGTGATTTGATAAAATTCATGATTTTGTTAAGAATAATGGGTCCAAGGGTAATTATTAATAACAAGCTAATAAGGGGACCTGCAAGGGGCATGAGTAAGGAGTACATGGAGGATTTCCACCACTCGCTTGCCTCAGAAGAAAATTTTTGTTTTTGTAAATCTAAGCTAAGCTTATGAAGTTTGTTAATCTGTGTTTCTACTGTGCCTGATTCATTAACAAAGTAACAACATTCCTCTTGTAGAAATAGACATATTCCTCCTTTTTCGGAGGTGAGGAGGTCTAAGGCTCATCTATTTTGTAGGGTTACTTGGGCGAGGGAGGTTATTTGTCTTTGTAGGGAGGTGAGGGATTCTGCAGAGGCCTCGACTGCTAGTTGGAATTGTTCTGTTAACTTGGCAGCAGTGATGTAGGAGTGCCCAAGGGCCCCTCCTGCAAGTCCCACAGATACGGCAGATGTTGCAAGAGAGATACCCGCAACTAGGGGAAGGAAAACAGCACGTTTGTTTCTGGAAAAAACACGAGAGTCAATTTTGTCCAAGGGAGAAATAAATTCAGTAGGTGTACAGATGTTCAGTTGAGGAATAAGAGTTACTGGGAGGCACAAGGCTGTAGACTGAAGTGGGAGGGTAAGATTTTTGGAAAGAGTGCCGTTGCATCAAATGAAGGAGCCGGCGGGGGGGGGGGGAGCAGTGATGTTTTGGGTAGGTGGAGAAGTGGTGTTGCAGTCTAGTAGAAGCGTTAGAATAACAAAAGATGAATGAGTCTTCTTGGGGGTTTAAGAACAGAGAAATATCGAGTAGGGGTTTAAAGGACGTTTCTTCTAAAGCAGTAGCGTTCAGGGGAGATGGCAAAGGGACGGCGGTAAGGGGTGGGCGGCCAAGACTGGCGCAGAGGAAGCAAGAGGTGAGGTTGCCTAGCCCACTCATATTGGCAATGAGGAGACCTTCGCAGAGGAGAGTAAGCCAGGAAAAAGGGCTATCTGGGGAAGGGGGTGCAAGTTGTTTAAGCAAGGCGTTTTCTTGGTTTTGAATCTGGGTATGAAGGGTGGTTTGGATTTGTACGAGGGAGTGCCATATGAATAGCTTGCTGGAAGGCCAGGAGCTGTATGAGGTAGGGTACATGGAGCCTTTGACAGGGGATGTCCATCTATTGTCCCATGGATCTTGAATGATAAGGGTGTAGTGGTCTTGGAAGTAAAAAAGCTTATGGGGACTATTGTAAGGAAGTGAACTAAGGGAATAACTTGAATCAGGATATTGGGTTGGGTGAATATTGCAGTAGTAATAGGGACAGCCTACATTTTGCATGTACCAGTAATCTTTACAATTACGATCGGTTTGATCGTACAAAAAACATAGATGTGGGCGGGGATGCCATGCTTGGATTTTAAAGTCAGTAAAATTAAGAAAAATGGTAGAACTGCATCCAGAAGGCGGGCAGTCGGCAGTGGCTAGGAGGTGGCCGAAACCTTTTTCATCAGTTGTGTTTTTGGTTAAATAGAAGGGCCAAGCAAAGGGCTTGGTGACCACTGGAACAGGTTGGCCCAGTGCCGGGAGGAAGAAGATCAGGAGATAAGGCAGCATCATGGATGGAAATCTGTGGTTCTGGAAGGGAAAGGAGAAAGATAATCTCAAGGAGGTTCTTCTCCCTGGATTTTAGATTTGTTATCAATTTGTTTTACTAATCTTTCAGGCAGTCATCTGGCTGCATTTTCTTTGGTATCAAATAGGCATACGGATCCTCGGCCCCAGATAAGAACTGGGTCTGGGCCGTTCCATTTTGAGGTGAGTGGATCCTTCCATAGGACTGTGGCATAATTGTTATTTGTTTCTGGGTGCCAAAGGCGGTCAGCGGCAGACTTGCCCTGGGCATCCATATTTAAAAAATTAAGGACAGGGCGGTGCCTGTAGCTCAAGGAGTAGGGCGCCGGTCCCATATGCTGGAGGTGATGGGTTCAAACCCAGCCCCAGCCAAAAAAACACACACACAAAAAAAGGGCGGCACCTGTGGCTCAGAGGGTAGGGCGCCGGTCCCATATGCCGGAGGTGGCGGGTTCAAACCCAGCCCTGGCCAAAAAAAAAAAAAAAAAATTAAGGACAAATAGGGCATGATGAAGAATGTTTCTTGGGGATCCTTTCGTGGGGTATAATTCTCCCTTTTTTAATTTGTGAAAGGTATTTTTAAGGGTTTGATGAGCACGTTCAACGATGCCCTGTCCCTGAGGATTATAAGGTGTGCCAGTAATATGTTTAATCTGCATTTGGTGGCAAAACTCCTGAAAGTTTTTTCGGTGTATTCAGGGCCATTGTCAGTTTTGATGATTTTAGGTCTGCCCATGACTGAGAGACAATTAAGGACATGGGCGATAACGTTTTTGGAGGCTTCTCCAGTATGGAGGGTAGCAAATATAAATCCACTGAAGGTGTCTATAGTTACATGCAAGTACTTGAGATTACCAAATTCAGGTATGTGTGTAATATTCATTTGCCATATATCATTAGGAATTAAGACCTCTGGGATTAACACCTATATGAGGGGAGGGTAGTAGGATGACACAGGCTGGGCATTGTTTAACAATTTGTCGTGCTTGTTCCTGGGTAATTTTAAAAGCTAGCCGTAGGGTTTGGGCATTTAAATGATGTAGGGCATGGCATCGCTGGGCTTCTGCAATAGGGTCTACAGAAATAGGGAAGGTGAGGCGTGTGGCCGCATCAGCACAAGCATTTCCTTTGGCGAGAGGACCGGGCAGATCAGAATGGGCACGAAGGTGTTCAAGATAAAAGGGGTGATTTCTGGAGTTGATTAATTTTTGGAGGTGGATAAAAAGGGGGGTGGCGTTGGTGGAGGGTTTAATATAGGGAATTGTCTCAAGGAGAGGAACTGAATGAGCAATGTAAGCGCTATCAGTATATAGATTAAAAGGATGATTAGTTAAGGTTAAGAAGACTTGAATTACTGCATAAAGTTCTACAAGTTGTGCTGACTTAAAAGGAGATTAGACAGTGGTGGTTTGTCCGTCTATGGTGTAGGCAGCAAAACCATTAGAGGAGCCATCGGTAAACACAAGGCATGCCTCAGGAAGTGGTTGAGAGGAAGTTATTCTTGGAAAAATAAAAGGGTGAATTTTGCTGAATTGGAGTAATGATTGTCAATCGCACCGGGAAAAGATAAACAGGTAATTGGCCACTCATCTGTGGTTTGTAAGAGCCAGTTTAGCTGGTCTTTTGTATAGGGTAATATTAACCTGCCAGGATCCTTGCCAAAGAACTGACGACTTTGTTCGCGTCCTAAACGGATGAGGTTGGCAACTAAGGTAGCATAAGGGACGAGAATCTTAGAAGGGGAAGCAGGAAGGTGGGTCCAGGAAGGGGACCATGTTGCCAAAATACTCCAGTAGGGGTATGAGGTGTGGCACAGATAATGAATGAGAAGGGTTTGTCATAAGAGATAAAAGTGACTCCTTGGTTCTGGATGGCCACCTCGACAGTTTTTAGGGCTGTTATTGCTGCAGGGGTTAAGGAGCGGGGGGGAGGAGGGGTTAGGATCACCTTTAAGAATGTCGAAGAGGGGCTTGAGGTCTCCGGTGGTAAGTTTGAGATAAGGTCTAATCCAATTAATATCGCCTAAAAGTTTTTGAAAATCATTTAAGGTTTTTAAATGGCTGGTTCTTAATTGGAGTTTTTGTGTAGTGATTTTCTGACGGTGGAGCTCAAATCCTAAATAAAAATAGGGGTCTTTTAATTGAATTTTATCTGGGGCAATTTGGAGGCCTCGGTCTATTAATCTCTGTGAGAGTTGCTGACTACATAGGAGTACTTGGGAAGTATCTGTTCCTGCTAAAAGAATGTCATCCATGTAGTGAATTATATAGATAGTAGGCCATAATGTTCGAAAAGGGTCAATAATTTGGGCTATAAACTTTTGGCACAGTGTTGGGCTGTTAGCCATGCCTTGAGGTAGAACTTTCCAATGGAAGCGAGGCATGGGTCCTTTGAAATTAGTTACTGGTAAGCTAAATGCAAAGCGTGCCTTGTCTTCGGGATGTAAGGGAATGGTAAAGAAGCAATCTTTGAGGTCAATTATAATCTTATAAAATCCAGCAGGGATAGCCACGGGAGTAGGCAGACCTGGTTGTAAAGCTCCCATGGAAAGCATTGTTTTATTTATTTCTCTTAAATCTTGCAGTAGTCTTCATTTGCCGGATTTCTTTTTTATGACAAAAATAGGAGTATTCCACGGGGAAGTAGTAGGTTCAATATGGCCAGGAGCAAGCTGTTCCTGTACTAACGTTGCTGCTGCAGTTAATTTTTCTGTAGTTAACAGCCATTGATCGACCCACACCGGTTCGTTGGATTTCCAAGTAATCTTATCAGCGTGGGGTACAGGAAGGTCAATAGCCGTCAGGGTAAATTTTCTATGCCTAGTCCAGCGCGGTTAAGATTTGAGGTTATGGGCAGCGCCTGTGGCTCAGTTGGTAAGGCGCCGGCCCCATATACCGAGGGTGGCGGGTTCAAACCCAGCCCCGGCCAAACTGCAACCAAAAAATAGCCGGGCGTTGTGGCGGGCGCCTGTAGTCGCAGCTACTCGGGAGGCTGAGGCAAGAGAATTGCTTAAGCCCAGGAATTGGAGGTTGCTGTGAGCTGTGTGAGGCCATGGCACTCTACCGAGGGCCATAAAGTGAGACTTTGTCTCTACAAAAAAAAAAAAAAAAAAAAACAAGATTTGAGGTTATTTGAATGGGCTCTTTTATTCCTTGGGAATATTTCCCTAATCCCTGACCAGCGGAAAACCGTTGTTTTAACATTTGGTGGGTGATGGTTTCCTTTGGACTGCACATAATTAGTCTTAGTTGGGCAAGGATGTCTCTGCCCCAGAGATTGACTGGGAGGCCAGGCACAACATAAGGTTGAACAGTACCAGTGTTGCCTTCCTCGTCTGTCCATTTGAGGATTTCAGCACTCTGTTGGGGGTTGGAGGTTTGGCCAATACCCCGGAGATGGGTTAGGGAAGTAGTGAGGGGCCAGGAAGGGGGCCAGTATTTACTGGCGATTACTGTGGCGTCTGCCCCAGTGTCAAGTAATCCTTCAAAAATTTTGCCGTTTAATTGTAGCTTAAGGAGGGGTTTTTGTTGTGTGATTTGTCTGACCCAATAAGCGTCAGAGGAACTGAGGTTATGAGTACCCCGGGTTCTAAGAGAATAAGGATGGTTGGAGGGTAAGAGGGGAAGTAATATTAGCTGAGCTATTCTTTGGCCTGGGTAAATGGTTATAGGGCCTAGGGAGGCAGAAGCAAATTTTAATTTCTCCCGTGTAATCGTTATCAATGATGCCAGGGGGAATAGTGAGGCCTTGCAGGGTGGTACTGGCACGCCCAAGAAGAAGTCCGAAAGTGTTGGGGGGCAAGGGACCATAAACCCCAGTAGGGAGGATATGGATGCCCATTTCAGGTGTTAGTATTGCGCCGGTGGAGGAACAGAGGTTTAGTCCTGCGCTGTCGGCAGTTGCTCGGGAGAGGGAGAGGAGGCTTGGACTTGAGGGGGCAGGTTTTGGGGGACAAACCTGATAGCCCCAGGGGTTTGTGCCTGTTTGGGGGCCAGGGGCTGGCCCCGTAGGAAGTTTCCCTGCTTCTGAGGTAAGGGATTGCCTTGGGCATCTGTTTTCGAATGGCATTCAGACACCCAGTGTTTGCCTCGCTTGCATCGTGGACAAAGAGAGGGGGGGTATGGGTCGTTCGGCCTTAGGGGCTGTGCAGTCTCTAGAAAAGTGTCCTGGTTGTTTACAATTAAAACAAGTTTTTGGGTTGTTTCCCTGAGCGAATTCTTTAAGGGTGGCTCCAATAGCGAGTCCCACGGAGTGAGCGGTGCCGATACCTGCACAAAGTTTAACATAATCAGAAATGGTCTTGCCGCTGCGGTGAGGCCGTATGGTGGCTTGACATGCAGGGTTTGCATTTTCAAATGCGAGATGTTTAATGAACTCGCTTTCATTTTCTTGTTGGCCGATGAGCCTCTCAGCCGCATTGGTAAGGCGGCTGATGAAATTATTATAAGGCTTGTAAGGGCCCTGTCGAATGGCCCTGTCGAATGGCCAAGGAGGTAGTTGCCAATCCCTTGGGAGGGAGTTTTCTCCATGCTTTAAGGGTAGCATTCAGTATTTGGGCCAGGAGGTCGGGGGAAAATTTAGCTTGTGTGATGTTACTATCATAGGGACTACGTCCCATGAGTTTATCCCTAGTGCATTTCTTGGAGGTCTTATTTTCTTTCTTTTTTTTTTTTTTGTAGAGACAGAGTCTCACTTTATGGCCCTCGGTAGAGTGCTGTGGCCTCACACAGCTCACAGCAACCCCCAACTCCTGGGCTTAAGCGATTCTCTTGCCTCAGCCTCCCGAGTAGCTGAGACTACAGGCGCCTGCCACAACGCCCAGCTATTTTTTTGGTTGCAGTTTGGTCAGGGCCGGGTTTGAACCCGCCACCCTCGGTATGTGGGGCCGGCGCCTTACCGACTGAGCCACAGGTGCCGCCCCAGAGGTCTTATTTTCAAGATTACGGGCTGCTGTTTCTTTGCAGTTATCAGCATATTCGGTTCTCCAGAGGACATAATCACCTCCAGGCAGGGTGGCACGGGTTATAAAGAACCAGTCATTTGGGGTGAGCCACCGCTCGCTCAGAGATTCAACTATAGATACAGTGAAAGGGGCTGTGGGGCCATAGAGGGACACAGCAGTTTTTAATTCTTTTTTTTTTTTTTTTTTTTTTTTTTGGCCGGGGCTGGGTTTGAACCCACCACCTCCGGCATATGGGACCAGCGCCCTACTCCTTGAGCCACAGGCGCCACCCAAGTTTTTAATTCTTTAACATGCTTGAAATTCAAGCGACGATACTGCTGATCGGCAGTTTCAGCTTTTTCAGCATCTGAGTTGGAGGCCTCGTGGTCATTATCTGAGGCGTCATCTGCCGAGGGGTGTTCGTCCCCATCAGAGGGGGGTTTTGGTTCTGATTCGGAAGGGGGATTCCCTTTTATCTTAGTGACAGGAAAGGCGTGCAGCGCCTTTAAAGGTTTTTGTTTTGAGCTATGTTTATGAAACGTTGGGGTGGGGGTGGGGGTTTAGTTCTAATTTTAAAGCACGTAACTCTTGAATGAGTTTTAAATGTTCCTTCCTTGTTTGGAGTAAGTCCTTAAGGGAGGAGACCTCTTGACATAATTTGCGTTTGACATTTTCAATTGGAGTGTCTACACCTAGAATTGGAGCACAAAATGGAGGGGCAGAAGCATAGGAAGGAGGATGATTTAGGATGGAAGGGAAGGGAGGCCAGTCAGAATTGTGATACTTAGCGGCCTCCTTTTCCCGGGTGGTCGTTTCTTCAGGGGAGAGGGGGTCGGGCTCAGGCATAGGAACAGAAACAGAAGGGCAGGCTGAGGGTGGTCTGGAGTGTTCTTTAAGTGCCTTCTCTCCTTCTTTAACAACTTCTTGGATATCAGGCCATTGGTTGTAAGTTTTTTAAATATCATAGATCAAGTTCCAGTAGGAAAATGCCTGAATGGGGATATTTTCGGGGCCAAATGTTCTATAATAATCTTTTAGACAATCACCGACTCTAGTCCATCTCAGAACATCAATAGTGCCTTCTTGGGGGAACCAAGGACAGATATCACCAATAAAAACAAAAAATTTATAGAGATCTTTTTTCTTTACCCAAATTCCTCATGTCTTGAGGGACTCCTTGAGTCCCTGAATAAACAAGTCATGTTTACTTAACGTTTGTAAGGAACATTCAGGCATTTTCCCATAAACTCGTTGCTTTCTCTTACCTTGATGGATCAGACTCGCAGGTGGGCAATTCTGCGGGGATCGTGGTGCGGATCTTCACTCACGTCCTCCTTGTGGCGCAGCGATCACAGTGCGGATTTTCACTCACAACCTTCATGTTGCAGCAATCCAATGATAAGGGTACCCTTACTGGCAGCAACGTTCCATGACACCCCCGTACCCTTGCCCCACGTTTGGGCGCCAATTGCCTCGGCCTGCGGGGAATTCAATGGGGACCTGGGAAACAAAGGGGTCAGTCGAATGAGGGGACAAGAGACACGAAAGAATGAGAGCAAGTCAAGAGTCTGATCAACCTCCGTCGAGTTTATTTTTCAGCTGAGCTTATAAGCATTCAAACGAGGAAGTAACTAAGGGCTGTTCCTAGCAGGGCGGGGAGGGGGCTAGTTTCTGGAAAATTACTAGGAGAAGGACCCTAAGGCAGGGGGTGCATTTTTGAGGAGATATGCAAGGGGAAAGTACCGTTGCTGTTTACGGTTGAATTCCTGAGAATAGTTTGCTCGTAAAATCAAGATAGCAAGGGGCATTTTTGTGATATGTTTTGGCTCCCGTCATCTCTCATTTGTAAAATGTAATAATTTAGTTGTTTAAATTGTTGGGGAACTGAGTCTTTGTCAAAGGATAAGATTCTTGCCTTCTAATTATCAGTTTGGCCCAGTGAATAGGTGACTTCATAGTAAACTAGGGTTCTGTTTTGTGGGAAGTGAGTTTTTGAGAGTGAGAGAAATTAGTCAGAAAGAAGGGCATTGTGTAAAGAAAGAATCTTGTGTAATAAATTTTGTCCTGAAACAGAATGGTTGTGTAAGAAAGTGAAAGGCAGGAAACAACAATGACGGCTGCAACCAAAAAAAATAATAATAATAACTGGGCATTGTGGTGGGTGCCTGTGGTCCTAGCTACTTGGGAGGCGGACACAGGAGAATCGCTTGAGCCTAGGAGTTGGAGGTTGCTGTGAGCTGTGATGCCATGGCACTGTACCCAGGGTGACACCTTGAGGCTCTGTCTCTAAAAAAAAAAAAAGAAAAAAGTAAGAATGAATTATAGTACTTGATCATTCAAATGCTACATTTGTATCCTACCTTTTATAGTTTTTCTAGGAATTATGTGCTTTCACTTTTGACATGAATTTATAACAATTTTAAATTCTTCTGTCAGTTTTTGTGAACACATTAAATAAATAAAATGTAAATGTGAAAAAAAAAAGAAAGTGAAAGGCAGGACAAAAGTTAAAGAAAGTTTAGAATGTTTGTAGATTGTCTGTGCAGGTTAAATGAAGCTCATAAAGGAGAGTTTGTGAAAGAATTGACATGTGATCCAGTTGACTATGTATTTCCTTTAAAATCTTTTGGTTTGTAATCTTATTTAAAGCAATGTTTTAGGCCTTTGATATTTGACAAACTTTCCAAAATCAAAACTCTAAATTTAGGGTTTGGCACCTGTAATGCAGTGGTTGCAGCACCAGCCACATGCACTGAGGCTGGTGGGTTCAAACTTGGCCCAGGCCAACAACAACAACAATAAAAAAAGCCCCAAAACATAACTCTATATTTGGTCTTCTTGAAATGTTAAGGCCACTGAAAGTTATAGGAAAACAAATTAAACTTATTCGATTTATTAAAATGTATAGGAAACTAGCTGGGCATTGTGGTGGGCGCCTGTAGTCCCAGCTGCTCGGAGGCTGAGGCAAGAGAATCGCCGAAGCCCAAGCGCTAGAGGTTGCTGTGAGTCCTGTGACATCATGGCACTCTACCAAAGGTGGTAAAGTGAGACTCTGTCTCTACAAAAAAAAAAAAAAAAAAGTATAGGAAACATTATCAAATATGAAATGGTGATTAATTTTGTATGGGTTATGGTTATATGTATGTTCCAATATTATAAAGTATTGGTCTGTCCTCACCTATAAAGCACTGGTCTGTCCTGACATATAAGACATTGGTCTGTTCTAACATATATTGTCAGTAATAATTTTAATTCATCTAAAAAAAGAAAGTGTTTTTTTATGTAACTGGCTGAGACCGAAGTTTATTCTAAAAAGAAAAAGAAATATTAAGAGAGACTGACAAATTCTCTCAAATTCAAATTCCTGATGTCTTTGTAAATTGAGTACCTTTGGACTAAAGGCAGACTTTTAGAACTTTCTTTTTTTTTTTTTTTGCAGAGACAGAGTCTCACTTTATGGCCCTCGGTAGAGTGCCGTGGCCTCACACAGCTCGCAGCAACCTCCAACTCCTGGGCTTAAGCGATTCTCCTGCCTCAGCCTCCCGAGTAGCTGGGACTACAGGCGCCTGCCACAACACCCGGCTATTTTTTGGTGGCAGTTTGGCTGGGGCCGGGCTTGAACCCGCCACCCTCGATATATGGGGCCGGCGCCTTACCGACTGAGCCACAGGCGCCGCCCGACTTTTAGAACTTTCATTGGAAAGTTAACATGTCTATGAGTATTGTTAACCTAACTTCAAACAGAATAGAAATCAGTTACGTGGAACTGGGCTAGTTTGTTATGGCTTTTTGCTTAAAATATTGTTGATTCTTTCTATGATCTGTTTTCCAAAAGTCAAGAAGATAATTTTCTGTCTTTTGAGCTATTTGTAGCTTTTCAAGGAATGTATGTACTTATGAGCAGAATTTCAAATATATATTTTTTTCTCTCTCCCTGATTTCTCCAGAATTTGAAAGCCATTTGTAAGTATTCTGAATTTCTGACAATACAGTTATTTGCATAAGTTCAATAAGAATCTGTTTTTTTCTGTAGGACATGATAAAGGCACTGGTTATTTCACCAAGGCTTTGGCTGGAATAGCATTTCCAGAGGTATCCAGACTGCGTTAAGGAGTTCAGGTTGACTTTATAAGGCCAATAAAAAAAGCCCTTTGGAAAACTGGCCAGGTACCCATCAGTAACATTTCCTGATCTGTGGTAAATAATGAAGGTCACTTGCTGACATGTCCAGGAATCAAAATGTTCTTGGAGACCTCAAGAGAAGAGGAATTTACCCAATGCATACAGGTATCTAATGGCACAGATGAAACCTTGGCTTGTGAAGGGCTTTCAAAAAAGTCCAGCCTGAGATTCCTTATAAAAGGTTCCAGCAAAGCCAATTTTAAAGGAAAGAAGCATCTAGATGGCTAATAATTAATTATTCTTACTGCAGTTTATGCAAATAATTAGATCCAGTATACTGACGGTATAGTTTATTTTGGCAACTAAGTTAGTTCTGCTATAATTTGTCTTTAGTAAAGAGAGAAATTGGACGTGGCACCTGTGGCTCAAGGAGTAGGGCACCGGTTCTATATGCCGGAGGTGGCGGGTTCAAACCCAGCCCCGGCCAAAAACCACAAAAAAAAAAAAAAAGAGAGAGAGAGAAATTGGAAAGAGAATAATGATTCAAAGAGAAAAGAGGCTGTGGCCCACCTGTATTAGATCCCAGCCTTGCCTGTACTGTCAACTCATAAAATGAGACATTACTGTTTCACTAGGGTGGCGCCTGTGGCTCAGTGAGTAGGGCGCCGGCCCCATATGCTGAGGGTGGCGGGTTCAAACCCAGCCCCGGCCAAACTGCAACAAAAAAATAGCTGGGCATTGTGGCGGGCGCCTGTAGTCCCAGCTGCTCGGGAGGCTGAGGCAAGAGAATCGTGTAAGCCCAAGAGTTAGAGGTTGCTGTGAGCCGTGTGACGCCACGGCACTCTACCTGAGGGTGGTACAATGAGACTCTGTCTCTACAAAAAAAAGAAAAAATAACTTTCACTAAATTGATCTGTTAAATGGGACTAAGAGACTGGCCAAAGAGTATAGAATTATATATAGTAGTTATATTTATTCTGAAGCCTTAAGACTCAACAATAGTCACCTGCTGACTACACTGGAAAAATTTGTGCAGTATTAAATGTTATCTACTGTGTCTATATAGATACCTCAGGAAAAATTAAAACCTAAAATGAGAATTTCCCAGTAAATAGTGTAACTGTAAGACTGCATCCTACTGTGCCTAATTCATATACTCTGCTGAGTCTGCTGCCAACAGAAGCCAAGTGGCCCACTTGCCTGGACTTAAAAGATGCCTTTTTCAGTATAAGGCTGGCTCTGGGGGCAGCGCCTGTGGCTCAAGGAGTAGGGCGCCGGTCCTATATGCCGGAGGTGGCGGGTTCAAACCCAGCCCTGGCCAAAAACCACAAAAAAAAAAAAAAAAAAAAAAAAAGGCTGGCTCTGGGAAGCCAGAGGCTGTTTGCTTTCCGGTGGGAGAGAACAGATACGGAAACTGTGATCCAGTATACATGGACCAGGTTGCCACAGCAGTTCAAAACACCCACGATTTTTGGAGAAGCACTGGCTCATGACCTCCAGAAATTCCCAGCTGAGGAATTAGAATGTGTGCTACTCCAATATGCCAATGATCTCCTTTTAGGGCATCCTACCCAGGAGGGCTGTGCCTGAGGCATGGACTGTCTTTTATGACATCTAGAGGTATGTGGCTATGAAGTGTCCAAACTAAAGACCCAGATTTGCCAGCGGCAAATACATTATCTAGGATTTACTATCCAGCAGGGGTAGAGTTATCTAGGCGTGAAATGGAGGCAGGTCATTAATCTCCTCCCCATCCCCACGAGCTGAAACCAGGTTCAGGAATTCTTAGGCTCAGTTGGCTTTTGTTATCTTTGGATCGCCAACTTTGCCATCTTGGCTAAGCCCTTGTATGAGACAACTAAAGGAGAGGAAGGAGAGCCCTTAGAATGGGGAGGAGAACAGAACATGCCTTCTCTCAACTAAAGATGAGGCTGATAAATGCACTTGCATTGGGGCTACCAGAGTTGGCCAAGCCCTTCACTGTGTGTGTCTCAGAGAGAGGAAAGATGTCTTTAAGTGTGCTAAGCCAGCTGGTTGGGTCCTGGCCAAGGCCTGTAGCCTACCTCTCTAAGCAGTTGGATGGAGTGGCAAAAGGATGGCCACCATGTTTACAGGCTCTAGCTGCTACTGCTCTCCTTGTGCAAGAAGCTGATAAGCTGACTCTAGGGCAGGATCTCAGAGTGAAAGTACCCCATTCTATCATCACTTTAATGCACACAAAGAAAAAATTTTCACTCTCTAATGCAAGAACACCCTGAACCCAGCCACGCTCCTTCCAGTCAGTGTAAGAGAGGCTGAGCATGACTGTACAGAAGTTACAAATAAGGTGTACTCTAGCAGACCTGACTTGCGTGACCAGCCTTGGATAGTTGCAAACTGGGACTTGTATGTAGACTGAAGCAGTTACATAATGGTGCAAGGTGAGCAGCTGGCTGGGTATGCAGTGGTTACCTTAACAGAGACTGTAGAGGCTAAGCCCCTATCCCAAGGAACATTGGCTCAGAAGGCTGAGTTGCCTTGACTTGAGCCTTAGAACTAAGTCAAGGGAAAAATGTGAATGCTTTTCTGACTCTCTAAGTACACGGGACATTGTACAAGGAGAAGGGACTATTAAATTCTAGGGAAAAGGACATAAAGTATCAGCAGGAGATACTTCAGTTGCTAGAGGCACTATGAAAACCCCGGAAAGTGGCAGTGATGCACTGTTGTGGACATCAAGAAGACGCTTCCACTATCACTAACAGGAACACCAGGGTTGGTACTGAGGCAAAAAGGGCTGCACCCAAAACGTACCAGGTGTCTGGAGTGGCTCCCCTCATCACGTGGGTTCTGGAGCTCTCACCTATCTACTTCTGAGAAGAGAAGGAACAGTTGGCAGCAGAGAGGAGCCAGGAAATAGAGGGAGAATGTATAAAGATGCCAGATGGATGAGTAGCAGTCCCCCAGATTCTAGGAGCCACCGTCATGACAGGAGTATTTGATGAAGTTGCTGGGCCAGTACTTCTACATCTCCCACCTGGCAGCCCTGGCCAAAATTGTCAGTCTACAGTGTCACCTGCAGCCAGTTCAATGTGCGCCAAGGACCGATGATATCCCCAGGAATCCAGTCGTATGGAGCAATGCCCTTCAAGAACTTCCAGGTAGACTTTACTGAAATGCCCAGGTTTAGAAGGAACAAGTACTTGCTGGTGATGGTCTATCGGACTTGGAATAGGTAAAAGCCTTCCTCACCGGAATAAAAAGGACTCCTGAAATAGTAAAAGTATTGCCTAGAGAAATCGTCCCATGATTTAGATTGCCACTCTGATTTAAATTTAACAATGGGCTAGCCTTCATAACAGAATTAGTGCAAATAATAAGCTAAAGCTTTGAATAACTTATAGGCCTCAAAGCTTAGACAGGGTAAAGTGCATGAACATGACCATAAGAACAGAAATTGATAAACTCTGCTGGGAACCAAAGCTTAATTGGATACAGGTCTTACCACTGATGTTGTTCAAAGAGGCCTCTGTCAATCCTTCGCAATTAAGCAGGAACTCCTAAAAGACCTGGGAAATACTGAACTGAACAGAGAAAACCCCAAAAAGAGTAGCAAGGAAAATCTCCACTGGGGTAATTAACAATGTTCTGTTTAGTCTTTTGTGTCTGTACATCCTTTGTCTCTAGAGGATCAAGGGGACCAAGTCTAGGTCCAGAATCAGAACTTGACCCCCCTGAAACCAAGGTAGGAAGGACTTTATACCATCATCCTGACCACATGCACAGTAGTGAAGGTGGAAGGGATCCTCACCTGGAGTCATCACAGCTTGCTGAATAGAGCTTCACTGCCCCTTGAGAAGTAAAGGTAACTTTTAAGACAGTCAACATGCCCTGCTCTAGCCATATACTAGGAGCTGGCTGGTCAACACATGGCTGAAGCCTGAGGAAACTCCTCGAGGGACTTGTCTTAATTGGACTTTGGGAAAAGGGGGGGGGGAATGTCACAGAGAAAGGTAAAAACTTGTATGTATACCCATCACCACGGTACTATTAAGGCCTGAGAAGAGAACCCAAGAAGAGTTATAGTCCCTAAAATGTCAATGCTAAAAAGTAATTAACATAGGCACCTGCAGAAACAAGCTGATATTGACACCCCAAGTTCTGTGAAATCCTGTAGTTCTGTAGGGACTAGAATAGTATCTCCTACTTGATTCAAACTGGCCAATGAGAAGGGCACTGTGGGGTGGAACTTTTTGACTGTTGATAAAAAGGGGAAGACAAAGCCTCGGGGAGCATGGTGGTTTGGAATTCTTCTATGCCATAAGCTCCCAGCTGGTGAATAAAGCCCTCTTCCTCTTATAAACATGGTATTTGGGTGCTCTTTCTCTCCTTTGGGCCTCGTCTTCCTGCAACAGTTTGGCAGGCCGGGCCAGGTTCAAACCCACCAGCCCTGGTGTATGTGGGTAGCACCCTAGCTGTTGAAGTACAGGCACCAAGCTTTCTTTCTTTCTTTTTTTTTTGATACAGAGTTTCACTCTGTCACCCTCAGTAGAGTGCCATAGCATCAAAGCTCACAGCAACCTCCAGCAACTCTTAAGCCCAGCAACTCTTGGGCTTAAGAGATTCTTTTGCCTCAGCCTCCCAAGTAGCTGGGACCACAGGCACCCACCACAACGCCTACTATTTTTTTTTTTTTGTAGAGACAGAGTCTCACTTTATGGCCCTCGGTAGAGTGCCGTGGCCTCACACAGCTCACAGCAACCTCCAACTCCTGGGCTTAAGTGATTCTCTTGCCTCAGCCTCCCGAGTAGCTGGGACTACAGGCGCCTGCCACAACGCCCAGCTATTTTTTGGTTGCAGTTTGGCCAGGGCCGGGTTCGAACCCGCCACCCTTGGCATATGGGGCCGGCACCTTACCGACTGAGCCACAGGTGCCGCCCCCACATTGCCTACTATTATTGTTGTAGTTGCCATGGCTGTTTTTAGCTGGCTAGGGCCAGGTTCAAACCCGTCACCCTAGGTATATGGGGCCAGCGCCCTACCCACTGAGCCACAGGCACCACCCATCACCAAGCCCTTTTTTTTTTTATTTTTTGTTTTTTGAGACAGGGTCTCACTTTGTCGCCCTTGGCAGAGTGCCCTGAGTCATAGTTCATAGCAACCTCAAACTCTTGGGCTCAAGCAATTCTCTTACATCAGCCTCCCAAGTATCTGGGATGGGACTACAGGTGCCCACCACAATGCCTGTTTTTTTTAATTTTTTTTTTATTTTTTGAGACAGAGTCTCACTATGTCGCCCTAGATAGAGAGCTGTGGCATCACAGCTCACAGCAACCTCAAACTCCTGGGTTTAAGAGATTCTCTTGCTTCAGCCTCCTGAGTAGCTGGGATTACAGGTGCCCACCACAACACCCATCTATTTTTTAGAGTCTGCTTCAGCCTCCCAAGTGCTAGGATTACAGGCGTGAGCCACTGCTCCTGGCACCTCCTCTCCTTTCTGAGAACTGTCACCTCATGTCCACCCATACCCAACATCTTTTTTTTTTTTTTTTTTGTAGAGACAGAGTCTCACTTTATGGCCCTCGGTAGAGTGCCATGGCCTCACACAGCTCACAGCAACCTCTGACTCCTGGGCCCGAGCGATTCTCTTGCCTCAGCCTCCCGAGTAGCTGGGACTACAGGCGCCCGCCACAACGCCCGGCTATTCCCAACATCTTTTAATGGTGCCCAACCTGGTCCTGTACCAGGGTTAGCCGAAGAAAACCTGCAGGAAGTCTCTCCTTTCCATTGCTGGCTCTTCATCCACTACCAGGACATTACAGCTTTTCTCACCTTCTTCTTCCTTGAGTGACTCAGGCCTTCCCTCCTGGGATTTCTGATTTGCTGTCTTGTTTCCACAGTCCTACAAGTGAGCTGGAAATCACTCTCGGGCCAGGCTTTGGGACCCACTCTTGGACTTCCTCTAACTCTAGAGATGCTTGGATTAGAGACTGTCCTCTCCTGGCAGTCAGACTGAGATTAAGGGTCCTCTCTCTCCTCTGGCCTGCCCTGATGCTGGGAGCCAAAACATATCACAAAAATACCCCTTGCTATCTTGATTTTACGAGCAAACTATTCTCAGGAATTCAACCATAAACAGCAACGGTACTTTCCCCTTGCATATCTCCTCAAAAATGTACCCCACCGCCTTAGGGTCCTTCTCCTAGTAATTTTCCAGAAACTAACCCCCTCCCCGCCGTGTTAGGAATAGCCCTTAGTTACTTCCTCGTTTGTGTGCTTATAAGCCCAGCTGAAAAAAAACTCTTCGGAGCTTGATCAGACTCTTGACTTGCTCTCATTCTTTCGTGTCTCTTGTCCCCTCATTCGACTGACCCCTTTGTTTCCCAGGTCCCCGTTGAATTCCCCGTGGGCCGGGGCAATTGGCGCCCAAACGTGAGGCAAGGGTACGGGGGTGTCATGGAACATTGCTGCCAGTAAGGGTACCCTTATCATTGGATTGCCGCAACATGAAGGCTGTGAGTGAAAATCCGCACTGTGATCGCCGCGCCACAAGAAGGACGTGAGTAAAGATCCGCACTGAGATGGCCGCAGAATTGCCCACCAGCAGTCTGATCCGTCAAGGTAAGAGAAAGCAACGAGTTTATGGGACAAACGTTAAGTAAACATGACTTGTTTATTCAGGAACTCAAGGAGTCCCTCAAGACATGAGGAATTTAGGTAAAGAAAAACGATCTCTATAAATTTTTTGTTTTTATTGGTGATATCTGTCCTTGGTTCCCCCAAGAAGGCACTGTTGATGTTCTGAGATGGACTAGAGTCGATAATTGTCTAAAAGATTATTATAGAACATTCGGCCCCGAAGAAAATCCCCGTTCAGGCATTTTCCTACTGGAACTTGATCTATGATATTTTAAAAACTTACAACCAATGGCCTGATATCCAAGAAGTTGTTAAAGAAGGAGAGAAGGCGCTTAAAGAACACTCCAGACCACCCTCAGCCTGCCCTTCTGTTTCTGTTCCTATGCCTGAGCCTGACTCCCTCTCCCCCGAAGAAACGACCACCCGGGAAAAGGAGGCCGCTAAGTATCACAATTCTGACTGGCCTCCCTTCCCTTCCGTCCTAAATCATCCTCCTTCCTATGCTTCTGGCCCTCCATTTTGTGCTCCGATTCTAGGCATAGATACGCCAATTGAAAATGTCAAACGTAAATTATGTCAAGAGGTCTCCTCCCTTAAGGACTTACTCCAAACAAGGAAGGAACATTTAAAACTCATTCAAGAGTTACGTGCTTTAGAATTGGAGCTAAAAATCCCCCCCCACCCCAACGTTTCACAAACATACCTCAAAACAAAAACCTTTAAAGGCGCTGCACACCTTTCCTGTAACTAAGATAAAAGGGAATCCCCCTCCCGAATCAGAACCAAAACCCCCCTCTGATGGGGACAAACACCCCTCGGCAGATGATGCCTCAGATAATGACCACGAGGCCTCTGACTCAGATGCTGAAAAAGCTGAAACTGCCGATCAGCAGTATCGTCCCTTGAATTTCAAGCATGTTAAAGAATTAAAAACTACTGTGTCCCTCTATGGCCCCACAGCCCCTTTCACTATATCTATAGTTGAATCTCTGAGCGAGCGGTGGCTCACCCCAAATGACTGGTTCTTTATAACCCGTGCCACCCTGCCTGGAGGTGATTATGTCCTCTGGAGAATCGAATATGCTGATAACTGCAAAGAAACAGCAGCCCGTAATCTTGAAAATAAGACCTCCAAGAAATGCACTAGGGATAAACTCATGGGACGTAGTCCCTATGATAGTAACATCATACAAGCTAAATTTTCCCCCAGCCTCCAGCCCAAATACAGAATTGCTGCCCTTAAAGCATGGAGAAAGCTCCCTCCCAAGGGATCGGCGACTACCTCCTTGGCCAACATTCGACAGGGCCCCGACGAGCCTTATAGTAATTTCATCAGCCGCCTTACCGATGCGGCTGAGAGGCTCATCGGCCAACAAGAAAATGAAAGCGAGTTCATTAAACATCTCGCATTTGAAAATGCAAACCCTGCATGTCAAGCCGCCATACGGCCTCACCGCAGCGGCAAGACCATTTCTGATTATGTTAAACTTTGTGCAGGTATCGGAACCGCTCACTCCGTGGGACTCGCTATTGGAGCCGCCCTTAAAGAATTCGCTCAGGGAAACAACCCAAAAACTTGTTTTAGTTGTAAACAACCAGGACACTTTTCTAGAGACTGCACGGCCCCTAAGGCCAAACGACCCATACCCCCCACCCCTTTGTCCACGATGCAAGTGGCAAACACTGGGTGTCTGAATGCCATTCAAAAACAGACATCCAAGGCAATCCCTTACCTCAGAAGCAGGGAACTTCCTACGGGGCCAGCCCCTGGCCCCCAAACGGGCACAAACCCCTGGGACTATCAGGTTTGTCCCCCAAAACCCGCCCCCTCAAGTCAAAGCCTCCTCTCCCTCTCCCGAGCAACTGCCGGCAGCGCAGGACTAGACCTCTGTTCCTCCACCGGCGCAATACTAACACCTGAAATGGGCATCCATATCCTCCCTACTGGGGTTTATGGTCCCTTGCCCCCCAACACTTTCGGACTTCTTCTTGGCCGTGCCAGTACCACCCTGCAAGGCCTCACTATTCCCCCTGGCATCATTGATAACGATTACACGGGAGAAATTAAAATTTGCTTCCACCTCCCTCGGCCCTATAACCATTCACCCAGGCCAAAGAATAGCTCAGCTAATATTACTTCCCCTATTACCCTCCAACCATCCTTATTCTCTAAAAACCCGGGGTACTCATAACCTCGGTTCCTCTGACGCTTATTGGGTCAAACAAATCACACAAGAAAAACCCCTCCTTAAGCTACAATTAAACGGCAAAACTTTTGAAGGGTTGCTTGACACTGGGGCAGACGCCACAGTAATCGCCAGTAAATACTGGCCCCCTTCCTGGCCCCTCACTACTTCCCTAACCCATCTCCGGGGTATTGGCCAAACCTCCAACCCCCAACAGAGTGCTGAAATCCTCAAATGGACAGACGAGGAAGGCAACACTGGTACTGTCCAACCTTATGTTGTGCCTGGCCTCCCAGTCAATCTCTGGGGCAGGGACATCCTTGCCCAACTAAGACTAATTATGTGCAGTCCAAAGGAAGCCATCACCCACCAAATGTTAAAACAATGGTTTCGCGCTGGTCAGGGATTAGGGAAATATTCCCAAGGAATAAAAGAGCCCATTCAAATAACCTCAAATCTTAACCGCGCTGGACTAGGCATAGAAAATTTACCCTGACGGCTATTGACCTTCCTGTACCCCACGCTGATAAGATTACTTGGAAATCCGGGCGGCGCCTGTGGCTCAGTGAGTAGGGCGCCGGCCCCATATGCCGAGGGTGGCGGGTTCAAACCCAGCCCTGGCCAAAGTGCAACAAAAAAATAGCCGGGCGTTGTGGCAGGCGCCTGTAGTCCCAGCTGCTCGGGAGGCTGAGGCAGGAGAATCGCGTAAGGCCAAGAGTTAGAGGTTGCTGTGAGCCGTGTGACGCCACGGCACTCTACCCGAGGGCGGTACAGTGAGACTCTGTCTCTACAAAAAAAAAAAAAAAAAAAGATTACTTGGAAATCCAATGAACCCGTGTGGGTCGATCAATGGCCGTTAACTACAGAAAAATTAACTGCAGCAGCAACGTTAGTACAGGAACAGCTTGCTGCTGGCCATATTGAACCTACTACTTCCCCTTGGAATACTTCTATTTTTGTCATAAAAAAGAAATCCGGCAAATGGAGACTACTGCAAGATTTAAGAGAAATAAATAAAACAATGCTTTCCATGGGAGCTTTACAACCAGGTCTGCCTACTCCCGTGGCTATCCCTGCTGGATTTTATAAGATTATAATTGACCTCAAAGATTGCTTCTTTACCATTCCCTTACATCCCGAAGACAAGGCACGCTTTGCATTTAGCTTACCAGTAACTAATTTCAAAGGACCCATGCCTCGCTTCCATTGGAAAGTTCTACCTCAAGGCATGGCTAACAGCCCAACACTGTGCCAAAAGTTTATAGCCCAAATTATTGACCCTTTTCGAACATTATGGCCTACTATCTATATAATTCACTACATGGATGACATTCTTTTAGCAGGAGCAGATGCTTCCCAAGTACTCCTATGTAGTCAGCAACTCTCACAGAGATTAATAGACCGAGGCCTCCAAATTGCCCCAGATAAAATTCAATTAAAAGACCCCTATTTTTATTTAGGATTTGAGCTCCACCATCAGAAAATCACTACACAAAAACTCCAATTAAGAACCAGCCATTTAAAAACCTTAAATGATTTTCAAAAACTTTTAGGCGATATTAATTGGATTAGACCTTATCTCAAACTTACCACCGGAGACCTCAAGCCCCTCTTCGACATTCTTAAAGGTGATCCTAACCCCTCCTCCCCCCCCGCTCCTTAACCCCTGCAGCAATAACAGCCCTAAAAACTGTCGAGGTGGCCATCCAGAACCAAGGAGTCACTTTTATCTCTTATGACAAACCCTTCTCATTCATTATCTGTGCCATACCTCATACCCCTACTGAAGTATTTTGGCAACATGGTCCCCTTCCTGGACCCACCTTCCTGCTTCCCCTTCTAAGATTCTCGTCCCTTATGCTACCTTAGTTGCCAACCTCATCCGTTTAGGACGCGAACAAAGTCGTCAGTTCTTTGGCAAGGATCCTGGCAGGTTAATATTACCCTATACAAAAGACCAGCTAAACTGGCTCTTACAAACCACAGATGAGTGGCCAATTACCTGTTTATCTTTTCCCGGTGCGATTGACAATCATTACTCCAATTCAGCAAAATTCACCCTTTTATTTTTCCAAGAATAACTTCCCCTCAACCACTTCCTGAGGCAAGCCTTGTGTTTACCGATGGCTCCTCTAATGGTCTTGCTGCCTACACCATAGACGGACAAACCACCACTGTCTAATCTCCTTTTAAATCAGCACAACTTGTAGAACTTTATGCAGTAATTCAAGTCTTCTTAACCTTAACTAATCATCCTTTTAATCTATATACTGATAGCGCTTACATTGCTCATTCAGTTCCTCTCTTTGAGACAATTCCCTATATTAAACCCTCCACCAATGCCACCTCCCTTTTTATCCACCTCCAAAAATTAATCAACTCCAGAAATCACCCCTTTTATCTTGAACACCTTTGCACCCATTCTGATCTGTCCAGTCCTCTCGCCAAAGGAACCGCTTGTGCTGATGCGGCCACACGCCTCACCTTCCCTATTTCTGTAGACCCTATTGCAGAAGCCCAGCGATGCCATGCCCTACGTCATTTAAACGCCCAAACCCTACGGCTAGCTTTTAAAATTACCCAGGAACAAGCACGACAAATTGTTTTTTTTTTTTGTAGAGACAGAGTCTCACTTTATGGCCCTCGGTAGAGTGCCATGGCATCACACAGCTCACAGCAACCTCCAACTCCTGGGCTTAAGTGATTCTCTTGTCTCAGCCTCCCGAGCAGCTGGGACTACAGGCGCACGCCACAACGCCCGGCTATTTTTTGGTTGCAGTTCAGCCGGGGCCGGGTTTGAACCCGCCACCCTCGGTATATGGGGCCGGCGCCTTACCAACTGAGCCACAGGCGCCGCCCAAGCACGACAAATTGTTAAACAATGCCCAGCCTGTGTCACCCTACTACCCTCCCCTCATATAGGTGTTAATCCCAGAGGTCTAATTCCTAATGATATATGGCAAATGGATATTACACACATCCCTGAATTCAGCAATCTCAAGTACTTGCATGTAACTATAGACACCTTCAGTGGATTTGTATTTGCTACCCTCCATACTAGAGAAGCCTCCAAAAACGTTATCACCCATGTCCTTAATTGTCTCTCAGTCATGGACAGACCTAAAATCATCAAAACTGACAATAGCCCCGGATACACCGAAAAAACTTTCAGGAGTTTTGCCACCAAATGCAGATTAAACATATTACTGGCACACCTTATAATCCTCAGGGACAGAACATCTTTGAACGTGCTCATCAAACCCTTAAAAATACCTTTCACAAATTAAAAAAGGGAGAATTATACCCCACGAAAGGATCCCCAAGAAACATTCTTCATCATGCCCTATTTGTCCTTAATTTTTTTTTTTTTTTTTTTTTTTTAGAGATTAATTACTGCAATTTACTTAGGGAAATGTATGCAGGCTGGATCAGCTGGTAGTTACATAATAAAACATAACTCAAAACCTGTGAGATGCATTATCTCTTTTAGATTCAAACCATTTTTTTGAATATGGTTTAAATATCAAAGTTATGTTGATATAGAAGGGTTGAATTTCTTTTAGTTTTATAAACATTACAGATATATTTAGCTTTTCAGGTTAATCATGTACAATTATAACTTTGACAGAAGCAATTATAAAGTAAAGCAATGAAAAAGTAATTTTTAAAAACCTGTATGAATGGTTGAAAAAACAGAAGTTAAAACCATGAGTTGTACTAAAATTGGAGTATTAAAGTTAGCCATATCAATAAATATATTTAAGTATTTTTATATCTATATAAAATCTCTTTGTCCTTAATTTTTTAAATATGGATGCCCAGGGCAAGTCTGCCGCTGATCGCCTTTGGCACCCAGAAACAAATAACAATTATGCCACAGTCCTATGGAAGGACCCACTCACCTCAAAATGGAACGGCCCAGACCCAGTTCTTATCTGGGGCCGAGGATCTGTATGCCTATTTGATATGAAAGAAAATGCAGCCAGATGGCTGCCTGAAAGATTAATAAAACAAATTGATAACAATTCTAAAATCCAGGGAGAAAAAACCTCCCTGAGATTATCTTTCTCCTTTCCCTTCCAGAACCATGGATTTCCATCCATGATGCTGCCTTATCTCCTGATCTTCTGCCTTCCGGCACCGGGCCAAGCTGTTCCAGGGGTTACCAAGCCCTTCGCTTGGCGCTTCTATTTAACCGAAAACTCGACTGATGAAAACACAGATTGACAAACTTCATAAGCTTAGCTTAGATTTACAAAAACAAAAATTTTCTTCTGAGGCAAGCGAGTGGTGGAAATCCTCCATGTACTCCTTACTCATGCCCCTTGCAGGTCCCCTTATTAGCTTGCTATTAATAGTCACCCTTGGACCCATTATTCTTAACAAAATCATGAATTTTATCAAATCACAGATTGACTCCCTGACATCAAAACCCATTCAAGTCCATTATCATAGACTCGACCTTGCAGACCGGGGTCTTGCCGAACCTAACAACGAAGATATTCCTCCGGGAACCACGTAAGCACTCAGAGCTATGCATGTTGACTCACCATCATGTGTGAGTACAACCTGGGTACCTTTTTATGGGGTGCAATAAAGACACTGCAAAGGGAAGGCATAAACAGCCTCTCGGAGTCCCTTGGAAGCAAACCTGATTTGCATAGAGGTTAGCGTCCTAAAAATTTCTCCTCTCCTCCCCAAAAAACGCTCAAACTTATCATGCGGTCATTATGCCCGCGGGAGGAATCAGGTCAATACTTCCCCCCAAAAGGTTAATGCCCTCTCTTCTACGCCGACAACTGACAGACCCCAACAATTTAAAAAACTAAAAGGGAGGAGATGCCGGGAGCCAAAACATATCACAAAAATGCCCCTTGCTATCTTGATTTTACGAGCAAACTATTCTCAGGAATTCAACCATAAACAGCAACGGTACTTTCCCCTTGCATATCTCCTCAAAAATGTACCCCCCCGCCTTAGGGTCCTTCTCCTAGTAATTTTCCAGAAACTAGCCCCCTCCCCGCCCTGCTAGGAACAGCCCTTAGTTACTTCCTCGTTTGTGTGCTTATAAGCCCAGCTGAAAAATAAACTCTTCGGAGCTTGATCAGACTCTTGACTTGCTCTCATTCTTTCGTGTCTCTTGTCCCCTCATTCGACTGACCCCTTTGTTTCCCAGGTCCCTGTTGAATTCCCCGTGGGCCGGGGCACCCTGAAGGTCCTTGTCCTGACCCTATCTTTTCCTTAACTTACAGAGTCCTCTAAGTCCACATTTCTTGGCTACCTTCTCTGCAACACACTCTCAGTCTCATGCCCAATATCCAGCCTAAGCACCTTATTTTCTTCTGTAACACAGCTTGGCTTCAATACAAATTTGATAATGACTTTCGGTGGCCTGAAAATGGCACCTTTAACTTTTTTTTTTTTGAGAGACAGAGCCTCAAGCTGTTGCCCTGGGTAGAGTGCTGTGACATCACAGCTCACAGCAACCTCCAACTCCTGGGCTTAAGCGATTCTCTTGCCTCAGCCTCCCAAGTAACTGGGACTACAGGGACCCACCACAACGCCTGGCTATTTTTTGATTGTAGCTGTTATTGTTGTTTGGCAGGCCCTGGCTGGATTTGAACCTGCCAGCTCTGGTGTATGTGGCTGACTTTGATTTTGTAGAGATGTAGTAGAGAAGCAACTCTAAAGAGCACAGCTGAGAGTTTTTGAGACACATTTGTATTTAGGAAAAGATTAGGGCGGCACCTGTGGCTCAGTGAGTAGGGCACTGGCTCCATATACCGAGGGTGGCGGGTTCAAACCCAGCCCTGGCTGAACTGTAACAAAAAAATAGCTGGGCGTTGTGGCGGGTGCCTGTAGTCCCAGCTACTCGAGAGGCTGAGGCAAGACAATCAACTAAGCCCAGGATTTGGAAGTTGCTGTGAGCTGTGTGAGGCCATGGAACTTTACTGAGGATGATGAAGTGAGACTCTGTCTCTACCAAAAAAAAAAAAAAAAAAAAAGATTAGAACTAAACGTGGCACCTGTTGCTCAGTGGGTAGGTGCTGTGATGCCACAGCACTCTACTGAGGGCAACATAATGAAACTCTGTCTCAGAAAAAACAAAGAAACAAACAAAAAGAATAAGCGGCTAAGGCACCAGCCACATACATCTGCGCTGGCGGGTTCGAATCCAGCCTGGGCCCACCAAACAACAATGAGGGCTGCAAAAAAAAATAGCCTTAGGTTGTGGCGGGCGCCTGTAGTCCCAGCTACTTGGGAGGCAGGAGAATCACTTGAGCCTAGGAGTTGGAGGTTGCTGTGAATTGTGATACCACAGCATCCAACAAGAGCGACAACTTGAGGCTCTGCCTCAACAAAAAACATGTAACAATTTTGAGGCTAGCCTTAAAAATTCTCTTGACAAAATCACAGAATAGATATCCAATTTAAATCTGTTTCTGTCTGTGTACTTATGTGTTCCTATATGTCATATACGTGTAATGTTTCACCACCAAAATATTCAAAAGAGTTCTTGTTGCAGGAAGACCAGGCCCAGTGGAGAGAACCAACACTGAATACCATGTTTTAAATAGGAGACGGCAGACGGCAGAGCAGTGGCATAGAAGAATTCAAAATGGCCTTGCTTACTGACCAGCTCAGTCTTCCTTTTATCCCCAGTGAAAAAGTTCTGGCCCTGGGTACCTTTATCATTGGTCAGTTTGGATCAAGCTGGAGAAGCTGTCTCCGGCTTTTACAGACACAGAAGCAATTATTAGTTTGCAGCTTCCAGGAAGTTAAGTTTCTACAAATTCCTAAGAGCTGAGTCATCACAGGGAGCTTTGGCAGGTATATCCTTGGGGTCTCCTTGAGAAGACCTCTGTTCTCTTACACCTTACTTTTTTGGGGTATCCTCTCTCACTCTAATCAATTGGCATTTTATTTTATTTTTTGAGACAGAGCCTAAAGCTGTCACCCTGGGTAGAGTGCCGTGGCATCACAGCTCACAGCAATCTCCAACTCCTGGGCTCAAGCAATTCTCCTGCCTCCGCCTCCCAGGCACGTGCCAAAACGCCCGGCTATTTTATGGTTGCAGCCGCCATTGTTGTCTGGCAGTCCAGGGTTGGATTGGAACCCGCCAGCTCAGGTGTATGTGGCTGGCGCCTTAGCCGTTTGAGCCACAGGCGCCGAGCCAATCAATTGGCATTTTAAAAAGTATGCAGTTAAATCAAACATTTTACCAGGAAAATAGTACAAAATTTGGGTGCATAATGTGGCTTTGGTAATCTATTTTTGTTTGTTTTATTTTGGTTTTGAGGCAGAGTCTCACTCTGTTGCCCTGAGGTCAGTGCCATGGCATCATAGCTCACAGCAACCTCAAACTCTTGGGCTTGAGCAATTTGCCTTCGCCTCACAGGTAGCTGGGACTACAGGCACCGGCCACCATGCCTGGCTTGTTTTTCTATTTTTTGTAGAGGCAGTTTTTTTTGTTTTTGTTTTTGTTCTTTTTTGAGACAGTCTCACTATGTAGCCCTGGATAGAGGGCTATGGAATCATACCTCACAGCAATCTCAAACTTTTGGGCTCAAGAGATTCTCTTAAGCTCAGCCTTGTGACTAGGTGGGACTACAGGCACCCACCACAATGCCTGGCTATTTTTTTTTTTTAGCAGGCCTGGGCCCAGTTTGAACCCACCAGCCCTGGTGCATTTGGCTGGCACCCTAATCATTGAGCAATGGGTGCCAAGCTGACTTTGGTAATCTTTTTTTTTTTTTTGTAGAGACAAAGTCTCACTGTACCGCCCTCGGGTAGAGTACCGTGGAGTCACACGGCTCACAGCAACCTCTAACTCTTGGGCTTACGCGATTCTCTTGCCTCAGCCTCCCGAGCAGCTGGGACTACAGGCGTGCGCCACAACGCCCGGCTATTTTTCTGTTGCAGTTTGGCCGGGGCTGGGTCCGAACCCGCCACCCTCGGCATATGGGGCAGACGCCCTACTCACTGAGCCACAGGCGCCGCCCGACTTTGGTAATCTTTTTTTTTTTTTTTTTGGCCGGGGCTGGGTTTGAACCTGCCATCTCTGGCATATGTGACCGGTGCCCTACTCCTTGAGCCACAGGCGCCGCCCAACTTTGGTAATCTTTAAGAAATGAAACCGTTTTGTTTTGTTTGTTTGTTTGTTTTGAGACAGAGTCTCATGTCACCCTTGGGAGAGTGCCAGGTCGTCACAGCTCATAGTGAAAGACTTGGGGCAGGACCCCCCACTCTGCCCTGAGCTCTGACGACCCCAATCAACGGCAAGAGACGGCGCTTGATGCAAACAGCAAGAGGATTTTATTCCAGCATGCTGGGGCTTGACTCGCAACTCTTTTAGGAGCCGAGGAGTCAAGCCCTGAACAGCAGGTTTTACAAGCTTATAAAGGCAAAAACCATAAAGTAGGGAGGAGTAGCAGACATAGCAGGGGCCTTAGGGAGGGGTAGCAGACATAGCAGGGGCTTTAGGGGTAGCAGACATAGGGGCTTTTCCAGATAAGAAGAACTCTGGTTCATTACTCATCTGTCTTAAGATAAGATCAGCAGTTAAACATTTGCTTAGCTTTTTTCTTTCAGAACCAGTTACCCAGTTACCGGTTATCTGCTTCAGCTTGGGGCTATTTTCTAGGACAGTTACAAAAGGTCACATTCTTATGGTAGGGGGCGAAGGGTGCTGCTACATATCTGGTCCCCCCCCCTTTTTGGATTTGGTAGTACTTTCCTTCAATAGCAACCTCAAACTCTTGGGTGTAAGCAATTCTTTTGCCTCAGCCTCCCAAGTAGCTGGGACTACAGGCACCCACCACAACACCTGGCTATTTTTTTGTTGCAGTTATCATTGTGGTTTAGCTGGCCCGACCAGATTCGAACCCGGTAGCCTTGGTGTATGTGGCTCGCATGGTAACCACTGTGCTACGAGTGCCAAGACAGAAACCAATTTTAAAAATTATTATTTAAAAACAAAACAAAGAGGCAGCACCTGTGACTCAGCGGGTAGGGCACCGGACCCATACACCGAGGGTGGCAGGTTCAAACCCGGCTCCGGCCAAACTGCAGCAAAAATATAAATGGCTGGGCATTGTGGCGGGCGCCTGTGGTTCCAGCTGCTCGGGAGGCTGAGGCAAGAGAATCGCCTAAGCTCAAGAGTTGGAGGTTGCTGTGAGCTGTGTGACGCCAAGCACTCTACGGAGGGCGATAAGGTGAGACTCTGTCTCTACAAAAATAAATAAATAAATAAAAATAAAAAAATAAAAACAAAACAAAACAAACAAAAAAATTGTTATTTAAGGCTCAGCACCTGTAGCACAGTAGTTATGGTGCCAGCCACATGCACGGAGGCTTGGTGGGTTCAGACCCAGCCAGGGCCAGCTAAACAACAATGACAACTGCAAGGAAAAATAGCTGGGCGTTGTGGTGGGTGCCTGTAGTCCCAGCTACTTGGGAGGCTGAGGCAAAAGAATTGCTTAAGCCCGGGCGGCGCCTGTGGCTCAGTGAGTAGGGCGCCGGTCCCATATGCCGGAGGTGGCGGGTTCAAACCCAGCCCTGGCCAAAAACCACAAAAAAAAAAAAAAAAAAAAGAATTGCTTAAGCCCAAGAGTTTGAGGTTGCTGTGAGCTGTAATACCATGGCACTCTACCTAGGGCGATATAGTGAGATTTTTATTTTTTTATTTTTTTTGCCCGGGTCTGGGTTTGAACCCACCACCTCCGGCATATGGGGCTTGCGCCCTACCCCTTTGAGCCACCGGCACCACCCCTATTTTATTATTATTATTATTATTTTTCGATATAGTGAGATTTTTTCTCAAAAAATAAATAAATAGGGCAGCGCCTATGGCTCAAAGGAGTAGGGCGCTGGCCCCATATACCGGAAGTGGCGTGTTTAAACCTGGCCCTGGCCAAAAAATAAATAAATAAATAAATACCAAAAAAACCCAAAACAATCACAAAAGGCTGCAAAGGCCACAACCTTTCACAAAGACCATGCCAACCTTACACACACAAAAATGCTTCTTAGAGAACATCTACCCGGCAATGGCCTGTCCATCTTCACATTGGCAAAGATAATTCTTTCAGGACTACTCTGTCATCCTCCTCGTTTTTTTTTTTTTTTTTTTGTAGAGACAGTCTCATTTTACCGCCCTCTGTATAATCTCGGTATATGGGGTCGGCGCCCTACCCACTGAGCCACAGGGGCCACCCATCCTCCTTGTTTTTACTTTAAAAACCTTTGTTTTGGGCGGCGCCTGTGGCTCAGTAGGTAAGGTGCCGGCCCCATATACTGAGGGTGGTGGGTTCAAACCCAGCCCCGGCTAAACTGCAACCAAAAAATAGCTGGGCATTGTGGCGGGCACCTGTAGTCCCAGCTACTAGGGAGCCTGAGGCAAGAGAATCGCTTAAGCCCAGGAGTTGGAGGTTGCTGTGAGCTGTGTGATGCCATGGCACTCTACAGAGGGCCATAAAGTGAGACTCTGTCTCTACAAAAAAAAACAAAAAAAACCTTTGTTTTTCTTTACCTCCTTGAGCACACACACAATTTACCATGGTAAGCGTTTGGCATTACAATGTCCTATTCCCAAATATTTTTTTTTTTTTTTTTTTGTAGAGACAGAGTCTCACTTTATTACCCTTGGTAGAGTGCTGTGGCCTCACACAGCTCACAGCAACCTCCAACTCCTGGGCCCAAGCGATTCTCCTGCCTCAGCCTCCCGAGTAGCTGGGACTACAGGCGCCCGCCACAACGCCTGGCTATTTTTTGGTTGCAGTTTGGCCGGGGCCGGGTTTGAACCTGTCACCCTTGGTATACGGGGCCGGCGCCTTACCGACTGAGCCACAGGCGCCGCCCAATTCCCAAATAATTTTTTCCTGGAGAGAGCCTCCCTCTATTATTTAGGTTGATGCACCTGTCTTATAAACGTGGGCAGGCCACGAGCCACTCTTCTCTCTTCTTCTCTCCTTGGGCACCAACTGGCTCCAATGTGGCCGCAGTTCAGTTCCCACCCAGACTGTCTTTGTTCTCATACCTGCCTGCCCCACTGCCTGAGTCTCCACGTTTGCATCCTACAGCTCCTCCAACTCAGGAGTGTGAGCTCCCTCCACATCCCTGCTGTCAGTGTGGTCCCCTTGTCCTCACTGAAGCTCATCTTCATCTCAAGCCCCTCAGACCCTCTTGTTCAACTCTGACACAGGAGCCTGCCTTCCCCACTCTCTGTTCCCCTCAGCATGGACAGGGTCCCACCTTTCATAATGCCCAGTTATTTTTAGAGACAAGGTCTCTCTGGCTCAGGCTGGTCTTGAGCTCATGAGCTCAGGCAATCCACCCACCTTGGCCTCCCGGAGTGCTAAGATAACAGATGTGAGCCACCTCGCCTGGCCCAGTACTTTTTTTTCTGCTTGTTTTTTTTAGGCAGGGTCTCAGTCTGTCACCCAGGGCTAGTGTACAGTGGCATCATCACAACTCACTGCAGCCTCCAACTCCTGGGCTCTATCAGTCCTCCTCAGTCTCAGTCTCCTGAGTAGCTGGGACTACAGGCATGCATCACCACACCTGGATAATTTTTCCAGTTTTGTTTTTTTGTTAGACAGAGCCTCATTTTGTCAGCCTCAGTAGAGTGCCGTGTCATCATCATAGCTCACAGCTACCTCAAACTCTTAGGCTCAAGCGATTCTCTTGTCTCAGCCTCCCAATTAGCTGGGACTACAGGTGCTTGCCACAACACCCAGCTATTTTTTTTTTTTTTTTTTGCAGTTTTTGGCTGGGGCCAGGTTTGAACCCACCAACTCTGGTATATGGGGCTGGCGCCTGCCCCATCCAGCTATTTTTTTAGAGACAGGATTTTGCACTTGCTCAAGCAGGTCATGAAACTATGAGCTCAGGCAATCGACCTGCCTCAGCCTCCCAAAGTGCTAGGATTATAGGTATGAGCCACCATGCCTGGCCATTTTTCTAGTTTTTTTAGAGATGGGGTCTCACTATGTTGCCCAGTTTTTAGAAATGGGGTCTCACTATGTTGCCCAGTCTGATCTCAAACCCTGGGCTCAAGCAATCCTCTCACTTTAGCCTCCCAAAGTGCTAGGATTACAGGTCTGAGCCACTGCACCCAGCCCCACTTCTGTCAAGACCACCAGTGACTCTTCACCAGCCTCAGAATGAAATCTGATCTCTAGGTGGCATACACAGCTAGTCCAGAGGGGTCTTCCAGGGCAGCGACTTTCAGCCCCAGAGCTGTGTGCTCTACATAGGCCCTGTTCTCTCTGCCCAGCTCGTCCCTGCCCCCCACAGGCTGCACCACCTGGCCAACACATACTAATTCTTTAAAGCTTAGTTTTGTCACTCCTTTGGGGAAAGCAGCTCAGGATGAATAACTGAGCTTCCTCTACCCACACAAGGACAGGCAAGGACTATGTATTTGGAGCTTGCTATGGCAACAGAATCAGCTGCCTGCACTTGCATGTGGCAGAGAGTCAAAGGCAGGAGGACGGCTCAGGTGTGCTCTGCAGAGGCTGTTGGGCTGGGGAAGCTGGAGGCAGCTCCCTTGAAGCAATAGTGTCCTTTGTGATTAGTTTGGGGGGCATAAGTGGCTTTCTCTGGTTGGTCTTGAGTTGGAAGTGGAGGGAAAATAGGGAAGCTGCAGTCAGTGGGTTCTGAGCCAACACCTGCAGAGATTGTGAGCCAGAATCCTCAGTGGCCTGACCACTGTCCGTGCACACACGTGGGCTCTTCCTGGGCAAAGTGACCCCTAGTTTCCTCTCCTTCCCTCCACATCCCAATCATAACAGCAGCCACCGAGCCCATATCTTTATGACTGGAGTCCCTTTCCTGGCCCACTGCTATCTGCCCAGCACCCAGGACAGGACAGGCACATGGCAGGGACTCACAGGGACCAGGTCACCCCCACAGAGAGAGGATCTGGCCCCAACAGCTGGGCTAAGTGGTTTTCTGGAACACTTGACTTTCTGGCAATGATATCTGTAAGCTTGAGAAAGAGAAGAAATGTACTCAAGGTATGTAGCAAAATATAAAAACCACTTTAGATTGAGCCAGGGTTCAGCTAAGGAAAGTGATACAAGGAAGAATCTGCAAGCAAAAGGGGACACGGGCTTGGCATGGTGGTGTGTGCCTGTGATCCCAGCACCTTGAGAGGTTGTGATCAGAGGATCACTTGAGCCCAGGAGTTGGAACAATGCACTTTAGCCCAGGCAACAAATACCTATCTCCAAGACAGAAAGAAGGAAAAGAAGGAAGGAAGGGAGGGAGAGAGGAAGGGAGGAGAAGAGAGGGGAGGAAAGAGAAAAAAGAGGAAAAGAAAAAAAGAATAGAAAAGAAAAGGGGCGGTGCCTGTGACTCAGTAGGTAGGGCACCGGCCCCATATACCGAGGGTGTCAGGTTCGAACCCAGCCCCAGCCAAACTGCAACACAAAATAGCTGGGTATTTTGTTAGATGCCTGTAGTCCCAGCTACTCAGGAGGCTGAGGCAAGAGAATCGCTTTAGCCCAGGAGTTGGAGGTTGCTGTGAGCTGTGATGCCACAGTACTTTACCAAGGGTGAAGGCAACAAAGTGAGACTCTGTCTCTTAAAAAAAAAAGGAAAGAGGGCGGTGCCTGTGGCTCAAAGGGGTAGGGTGCCAGCCCCATATACCAGATGTGGTGGGTTCGAACCCAGGTCCTGGCCAAAAACTGCAAAAAAAAAAAAAAAAAAAGGAAAGAAAATACAGCAGGTGGGAGGGACGAGGGAATGGGAAAACTCATACTTAACCAGTACAGTGCACATAAAATGGGTAAGGGGCACCCTTATAACTTTTATTCAATCTGTATAAAGCAAATTATGTAACCAAAACTTGTATACCCCAGTAATATTCTGAAATAAAGCAAAGGAAGGAAGGAAGTTACAGATTTTTTTTTTTTTGAGACAGAGTCTCACTTTGTCACCCTCCGTAGAGTGTCAGTGGAGTCACAGCTCACAGCAACCTCAAATTCTTGGGCTTAAGCGATTCTCTTGCCTTAGCCTCCCAAGTAGCCGGGACTACAGGTGCCCGCCACAATGCCCAGCTATTTTTTGGTTATAGTTGTCATTGTTGTTTGGTTGGTTTAGGCTGGATTAGAACCCGACAGCTTCAGTGTATGTGGCTGGCGCCTTAGCCATTTGAGCTATAGGCGCTGAGCCTACAGGATTTTTTTTTAACACATGGCTTAAGGGAAAATCAAATAACTCATGTTACAAATGAAAACAAAGGAAAAAAAATCCATAAAATTGCACAAAAAGACTGCCACAACTTTAAGATGATTTTTTTCATTTTAAACTGCTAGGTCTGGTTTCTTATACCCTCAGTGAATCCCAAACAATAAAAAAAAAAATAATAGGGCGGCGCCTGTGGCTCAGTCGGTAGGGCGCCGGCCCCATATACCGAGGGTGGCGGGTTCAAACCCAGCCCCGGCCAAACTGCAACCAAAAAATAGCCGGGCGTTGTGGCGGGTGCCTGTAGTCCCAGCTACTCGGGAGGCTGAGGCAAGAGAATCGCCTAAGCCCAGGAGTTGGAGGTTGCTGTGAGCTGTGTGAGGCCACGGCACTCTACGGAGGGCCATAGGGTGAGACTCTGTCTCTACAAAAAAAAAAAAAATAATAATAATAATAATAAATTTAAACAAAAAAAACTATTAGGAAATTTTTTTTTTTTTTGCGACAGAGTTCAAGCTGTCGCCCCTGGTAGAGTACTATGGTGTCATAGCTCACAGCAACCACCAACTCGGACTCATGCAATCCCTCTTGCCTCAGTTTTTCTATTTTTATTTTTATTTATTTATTTTTTGAGACAGTCTCAAGCTGTCGCCCTAGGTAGAGTGCTGTAGCGTTACAGCTCACAGCAACCTCAAACTTTTGGGTTTAAGCAATTCTCTCGCCTCAGCCTCCCAAGTAGCTGGAACTACAGACACCCGCCACAATGCTCAGCTATTTTTTTGTTGCCATTGTCATTGTCGTTTTAGCTGGCCCCGCTGAATTCAAACCCGCTAGCCTCAGTATATGTGGCTGGCCACCGACCCACTGAGCTATGGGCGCCGCCCAGTTTTTCTATTTTTAGAGAGACAGGTTCTCACTCTTGCTCAGGTTGGTCTTGAACTCGTGAGCTCAAGCAATCCACTTGCCTCAGCCTCACAGAGTGCTAGGATTACAGGTGTGAGCCACTGAGCCCAGCCTGCTAGCAATATTTTATTGTTTCTTTAAAGAAATGAGGTGAAATAGTAATAAAATTTAATTATCTGCAAAAAAACAGAAAGAAAGAAAGAAAGGGGACACAAGTCCCTACAGGTGGGGATGGACAGGAGATGGAGGCCAAGACTGGGCTGAGGGTGGCAGGAGACCCAGGCCTAGGAAGGGCAGGGCTGGGTGTACCTCTGTGACTGAGACAGAGTATCCCGAGGTCTCTGTGCTGTGCTATCAGCCTAGCTCACAGCAGCCTCAAACTCCTAGGCTCAATAGTCCTCCTGTTTCAGCCTCTCAGGCTAATTTTTAAATTTTAAAAAATTTTTATTTTATTTTATTTATTTCTTCTTGTTATTATTATTTTATTTTTTATTTATTTTTTTTTAGAGACAGAGTCTCACTTTTCACCCTCGGTAGAGTGCCATAGCGTCATGTGTTCCACTCACCTAGGCATAGTGGAGGGCAATTTTAATATACCTGCCAGGCTGAGCGAAGTGGCTCACACCTGTAGTCCTAGCACTTGGGAAGATTGAGGCAAGTGGATAGCTTGAACTCACGAGTTTGAGACCAGCCTCAGCAAAAGCAAGACCCCATCTCTACTAAAAATAGAAAACTGAGGCAACTGCTAACTGCCTTATCAAACACACATTAGGAAATAATCCCAAAATTAAGTATTTAACTTTGCATTAGATATCAAGGAGACACTGGGTGCTATAATTAGATTATTTTGAGGCAGACAGCTGTTGTCCCAACTGATTTAGTACATTGTGTAATTGAGAAAATGTTCACCAGATTATACTTTTTAGTGATTTACATGTACATTTATAAGGGACATGTTCTGTGTATAGTGAATAAATAACTTTTATAGTATCACAAAAAAAAAAAAAAAAAACTGAAGCAAGAGGATCACTTGAGCCAAGAGTTGGAGATTGTTGTGAGCTATGATGCCACAGCACTCTACCCAGGGTGACAGTTTGAGACTTTGTCTCAAAAAAAAAAAAAAAATACACCTGCCGATTTCTTAGCCATTCACTTCTCTTTTAATTGAAATTTAATTCAGATGTCATAAAATTCACCATTTTAGAGTATACCGTGCTGTGGCTTCTAGTGTATTCACAAGGTTGTGCAGCCATCACCACTATTTCTTTTTTTTGTAGAGACAGAGTGTCACTTGATGCCCTTCGGGTAGAGTGCCATGGCATCACACAGCTCACAGCAACTTCCAACTCCTGGGCTTAAGCGATTCTCTTGCCTCAGCCTCCCGAGTAGCTGGGACGACAGGAGCCCGCCACCATGCCCAGCTATTTTTTGGTTGCAGTTCAGCCGGGGCCGGGTTTGAACCCGCCACCCTCGGTATGTGGGGTCGGCGCCTTACCGACTGAGCCACAGGCGCCGCCCCATCACCACTATTTCCAAAACGTTTTTATCATTTCAAAAAAGAAAAACCAGTACCCATTAGCAGTAACTCCCCCAACCCTGGCAGCCACTGGTCTACTTTCTGTCTACAGATTTGCCTATTCCAGACATTTCGTGTAAATGGATGCATACAATATACAGCCTTTCTTTCTTTCGTTTTTAGGCCTCTGCATCATATATTCAACGAACCAGTGCAAAAACATCTTTTGGGGTGGGGGGTGTAGGCAGGCCAGGCTGGGGTCCCAGGAGGATGCTGGGGCTAGGGGTGGAAGAAGAGGGACTTGCTTCCTCTTCCCATCTGCAGGCACGACCCCCTTCTCCTGGAGTCTGGGTCACTGGTGATGGGGCCGCTGACTGTCCATCTGTCGATATACAGCCTTTCATGACTGGCTTCTTTCACTTAGCATGTTTTCAGGGTTCACCTGCCTTATAGCATATATCTGTACTTTTTCCCAATTAGGACTGAATAATATCTCAAGGTAGGGATGTACCACATTTTGTTAATCCATTCATCATTTAATGGGCATTTGGGCCACTTTATGTTTGTTTTGCTTTTTTTTTTTTTTTTTTTTTTTTTTTTTCCTACAACCATTGTTTATTGTACAGGTGATCCCCAACCCACATGATGGTTTTATCGGTAAGATTTCTGGTAGCGAGCTCGGGCACCAGGGCCTCCAAACTTTTTGGATTCACAGCGACGGGGGTCAGCTACAAGCAGAGTCCGGTCATATTGGATGAGGATGTCTTTAATCTCCTTCTTGGAAGCCTCGTCCACATATTTCTGGTAATAGGCCACCAGGGCTTTGGAGATGGACTGACGGATAGCATATATTTGGGCCACATGACCACCACCTTTCACACGGACACGAATGTCTACACCAGCAAACCTCTCCTTGCCCAGAAGCAGAACAGGTTCCAGTAGCTTGTACTGCAGTGTGCGCGGCTCAATCATCTCCAGGGGCCGCCCGTTCACCTTGATGAGGCCATTACCTCGTTTGCAGTGCGCCACGGCTGTGGCAGTTTTCTTGCGTCCGAAGACCTGCACGGACTGCAACGGGCCCTTGGACGGCATGGCTACGGGCCTAGAGTGAACGTCCTCACCGCGCGGCCCCACAACCGGAAAAGATGTTTGTTTTGCTTTTACAACTAATTCACGAAAGCCTTGTGGCTAAATCCGTGTCACTTAGGGATAGTCCTACGGAGAGAAATTGTGATAAAACTACATCGTTCAGTGAACAGACAGGAACGCGTCCACAGGGCGCGTCCAGCGGCTGTATTCTGTCCAATCTGAGGTCTTCTGATTATTAGGAGGCACTGGGAATGGGGGGAAGGGAAGTCAGATGAACAAAGAACCCAAAACACCGCTCAGTCTTGTGTAAACGCTCCCTGTGCTTTTCCTTGGTCAGCAGTAAAAGCTGGTCTGGTAGTCCCTGTCCCAGGCAGGCTTCCCACCCGCGTAGTTTCTGCGTGCTGCTCAGGGAGGCCGCGAGGGGGCGCGCGCGAGCTTTGCGATGAGGTCACCTACCCAGTCCCCAGGCGGTGAGGTAGACCGGGAGCGCGGTTCACACCCAGCTGTCTGGGTCCCGCCTGCCACTCTCGCCGGACGCCCATGCGACTCTTTAAGGACCGGCGCAGGCTGGTCTCGTACCTATGAGCTCAGGGCAATTCACTCTCTGCGCCCGGCTAAAAGGTAAAATTTTCTTTTTCTTTTTTTTTTTTTTGTGGAGACAGATTCTCACTGTACCGCCCTCGGTAAAGTGCCGTGGTGTCACACGGCTCACAGCAACCTCTAACTCTTGGGCTTACGCGATTCTCTTGCCTCAGCCTCCCGAGTAGCTGGGACTACAGGCGCCCGCCACAACGCCCGGCTATTTTTTTGTTGCAGTTTGGCCGGGGCCGGGTTTAGAACCCACCACCTTCGGCATATGAGGCCGGCGCCCTGCTCACCGAGCCACAGGCGCCACCCAAAAGGTAGAATTTTCAAACCACTAGGATAATGTAAAGGCAATTAGCAAATATCAAATATTTACCAAATCAATATGGGGAGAATTCCCTCAGTTTTTTTTTTTTTTCATTTTTTTGTTTGTTTTTGCTTTTTGAGACAGAGTCTCACTTTGTCTCCCTCGGTAGCGTGCCATGGTCTCATAGTTCACAGCAACCTTAAACTCTTGGGCTCAAGTGATTCTCTCGCCTCAGCCTCCTGAGTAGCTGGGAGTACAGGTGCCTGCCATAACCCCTGGATATTTTTAGAGACTGGATCTCGCTGTTGCCCAGACTGGTCCCGAACTCCTGAGCTCAAGCAATCCACCTGCCTGGCCTCCCAGAGTGCTAGGATTACAGGCACGAGCCACCCAGCCTGACCAAGAGTTTTGTTTTAAAAGAAAGCAACCTAAACTGGAAAAGACCATTATTAACTGTATAAATGTATACATCATACTGTGGTCTGAATGTGTCCCCCAAAATTCAAGTTGAAACTTAATCACCCAGTGTGATTAATAAGTAGTATTAATAAGAAGGGGGGCTTTAAAGAGGTGACTAAGCCCGGCGCTGTGGCTTGTAATCCTAGCACTCTGGGAGGTCAAGGAGAGTGGACCGCCTGAGCTCACAGGTTCAAGACCAGCCTGAGCAAGAGTGAGACCCAGTCTCTAAAAATAGCCAGGCCTTGTGGTGAGCGCCTGTAGTCTCAGCTACTAGGGAGGCTGAGGCAAGAGAATTACTGGAGCCCAAGAGTTTGAGGTTGCTGTGAGGCCACGGCACTCTACCGAGGGAGACAAAATGAGACTCTGTCTCAAAAAAAAAAAAAAAAGAGTGACTAAGTCTGTCTTTTTTTTTTTTCTTTTGTAGAGACAGAGTCTCACTTTACCGCCTTCAGTAGAATGCCATGATGTCACAGGACTCACACTTGGGCTTCAGCGATTGTCCTGCCTCAGCCTCCCGAGCAGCTGGGACTACAGGTGCCCGCCACAATGCCCGGCTATTTTTTGGTTGCAGTTCAGCCGGGGCTGGGTTTGAACCCACCACCCTCGGTATATGGGGCCGGAGCCCTACTGACTGAGCCACAGGCGCCACCCGACTAAGTCTGTCTTTAGAGCAGAGCCCTCCTGGACTGGATTAGTAACCTTATAAAAGGGCTGGAGGAAGTGGGTTTGCTCCCTCCATCCTTTCTGCCTTCATCCCCTCCAGAGAAGAGGCAACAAGGTGCCACCTTGGAGGCAGAGAACAACCCTCACAAGACATCAAACCTGCTGGCACCTTGATCATAGACTCTCCAGCCTCCAGAACTGTAAGAAATAACTTTGTATTGTTTGCAAATTACCCAGTCAGTGGTATTTTATTATAGCGTCACAAACAGACTAAGACACATTTATAAACACATACCCTTATTTCCCCATCCCCCTCCCACAAATGCAAATAATGATATTTTCATCACATGTGGAATGCTAGGGTTAATCTAAATTCAATTTTAAAGGCCTTTTTAAATTAGTAAGAAAAAGATTAACCACCAGTAGGAAACTAGGGCAGCAGTTCTCCAAATGTGGTTTGGTGACACCTGGGGGTTCTCAAGAGCCTTTCAGGAGGTCTGAGATTATTTTCATTGCATTTTCTACCATGTTGACATTTGCACCGATAATGAAAAAGCAATGGCATCTCCTAGTAGGAATCAAAGCAATGATACCAAGTTGCACTGTGTTCTTCTTTTTATTTTTTGAGTTGCAAGATGTCTGTCGGTAGAGTGCTGTAGAGTCACACCTCACAGCAACTTTCAAATCTTGGGCTTAAGCTATTCTCTTGCCTTAGCCTCCCAAGTAGCTAGGACCATAGGCACCCGCCACAACACCCAGCTATTTTTTGGTTGTAATTGTCCTTGTTGTTTGGCAGGCCCTGGGCGGGATTCAAACCTGGCAGCTCCTGTGTTCGTGGCTGGGCCTTAGCCGCTGAGCTACAGGCGCCGAGCCATTGTGCTGTGTCTTTACAGCCACAGGCTGGCAGCACATGAAAGCCATTTACTTAAGAAAGTCCTTGGTTGATGAGGCAATACAAAATCATTAATTTTATTAAATCTTGGCCAGGAGTTCATAGCTTCTTGGTATTTTGTTAGAAGTGAGAAATAGGAAATACACATAAAGCACCTCTATTGCATACAATTGTTTCTAGAGAAAGAATGTGTGTAATAATTTGAATTGCAATGTTAGCTAGCCACATTTTTCTTTTCTTTTTTTTTTGAGACAGAGTCTTATTATGTTGCCCTTGGTAGAATGCCATGGCATCACAGCTCACAGCAACCTCAAACTCTTGGGCTTAAGCGATTCTTTTGCCTCAGCCTCCCAAGTAGCTGGGACTACAGGTGCCCACCCCAAAGCCCAGCTATTTTGTTGTTGTTGTCATTGTTGTTTAGCAGGCACAGGCAGGGTTCAGACTCACCAGCCTTGGTGTATGTGGCCAGTGCCCTAACCAGTAAGCTACAGGCACCAACCTGTAGCTACATTTTTCATGGAACACTATTTTTTTTTTCATGGAACAATATTTTTATGTGATAGAGTGACTGACAAGCTGTGTTTTTTTCAGATGTGGGTATTTGGCAGACACTTTTGCAAAAGTGAAAAAATGTGGTATGTTTCTTCAAGGTAAACAATTGACAATATTTGTTGCCAATGATAAAATTGTGACTTTTAAGCAAACATTAAAATTTTGGAAAACTCGGATCTGCCACTGTTTCATGGTTTCCCAGTAATTTAAGGATTTTCAACTATGATTGGTGATGATGTTAGTAAATATTACATTATTTATTTATTTATTTTTGAGACAGAGTCTCACTATGTCGCCCTTGATAGAGGGCTGTGCCATCACAGCTCACAGCAACCTCAAACTCTCGGGCGTAAGTGATTCTCTTACCTCAGCCTCCCAAGTAGCTGGGACTACAGGCACCTGCCATAATGCCCAGCTATTTTTTTGTTGCATTTGTCATTGCTGTTTAGCAGGCCCAGGCTGGGCTTGAACCTGCTAACCTCGGTGTATGTGGCTGGCGCCGTAACCACTATGCTACAGGCACTTAGCCATGAATGTTACATTTTTTTATATTGTGTAATAAAATGTCAACATCCATAAGATGTGCATTAGTCAGTAAGCAAATATTTTCTATTTTTTCTTTTTTTTTGTATATTTTATATATATATATATTTTTTTTTTTTTTTTTTTACAGAATCTCACTTTGTTGCATTAGGTAGAGTGCTGTGGTGTCACAGCTCACAACAACCTCCAGCTCCTGGGCTTAGGCGATTCTCTTGCCTCAGCCTTTCAAGTAGCTGGGACTACAGGTGCCTGCCACAACACCCAGCTATTTTTTGTTATTGTTGCAGTATGGCCGGGGCCGGGTTTGAACCCGCCACCCTCAGAAGATGGGGCTGGCACCCTACTCACTGAGCCACAAGCATCACCCTATTTTTTTCTTTTTGTTATTTTTACTTTTTTTGGTGTTGATTCTGTCAAAGACTACAACTAATATTTTCTAAAAGACCAATGCATGATGTTACCAAACTAGATGTAGATAAAAGATCCTTTCAGGGCGGCGCCTGTGGCTCAAAGGAGTAGGGCACTGGCCCCATATGCCGGAGGTGGCGGGTTCAAAACCAGCCCTGGCCAAAAACTGCAAAAAAAAAAAAAATCCTTTCAAAGTGCTAAATAAACCAATGGATTCTAATGTGATACCATACCAAAATTGTACTGATGCCATTTCAGATTCCACATAGCAACTAACTCCTAAGACCCTCCACTTGTTAAGTTTTGTGTAGTATCAGAGAAGAATATCCATAATCATCTAAAAAGGTTATTAAAATATTTATCCCTTTCTAGGGCGGCGCCTGTAGCTCAAGAGTAGGGCGCCGGTCCCATATGCCGGAGGTGGCGGGTTCAAACCCAGCCCCGGCCAAAAAAAACACACACACACAAAAAAAATATTTATCCCTTTCCAGGTATTTACCTGCACGAGGCTGAATTTTCTTCATGTGCTTTAATGCAAACAACTTCTCCTAGAAGAGTGAATACAGGAGCAGTTGTGATAATCCACCCTGATGTGTCTCATCAGCTAGACACTAAAGCAATTTTTAAAAGTGTGAACCCTGGCTCGGAGCCTGTAGCTCAGCAGTTAGGGCACCAGCTACATACACAGGAGCTGGCGGGTTTGAACCCAACCCAGGCCTGCCAAACAACAATGACAATTACAACAAGAAAATAGCTAGGCTTTGTGGTAGGCGCTTGTAGTCCCAGCTACTTGGGAGGCTGAGGCAAGAGAATCGCTTAAGCCCAAGAGCTAGAGATTGCTATGAGCTGTGACGCCACAGCACTCTACTGAGGGCAACATAGTGAGACTCTGTCTCAAAAAATTAAAATTAAAAATTAAAAAAATAAAGGTGTAAACCCTCCTGTTCACTGATTCTTCTGGTTTGAAGACATAGTGATCCAGTGGATTTATTACTACTATTTATTTTTTTTTGAGACAGTCTCACTTTATCACCCTCAGTAGAGTGCTGTGACGTCATAGCTCACAGCAACCTCAACCTCTTGGGCTCAAATGATTCTCTTGTCTCAGCCTCCCAAGTAGCTGCGACTATAGGCACCTGCCACAACACCTGGCTATTTTTTAGAGACAAGGTCTTGCCCTGGCTCAGGCTGGTCTCTAACATGTGGGCTCAGGCAATTCACCCACCTTGGCCTCCCAGAGTGCTGGGATTACAGGCGTGAATTTATACTGCTATTTTTTTTTTTTTTTTTTTTGTAGAGACAGAGTCTCACTTTATGTCCCTCAGTAGAGTGCCGTGGCCTCACACAGCTCACAGCAACCTCCAACTCCTGGGCTTAAGCGATTCTCTTGCCTCAGCCTCCCGAGTAGCTGGGACTACAGGCGCCCGCCACAATGCCCAGCTATTTTTTTGTTGCAGTTTGGCCGGGGCCAGGTTTGAACCCGCCACCCTCAGTATATGGGGCCGGCGCCTTACCAACTGAGCCACAGGCGCCGCCCTATACTGCTATTTTTAATAAATACTTTTTGGGTGAACCATCTCATTCCGTCACCTGAGTAGAGTGCAGTGGCATCATAATAGCTCACTGCAACCTCAAATTCCTGGGCTCATAGCCTCTTGAGTAGCTGGGATTACAGGCACATGCCATAATGTCCCATTAATTTTTCTATTTTTAGTAGAGACAAGATCTTACTCTGCTCAGGCTGGTGTCAAATTCCTGGGCTCAAGGAATCCTCCCACCTCAGCTTCCCAGAGTGCTGGGAGTATAGGCCTGAACCACCGTACATGGCCTGAATTTCTCGGTTTGAATTTCTATATAGTAAATGGTATGTAACTCACATAACCAGAATCTCTTTGAGCTATTCAATAATTAAGAGTGCAGGGCAGCGCCTGTGGCTCAACGGAGTAGGGCGCTGGCCCCATATGCCAGAGGTGGTGGGTTCAAACCCAGCCCTGGCCAAAAACTGCAAAAAAAAAAAAAAAAAGTGTAAAGCAGGGGGTGCAGTGGCTCATGCAGTGAAAAGTACCACTGTACTCTACCTGGGGCGACAGAGAAAGATCCTTGTCTCAGAATAAAAATTATAATAAAAATAAAGAGTGTAAAGGGATTCTGAGACCAAACAGTTTGAATATTGCTGGACTGAGGAATATAAAAAAATTTTTTTTGAGACAAGAGTCTCACTTTGTCACCCTGGATAGAGTGCTGTGGCGTCACAGCTCATAGCAACCTCAAACACTTGGGCTTAAGTGATTCTCTTGCCTCAGTCTCCCAAGTAGCTGGAACTACAGACACCCGCCACAACATCCAGCTATTTTTTTAGAGATGAGGTCTTGCTCTAGCTCAGGCTGGTCTTGAACCCGTGAGCTCAGGGAATCCACCCACCTTGGCCTCCCAGAGTGCTAGGATTACAGGCGTGAGCCACCACACCCAGCCTAGGAATATAAATTTTAAAACCCAAGACTTACCAGCCCACATAGCAGTACTCTGAATTCTCATGACTCTATGATGTGAGAACTGTTTTTACCCCTATTATCACAGGCAGAAACAGGCACAGGTAGAAACAGGCATGGACAGAAATAGGCATGGACTGGGAAGTAATTAATCCCTCAAGTCACACAGCTAGCAAATGACAGCAGGGATTTGAACCTAGGCCTCGGATCCCAAGCTTATGCTTTCCTTAGGGACAATTTGGCAAAATATTTTAAAAGTTTTTTTTTTATTTTATTTTCTAAATAGATTTTTTATTTTTTTATTCTTGGGGATTCATTGAGGATACAAGAAACCAGGTTACACTGATTGCATTTGTTAAGTAAAGTCCCTCTTACAACCGTGTCTTGCCCCCAAAAGGTATGGCATACACCAAGGCTCTAAACAGATTTTTAATTTACCTTTAGAGTGACGTGGGTGTCTTACAGTGTAAGTGAAACCTTAATTGAGATTGTTATGACATTTGCCCTTTGTTCAATGCTTCTATGATTGAGAAAGCATTTTTAAATACTTCTTTGACATATATGCCCAGGTGAATATGGATCTTCCCCAAGCAGAATAACACCAATTCCTTTGGACCTGTAAGGAAGAATTAGGTTGTTTAAGGTGTCAATGAATTTAGAGTGTTTATTCCTGTTCTATATAACCATGGAGAAAGCCAAGATAAATTTTCCAGATAACAAAGAGAATATAGCTCTTTATATTTTGCATTTTTTAATTTTCATTGCTTTTTCATAATAATAAAGATATTTATGATTTTAAAAGTTTTTAAAAATATATGCCTGCATGGCTCGTGCCCAGAGCTCAGTGAGTAGGGCGCCGGCCACATACACCCAGGCTGGTGGGTTTGAGCCTGTCCTGGTCCTGTTAAACAACAATGACAACTGCAACCAAAATAGCCAGGCGTTGTTGTGGACATCTGTAGTCCCAGCTACTTGGTAGGCTGAGGCAAGAGAATCACTTAAGCCCAAGAGTTTGAGGTTGCTGTGGAGCTGTGACGCCACAGCACTCTACAAAGGGTGACATCTTGAGACTGTCTCAAAAAAAAAAAAAAAAAAAAGAGAGAGAGAGAGAAAAGAAAAAATCAGCCGGACATAGTGGCGGGCTCCTGTAGTCCCAGCTACTTGGGAGGCTGAGGCAGGACAACAGCTTGAGCCCAGGATTTTGAGGCTGTAGTGAGCCGTGATGACACCACTGTACTACTGTACTCCAGCCTTGAACAAAGCAGTGGACTCTGTCTCAAAAAAAAAAAACAAAAAACAAACAACTTTGACATAAGAGATTTATATACAAAATAAATCTTTTTTTGAGACAGAGTTTCACTACATTGCCCGGTAGAGTGCCGTGACGTCACACCTCACGGCAACCTCCAACTCTTGGGTTTAAGAGCTTCTCTTGTCTCAGCCTTCCAAGTAGCTGGGACTACAGGCGCCCCTCGCAACGCCCAGCTATTTTTTGGTTATAATTGTCATTGTTGTTTGGCAGGTCCGGGATGGGTTCAAACCCATCAGCTCCAGTGTATGTGGCTGACGCCGTAGCCGCAGAGCTACAAGCGCCGAGCCTATATACAAAATATTTATAACGTAATAAAGTTAGAAACAACCAGTAGTCTTTGTGTGATTATTAGGTAATGGGAAATAAACCCACGAAGGCCTTTTGGTGGCACTGGAGAATGCCCAGGAAAGGATATGGCCCGAGGAGAATGATGGGACAGTGCGGGGGTGGAGTGGGACAGTGGCGGGAAGGAATGTGGCCCTGCTAACAAGTGGGGCATGAAGGTAAGGAAAATGCGGAGGCTGGGCGCGGTGGCTCAAGCCTGTAATCCCAGGATTTGGGAGGCCGAGGTGGGTGGATTGCCTGAGCTCACCAGTTCGAGACCAGCCTGCGCAAGAGCGAGACCCCCCCTCCCCTCCCCGTCTCAAAAAAATAAAATAGCCAGGCGTCGTGGCGGGCGCCTGCAGTCCCAGCTACAGGCTGAGGCAAGAGAATCGCTTGAGCCTAAGAGTTTGTGGTTGCTGTGAGCTGTGACGCCTCGGCACGTTACCGAGGGCGACAAAGTGAGTCTGTCTCCAAAAAAGAAAGAAAGAAAAGAAAATGCGCGATGCGGGAGGCCCCGGGAACCTCGACCTGGACCTCCTGGAGCGCAGGGACCCGCTTCCTGCACCACCTTTAAAGCCGTGGAGCAGGTAGGGCGGGGATTCCCGGAGGTGAGCGGCTTTTCCGCCCTGCACCCGCTGAGGACACTCAGCCAGAGCGGATAGGGGCTGGCTCTGCTGAGGGGAGCTGACGGAGGGAAGCGTCTCCACGGGGCCCAAGAGTCGGGATGAGCCCAGGGCGTCGTTGTGGGGTGGGGCGGGGCTAGAAGCGGTGGTCCCAGGGTGGCTGGGGGGAAGGTGGGCGTCAGTTTGGGTAATGCTGGGGCCGCCTTGGCTGCTACCGCCAAGAATTAAAAAAAGCTGCACGCAAGACCCCGCAGCTTCAGCGGCGCGACACTGGTCTCCCCACAGGGATGAGGGAGGATGACAAGTGTCTAATGGCTGCGCGCTGTGAGCCAGGACTGCGCAATGGGCGAGGGCTGGACCAACAGAGAGGGCTGGGCAAATGCGTGAGGGCGGGGGCAATGGCAAGGATGCTGCGTCAAAGATGCTGGGTTGAATGGAAACCAACGGATTCAATGAGCGTAAAGAGACCTTCCCTCTGCTTGCTCAGTATTGTGATGGAGCTGAACAAGTCCTTTATTGAACAAATGCTACAGCTTCCTCGACGGAGAGAAGTCAAATCCCAGAGGCAGTCGAAGGGTCTCAGTTAAATCCACCATTTTCGTGCAGCGAGAGCGCCTCCCAGGAACCGAATCCAGGCCGCTAGCCCCAAAGACGCTCAGCTCGGGTTGAATAACCCAATCCCCGCCCCTTCAAAGAGTCCCGCCCCCTCACGCCGATTGGCCAGGCGGCCTGCTCGGCTGCGTTCGGGAAAGACCCGGAGAAGCTGTAGGCGCCCCCGGAATGGGCCTGGAGACTGCTACGCATGCTCGCTCGGTGACCCGGGACTGAGGTGACTGCCCGAACGGAAGCTGGGAGCCGCTTGCGTTGAAGCTGAGAACACGCCACGGCTCTGTGTCACCGCTGCCGTCGGTGAGAACGGGCCCAGCAGGTGGGGAGGGTCCTGAATCACGCAGTGGATGGCCCTGCTCTCATGGAGGTCTACAGGGTCGCTGGTGCTAGGAAGGGGTTTCCCGGGCAGTGCGTCCTAGCGTTCCGGACGCCTCCTTGTCAGTCCGCCACGGGTGGCCTCCTATCCCCTCGCTCCTTCTCGCAGCCCACCAACTCCCTGGACTGATGCCCCCAAATCAGAAAGCCCCACATTCTCCCGCCTTTCCTGGCTGTGTTCGCCCCACCCGATGCTGCGCCCCCCCGGACCCACCACCAGTCCCGTCCCATCTTGGTGGCTCCCAAGGCCCAGCAGAGATGGCAACAAGTTGGAGGCGTGAGATAATTGAGACTGGGAAGACACTCCGGAGCCTTAAAGTTGAGGGGAGGTGGTGATTTGATGGGAGAGAAGAAAACTGAGTCTCTGGGGCCATTTAGGCCAGCAGAGCCAGCATTTGATGGAAATTACATTAGGTAAAGGAGGAGTAAAAGTAAGATTATGAGCCATGGTGATCAAGGGAGGGAGGTGCAGTTACTGAATCTCTGCCGCCCATAGCAGGTAGATCTTGACCTTTGTGTGTGTGGGGGGGGGTCGTGCTGCTTTTTAAAATCTCCTTACACTGGGCGGCGCCTGTGGCTTAGTGAGTAGGGCGCCGGCCCCATATGCCGAGGGTGGCGGGTTCGGACCCAGCCCCGGCCAAACTGCCCCAGAAAAATAGCCGGGCATTGTGGCGGGCGCCTGTAGTCCCAGTTGCTCGGGAGGCTGAGGCAAGAGAATCGCGTAAGCCCAAGAGTTAGAGGTTGCTGTGAGCCGTGTGACGCCATGGCACTCTACCCGAGGGCGGTACAGTGAGACTGTCTCTACAAAAAAAAAAAAAAAATCTCCTTACACTTACACTTACCGCACACCTAAGTGTCTCATCATCCCAGCAGCATACTTGTCACAGCTCTCCATGGACTGCATGGAACACGATTATTAGGAAGCAGCTGTCATTATCACCTGAGGACTGCAAACAATGAATTCACTCTTCCTCTGCTATTGACAACTTTTGCTAAATTCCTTGGGTGACCATCCTATTCTCCGTCTTCAAAGCCAGCACCGTCTTTTCTCTTGGATCTGCTTCCAACCATTACTCTCTTTCTCACTCTCTACTGCCTTTTCTTCCTCTAGTTTGTTTATGAGACAAGGTCTTGCTCCCTCATTCAGGCTGGAGTACAGTGAAGTAATCATTGCTGACTGTAGCTTGAACTCTGGAGTTCCTAATACATAGCAATATCAAACCACCAGATTCAGAGTTGAGGGGAGGGTATAAAATGAGCAAGATAAGATAACTATTAAGACTTTTGCTGTGTGTGTGTTTTTTTGTTTTTTTGAGAGAGTCTCACTTTGTCACCCTCGGTAGAGTGCCGAGGCATCATAGCTCACAGTAACCTCAAACTCTTGGGCTCAAATGATTCTTTTGCTTCAGCCTCCCTAGTAGCTGGGGCTACAGATGCCTACCACAGCTCTCTCCCTCTCCCCCTCTCTCCTCTCTGTCTCTGTCTCTCTCGGTCTCCGTCTCTCCCCCCCCTTTCCTCTCTCTCTCTTTTCTCCCCCTCTCTCTTTCCTCACTCCTCCTTGGTGTTGTCCTGCAACCCCACCCCACCAATAAAAACCTTTTGTACAAGCAAAAAAAAAAAAACAGATGCCTACCACAAAGCCTGGCTATTTTTATTTTTATTTTTATTTTTTTGAGACAGAGCCTCAAGCTGTCACCCTGGGTAGAATGCTGTGGTGTCACAGGTCACAGCAACCTCCAACTCCTGGGCTCAAGCAAATCTCCTGCCTCCGCCTCCCAAGTAGCTGGGACTATAGGCGCCCGCCACAACGCCCAGCTATTTTTTGGTTGCAGCCATTATTATTGTTTGGCAGGTCCAGGCTGGATTCGAACCCGCCAGCTCAGGTGTACGTGGCTGGCGCCTTAGCCGCTTGAGCCACAGCAGCCAGCCTGGCTATTTTTAGAGGTGAGGTCTCACGCTGGTCTCCAACGTGTGAGCTCAGGCAATCCACCCACCTGGGCCTCTAGGAGTGCTAGGATTACAGGCATGAACCACCGCACCTGGCCCATTTTGCTGTGTTTTTTATTCTTTTTTTGAGACAAGTGGGTTTTACTTTGTTGCCCAGGCTAGATGTTGTGCTGCAGTGTCAGCCTAGTTCACAGCAATCTCAAACTGCTGGGCTCAAGTGATTCTTTTGCCTCAGCCTCCCAAGTAGCTGGGACTACAGGCATCTGCCACAACACCCGGCTATTTTTAGAGATGGGGTCTCACTCTAGTTCAGGCTGGTCTGGAACTCATAAGCTCAGGTGATCCACCCACCTCGGCCTCCCAGAGTGCTGGGATTTCAGGAGTGAGCCACGATGCCTGGCCCTTCTCTCTCTCTTTTCTTTTAATTTTCTTTTCTTTTTTCCATTTTCTCTTTTTTGTAAAGATCTGAAGCATTTCTTCTGCCTCAGCCTCCCAAAGTGCTAGCATTACAGCATAAGCCACTAATCCCAGTCTGTCTTCCTCTTTTTTTTTTTTTTAGAGACAGAGTCTTACTTTGTCACCCTCAGTAGAGTGCCTTGGCATCACAGCTCACAGCAACTCCAGCTCTTGGGCTTAGGCGATTCTCTTGCCTCAGCCTCCTGAGTAGCTGGGACTAGAGGTGCCCGCCAAAACGCCCAGCTATTTGTTGTTGTTGTTGCATTTTGGCTGGGGCTGGGTTCTAACCCGCCCCCTCAGTATATTGGGCCGGCGCCCTACTCACTGAGCCACAGGCGCCGCCCCCCTCTTCCTCTTTTAAGGGCCCCAGTGATTACATCAGACCCTCCAGAAAAATCTCCTAGTGAGCATCTTTAATTCATCTGCAATCCCCTTTACTAAGTAAGGTACCATATTCACAGGTTCCAGAGATTGGGATCTGGACATATTGGGGGTTGATGGTGTGTGAGAGACTCCTGCCAATTCCTAACATTGTGTTATCTTGGGTCTTGGCTTTACATTTAGCCATCTGTAGGCTTCTGGGTCTCCTTTGTTTTGTCCACTGTCATGACAACTGGTTAAGATAAGTGGGTGACTAGAAACCCATAGGAATATCAAACCACCAGATTGCAGAGTAGAGGGGAGGGTCTAAAAAGAGTAAGGTAAGATAACTATTAAGTCTTTTGCTGTGTTTTTTATTCTTTTTTCTTTTCTTTTTTTTTTTTTTTGAGAGTGTCTCTCTGTTGCCCAGGCTAGAGTGCTATAGCTTTAGCCTAGCTCACTGCAGCCTCAAACTGCTGGGCTCAGGCAATCCTCCTGCCTCAGCCTCCCAGGTGGCTTGGACTATAAGCCTACCCCACAACCACTGGCTCATTTTTCTATTTTTAGAAATAGACATGGTCTTGATCTTGCTCAGGCTGGTCTTGAATTTCTGAGCTTATGACCCTCCTGCCTCAGCCTTCCAAAATGCCAGGATTACAGGCATGCACCACCACACTTGGTCCCTTTTGATCTTTTTAATTCGTTATCTGCTTCACTTTTTAAGAGTCTATATATCAGCTCAGTGCCCGTAGCACAGTGGTTACGGCACCATCCACATATACCAAGGGTGGCGGGTTGGAACCCAGCCTGGGGCAGCTAAACAACTGCAACAAAAAAATAGCCAGACCTGTAGTTCCAGCTACTTGGGAGGCTGAGGCAAGAGGATTGCTTGTGCCCAAGAGTTTGAGGTTGCTGTGAGCTATGATTATACCATGACACTCTACCCAAGGCGACAGGGTGAGACTCTGTCTCAATAAATGAAAACAAAAGAGGCCAGGCAAGGTGACTGACATCTGTAATCCTAGGATCCTGGGAGGCTGAGGCAGGTGGATTGGCCTGAGCTCAGGAGTTCGAGACCAGCCTGAGCAAGAGACCCCATCTCCAAAAAATAGCCAGGCATTGTGGCGGGCACCTAGAGTCCCAGCTACCAAAGAGCCTGAGGTAAGAGAATCATTTTTAGCCCAAAAATTTAAGGTTGCTGTGAGACACCACAGCCCTCTAGTGAGGGCAGCAAAGTGAGACTCTGTTTCAAAAAAAAAAAAAAATGTTTTTTTAAATGTTCAAGATATATACATTAGAAACTGACTATCTTAAAATAGCTACTTCTTAAAACTTTCTTTACTATTAAAATATAAATTGCTAGAAGTTTAGAAATAAATCTGGAAAAAGATTGATCCCACTTGAAACTACTAACCTAGAACATACCTATCCCCAACCATGGAGTGGCTAACAAGGAGTTTGCCTGTGAACTAGAAATTACAGACTCCTCAGGTATAGGACTTCAACATCATCAGTGTTTTTCAAAGTATCAGAATCAAATGAGGTGCTAGCTAAAAATATAGGCCCTTGGGTCCTTGTCCAGATTTTCTGAGGCAGAAGTCTTAGCATGCATTGGTCCAGAAGTATGCATTTTTAACAAGAACGAAAAGAGAATCTTTGGCGTATTGAAGCTAAGAGAACCACTGCTTATAGACTTCATTTGCCCTTTTCAGAATATTTAAAACTATTGAGATAATTCACATACCATGCAGTTTGCCCACTTAAAGTATATATAATTCAGGAGCTTCTAATGTATCACTTGGTTGTGATGTGTGCAGCCATCACCATAATGAGTTTCAGAGCATTTTCATCATCCCCAAACCCTGTAACCATTAGCAATCACTCCTTATTCTGCCCTCCTCCACCTCAACACAACCACAAATCTACTGTAGGTTCTCTAGCGAAGTCATTTCATATAAAGGGAATCATAATATGTGATCCTCTGAGTCTGGCTTCTTTCACTGAGAATAATTCCTTCAAGGTTCGTTCATGTTGTAGCGTGGTTTTTTTCTGTTTTGTTTTGTTTTTTTGAGACAGAGTCTCAAGCTGTCACCCTGGGTAGAGTGCCCTGGAGTCATAGCTCACAGAAACCTCCAACTGGGGCTCAAGCAATCCTCTTGCTTCAGTTTTTCTTTTTTTGTTTGTTTTTGTTTTTGCTGTTTTTGGCTGGGGCTGGGTTTGAACCCGCCACTTCCGGCATATGGGGCCAGCGCCCTACTCTTTTGAGCCACAGGCGCCACCCGCTTCAGTTTTGCTTTTCTTTCTTTTTTTTTTTTTTGAGACACAGTCTCAAGACGTCACCCTGGGTAGAGTAGAGTGCTGTAGCATCACAGCTCACAGTAACCTCAAATTCCTGGGCTTAAGTGATCCTCTTGCCTCAGTCTACCAAGTAGCTGGGACTATACCTGGCTATTTCTTTTTTTTTTTTTTGCAGTTGTCATTGTTGTTTTAGCTGGCCTGGTCTGGGTTCGAACCCACCTACCTGGGTGTATGTGCTCAGCGCTCTACCCACTGAGCTATGGACACTACTCTTGCCTCAGTTTTTTTATTTTTAGTAGAGATGGGTCTCGCTTTTGCTCAGGGTTGTTTTGAACTCATGAGCTCAAGCAATCCACCCGCTTCAGCCTCCCAGAGTGCTAGGGTTACAGATGTGAGCCACTGCACCTGGCCATAGCATGTTTTGTTTTGTTTCTTTTTTTAACACCAAATAATATTCCAGTGTGTGGATATGCTGCATTTTATTTAACTATTTATTCATTAATGGATATTTGGGCTATTTCCACTTTTTGGCTGTTAAAAATAAGGCTATCATGAACATTTATGTACAAATTTTTGTGTGGAAATGTGTTTTTATTTCTCTTGGGTATATTCTTTTTTTTTTTTTTTCTTTTTTTTTTGTAGAGACAGAGTTTCACTTTATTGCCCTCGGTAGAGTGCCGTGGCATCAAACAGCTCACAGCAACCTCCAACTCCTGGGCTTAGGCGATTCTCCTGCCTCAGCCTCCCGAGTAGCTGGGACTACAGGTGCCCACCACAACGCCCAGCTATTTTTTTGTTGTTGCAGTTTGGCCGGGGCTGGGTTTGAACCCGCCACCCTCGGCATATGGGGCTGGCGCCCTGCTCACTGAGCCACAGGCGCCACCCACTCTTGGGTATATTCTTAGGAGTAGAAATTCTGGCTCATAGGGTAACACTACTTCAACTTTTTTTTTTTGAGACAGAGTCTCACTATGTCACCCTCAGTAGAGTGCTGGGGTGTCATAGCTCACAGCAACCTCAAACTCTTGGGCTTAGGTGATTCTCTTGCCTCAGCCTCCCTAGTAGCTGGGACTACAGGCGCCCGCCACAACGCCCAGCTATTTTTTGTTGCAATTTGGCTGGGGTCAGGTTTGACCCTCAGTATATGGGGCTGGCACCCTACTCACCGAGCCACAGGCACCGCCCTCTTTTTTCTTTTCTTTCTTTCTTTCTTTTTTTTTTTGTTTGTTTTGAGACTGGGTTTTACTTCGTTGCCCTCGGTAGAGTACCACGGGGTCATAGCTCACAGCAACCTCAAACTCCTGGGCTCAAGTAATCTCTTGTCTCAACCTCCTGAGTAGCTGTGAATACAGGCGCCTGCTACAATACCTGGCTAGTTATTTTTAGATACGGTGTTTTGCTCTCACTCTTGCTCAAGGTGGTGTGGAACTCCTGACTTCCAGCAATCTACCCATCCTAGTCCTCCCAGAGCCACTGCACCCAGCCAAATAATCCAAATTTAAAAATAAGCTCAACACAATCCATTTCATTCCCCCCTTCCTTTTCTTTTTTTCTTTTCAGTTTTTGGCCTGGGCTGGGTTTGAACCCACCACCTCTGGCATATGAGGCTGGAGCCCTATTTCTTTGAGCCACAGGCACTACCCTTTTTTTGTTTGTTTGTTTTGAGACAGAGTCTCACTATGTCACCTCAGTAGAGTGCAGTGGCATCACAGCTCACAGCAATCTCAAATTCTTGGGCTTAAGTGATTCTCTTGTCTTTGCCTCCCAAGTAGCTGGGACAACAGGTGCCTGCCACAATGCCTGGCTTTTTTTTTTTTTTTCTTTTTGGGAGTTGTCATTGTTGTTGGGCAGGCCAGGGCCTGGTTCAAACCTACCAACCCTGGTGTATGTCGCTGGCGCCCTAGCCGCTGAGCTACAGGCACCAAGCCTCCATTTCATCACTTTGCCTCAACAATATACAGGAGCTATTTATCATTCAGGATTGTATTTTCAAACTGGTAACCCAAAGATGAAAGTAGTTTCTACAAAAACTTTTTTTTCTTTTTTTGAAACAGAGTCTCACTATGTCACCCTTGGTAGAGTGCTGTGGCATCACAGCTCACGGCAACCTCAAACTCTTGGGCTTAAGTGATTCTCTTGCCTCAACCTCCCAAGTAGCTGGGACTACAGGCAGCTGCCACAATGCCCAGCTATTTTTGTTTTTGTTGCAGTTTGGCTGGGGCCGGATTCGAACCTGCCACCCTTGGTATATGGGGCCGGCGCCCTATCCACTGAGCCACAGGCACCACCCATGCCCAGCTATTTTTTGTTTCAGTTGTCATTGTTGTTTAGCTGACCTGCGCAGGTTTCAAACCTGTCAGCTGTGGTGTATGTGGCTGGCGCCAAGCCCACAAAAACTTACATTGGGGCTTTTATTATTTGAATGATGATCCTAACAAAAAACTCCATATGCACATATTCTGGATCCCCTGGGGGACCGAGCAGAGCCCAGGGACCTGAGTTGTGCTGAGATCCAGTGGAGGCAAGGGCTCCTCACAGCAGATATTCCCTGCATGCTGCCTGTGTGTAGGCCTGGGTGTTCCTGCCCTCTTAGATCTGGTTTGAATGTACATGGAAGCTTGAAATGAAGATTTAGAGATACCACAAGCTATGATTTATCACTCATTTGCTGTGCTATAGGTTGAGTTGTGTCCCCTCAATATTCCTCTATTGAGCCAGGTCCAGTGGCTCAGGCCCATAATCCTAGCACTCTGGCAGGCTGAGGCAGGAAGATCCCTTGAACCCAGAGTTCGAGACCAGTTTGAGCAAGAGGGAGACCCTGTGTCTTCTAGAAATAGAAAAATTAGCTGGGCATTATAGTGGGCGCCTGTAGTCCCAGCTACCTGGAAGGCTGAGGCAGGAGGGTTGCTTGAGCCCAGGAGTTTGAGGTTGCTGTGAGCTAGACTGATGCCACCACACTCTAGCCTGGGCAACCAAGTGAGACTCTGTCTCAAAAAAGTTCCTCTGTTACAGTCCTAACCCCTAGTACCTCAGAATGAGACTGTATGTGGAGACAAGGTCTTTATTTTTTATTTTATTTTTTTTGGAGACAGAGTCGCACTCTGTCACCCTTGGTAGAGTGCTGTGGCATCACAACTCACAGCAAACTCAAACTCTTGGGCTTAGGTGATTCTCTTGCCTCAGCCTCCCGAGTAGCTGGGACTACAGGCACCCTCCAGAACGCCCGGCTATTTTTTTGTTGCAGTTTGGCCAGGGCCAGGTTTGAACCTGCCACCCTCAGTATATGGAGCTGGCGTCCTACCCACTGAGCTACAGGCGCTGCGGAAGACAGAATCTTTGAAGGATTGATTAAGGTAAAATGAGGTCCTGGGATGGGCTCTAATCTAATCTAACTTGTGTCTTTATTAGAAGAGATCAAAGTGAGGTGACATATTCGCAGCACTGTGGGATACTGAGGCAGGAGGATCAAAGGATTGCTTTGATCAAAGGATGCAGAGGCCAGGAGTTCAAGACCACACTGAGCACAATCCCAGCACTATAGGAGGCCGAGGAGGGAGAATTGCTTGACCTCCAAGTTCTCGAGACTTGCCTGAGCAAGTTTGAGACCTTGACTCCTAAAAAAATGCCACACCTAGCAGGGCACAGCGGTAAGCACCTATAATTCCAGCGACTTCCCTAGGCTGAGGCATTGGGATGACCCAGCCAGAGTCTGAGGTTGCAGTGAGCTGTAACGCCATTGCACTCTGCTCAGGGCATAGGGTGGTATTCTGTCTCAACAACAACAACAAAAAAAGCAAAGAAATAAGAAAAAATACATAACAAAAGTGTCACTTTGGAATTTCTAAGGATTTTAGGAGTTGTATGTCAGGAGAGAGAGTTGAAGACCAATTTATTATCCTCACAGCCCAATTTATGGATTTAGGGATTCGCTTGTTCAAATTTGATGAGGTTTTATTTTCTTGACTTTTCTCTTTTTAGAATTTGTCAATAGTTCAGGTCTGTTCTAGTCTTTACTTTGGGAGTTGAACATTTAATTTGAGATGGGGCATAATGTCACTTTGGGCCATTTTTAACAACTCAAGACTTGGCCTGGCAGCAGGGTGGGGACCACAAAGGGTGAGTCAGTGCCCCTAAGGTCACTCTTGGTCCTATGTGAGTGGAGGGTTCTGCCAGGCCAGCCTCAGGCTCCCAAAGGAGCCACAGACCAAGGGGGCGGGGGGTGGGGGAGGCAGCTACCACTGTCCCTACCACTTTATTGTGGGAGTTTGCATGCTGGGTGGGCAGGAAGCCACATCATTTTTGGAGTCCAGGGGTGCTGGGGTGGCAGGACATACTTGGAGACCCCAGGAGGACACTGGGTCAGGACACCTGTTAAGCATCCGTCCCTAGGACCAACCTGAGAATGACACTGACCCAGGCCAGTCAACATCCCATGGCTGGTCTTCAGGTTCCCCACAGCACCTCCAAATAGCCTTGTGGGTCCAGCAGGCAGGGCTGGGAAAACACACACAGAAGGAATAGGGGTTGACTCTTCTTGGGGCCAAGGGATAACATAATAGCAATCCCTGTAGTCAGGTGACTTGTTGGTCTCATTGAGTGCCTGCTCTCTGGAGACAGTGATCCTGGGGTAGGGCCTTCACATCTGTGTCTGTTTAGTCCTGTGGTCAGGAGACTACCCCAGACCCCCTCAGCCTTGCATCCCCTGGCTTCTTTCCTGGACAATGGGGTCTTGGAACATGTTGGCTTGCTGGGCCATGGCCTCTGGAGCCAAATGTATGGGGAAGAGTCAGAAGAAACAATGAGAACCTCACAGCCAGGTTGGGGAGACAGGCCCAAGGGCAAAAGTGGGTATCTATGGTCTTTGTCCTGCCTAGGTTCTGATCCAGGGGCATGACAGCTGCCTGGGCTACAGTCTGAAAGACTCTCACCATCCACCTACCACCCAATTACTCCTAAAAGACAGAAAAGTCTTCCCGCACTGATGCTGCAGCCCCCAGGCCCTGGTCTCTAAGCCAGCTGGCCCCCTTCACTGGCTCCACCTAACCGATCCTCTGCTTCTCCAGGTCAGAAGTCAAGTGGGATTCTCCAACATCGCCATATCCTTGTCCCCGCCCAGCTAGGGCGGGTCCAGCTCCAGTTCAGATTTTCTCAGTTTGAGAAATCGTTAGTAGGGTGACCTGTAGGCCTCCAGACTGAGACGGGGCAGGGCCAGGCTTCAGTGCTGTGGTCTGTAAAGTACAGACAGGTTCCTGGCCCACTCTCCCTTGGACCACAGGGTGAAGGGTAGCAGGGATTCTGGGAAGGGCAACTAACTGAGCTCATGTCTCCTAAGTGCTTGTCTCGGACTGTAGGTACTCAGGGACACCAGTTTCTATGGATACAGATGAGATTCACTAGCTACTGTGTGGGGATGACTTCTGGATCCATCCTAGCTCTGCCACTTCATGGCTGTGTTGGTCACCTTGACATGCCTTTGTGTCTTCATTTGTAAACTGGGTCAATAAAAATGGCCAACTTGGCCAGGCAAAGTGGCTCAGACCTGTAATTCTAGCACTTTGGGAGGCTGAGGTGGGTGGATTGCTTGTGCTCAGGAGTTCAAGACCAGCCTGAGCAAGAATGAGACTCCCATTCCTTCTAAAAATAGAAAAACTAGCCGGATGTCATGGTGGGCACCTGTATCCCAGCTACTTGGGAGGCTGAGGCAAAGGGATTGCTCAAACCCAAGAGTTTGAGCTCACTGTGAGCTACCATGACTTGATGGCACTCCACCCAAAGTGGCAGAGTGAGACTCTGTCTCAAACAACAAAAAAATAGCCAACTTTTTTTTTTTTTTTTGGCCGGGGCTGGGTTTGAACCCGCCACCTCCGGCATATGGGACCGGCGCCCTACCCGCTGAGCCACAGGCGCCGCCCAAAAATAGCCAACTTTTATAACGGACTGGAAGGTCAAAGGAAAAGTGTATGGAAACACTTCCAATGAGCTTAGCACATTAGAAGCCCCATGGGTTGTCACTCATGGTATCACTGTGTTAGTCACCCTGACAGCCCCTCTGTCTTTATTATACATATTTTCCAAATGGGGAAAGTGAGGCTTTGGGTCACAGGGGTGGGGGTGGGGGGTGACCCAGAGCTGCCAGGAGAGGATCTGGCAGTGAAACACCAGCCCAGGGGCCTGGTACTATCAGGTAGATCCCCCGCCTATCAGCCCCAGGGGTCACCCAGATAGCTTCATCTGCCCCAACTTTCTTCCAGGTCCATTTCTACAGCCCCATGCCCAAGGGTTTCTCCACTGACTGGGATTTTGCTTCTTTAGGACAGAGAGCCCCTGAAGCCCTGGGTTGCCAGGGAAGAGGAGAAATCCATCTGCCAGGGGCTGAATGTGGCCTGAGGGACAGGCCATCAGTCCTGGAATGCCCCTGCCTGAGGCCAGTGAGCAGGAGGCTGAGAGCATGAAGGCCAGTCAAGAGCCGTCCCCTCAGCCGGGCACAGATGTCATCCCAGCAGCCCCCAGGAAGCCCAGGAAGTTCTCCAAACTGGTCCTGCTGACAGCCTCCAAAGACAGCGCCAAAGTGGCAGGGGCCAAACGCAAAGGCGTGCACTGCATCATGTCCCTGGGAGTGCCTGGCCCAGCCACCCTTGCCAAGGCCCTCCTCAAGACCCATCCCGAGGCCCAGCGGGCCATTGAGGCAGCCCCCCAGGAGCCTGAGCAGAAACGCAGCAAGCTGGACCAGGGTGAGGCTCCCGCGCGGGACGCCCCTCCCCCGGTCAGCGCACCCTTTAGAGCTGCCCCTCTCCTGCTGCTTTTGACCATGAGTGGGAAGCAGGGAGAGGGTCTTCAAGCCCAGGCATCCCTTTGTGTGACCCTCTCAGTCCCAAGATTCTGAGGCAACCTTGCCTCTGCATCTGTTCCCTCTGAAATGAGCTGTCTGCAGCAGTCTCTGGGGGAGGTGGCATCGCATCACCAGGTGGCACTCCATGCTGGTTGCTGCCATCAGAGCCCAGCTTCTCTAAAGGTTGCTTTATTGTTGCTTCACCACATGTTCTAGAAAACACCTTCACTCACTCATCCAATCACTCAGTCACCAAATCCATGTTTCCTGAGCAGCAGCTGTGTGCAGGCTAGGCAAGACCCCTGACATAGAAGCCTCCTCTCCCAGGAGAGCACAAAGGTCATGAACTTGACCTGGGCTCTCCAGGACTGTCCCTACCCTGCCTGCCTCTTCTGGCCAATTCTCACCCTCCCTGGAGCTCCCAGGACTGAAAGCTCAGTTCCCAGCTCCTCCCAGATCCCTTGAGGGAGGCAGCAGGGAATGCTGCAGCCTGGCTGGAAGTCATCAGGCAAGTTCATAACCTACTCTCTGCCTTTGGGGTAATAGTCTTGGGCAGCCTTAGCCCTGTTCTCCACCCCCGCCCCCGTCCCCAGCCACCTTTGGCTCTGCCCCTGCTGTGGGGCTAGACTTTTTTCCAAGCCAGACTTGGGGGTGATAGAGCAGGTAGGTAGCAAAAAGTGGGATGAGGGCCAGGTCACCCCTTTCTCTGCACCCAGCTCTCCCTAGGTGACCTGGGCCTTAGAATGCTCTCCCCTGCAAAGGAGAGGGCCCCTTAGGCTCTCCCAACAGCAAGTTCTTGGGACCCCTGGGTCCTGCCTCAGGGCTCTGTGGGAGCAGTGAGCAGTGGGAGGAACCTGGGTACAGGGGAAATGACCTGCTGGGGCAGAAGGATGGGCACAGGGGTGGTAGCTACAGGACAGACAGGGGTTGGGAAGACAGGAACCTATGAGGTTAGACCTCCCTGGAGAGCACATGTGTGTCCTGGCACTTCCCATGTGCATGCAGTGGATTATTTCTGCAAGTGTATTGGGGTCTGTCTACTTGAGTGTCTCATTGTCAATCTCTGGGTATTTGTGGTCTTGTGTATGTATTTACCTAGGAGGTGTGTTTGTGCGTCCCCGGTGTGTTGGTGTGGGTCTGTGTGTATCTGTTCTCGTGCTTATTTACATGTTGAAAAGACGGTCTGTATATATGTTTCTGTGTCACAGTCCAAGTGAGTCCTTAAGCAGACCTCCAATCCCCACCAGGCTTGGTGTGAGTGATGGAACCTGAACATGCCTTCTGGGGAGTGCCTCAGGGGGTGCCCTGTGGATGGAAGGAGATTAGCGGGTTTTTTCCCAACTGGAAGTGGGGTTCACCATGCCCTAAGAAGAGGGGACTATTAAACCCTGATAGTTGCTACCTACCTCTGAACAGGTGGCTCCTTGAGGTCACCCGGGATCCTCAGCCAATCACAGGAGAGGGAAGAGACCTTTGGGTTTCCATCTGTTAGCTGAGAAGTGCAGGGAACCCTGCCTCAGTGATGGAAATTGAGGGGTACATGACCTACAGTTGGAGGGAATCATAGCCCTTCAGCTTCCCCATGGGCCAAGGCCCTAGGACATCCTCACCCCGCTCTCCTTAGGTGAGATCTGGACAGGCTCAGGAGACCCTAAGGATCCCTCAGCCTCTGTCCCAATGCTGGGGTCCCTGGCCTGGTGGGGCCATGTCAGGGACTCAGAGGGATCCCAGGAGCCTTCTCTGCTGTGTGCCCGCCTGTCACTAGTATTCCAACAGCTAGTCCTGTTCTGAGTGCTTCCACATGACTACTGGGTTCCTTCCAATAGCCCAAGGGTGGAGGGTGCCATCCCCATGGCCTTTTGAAGGCAGGGCTCAGAGGGACTGAGTCCCTATCCTGAGGCCACCAAAAGTCACTGCAGAGGGTGGAACCCTGGCCTGTTTTCCCTGAGCTCAATGGAACAGGGCCATCTTGAGGGAGGATCCTTTCTAACCCATCTGAGACTTCTGTTCACTTACTTGGATCTGTCTAGACTCCAGGCCCAGGGTGATTTTGTGAGAACAGGAGCAGGGGCACCCTTCTTCAGATGACATGCTTGGCAAGGACCCATCTCAGCCCCAAGAGTTTCACTGGCAGATATTCGTGGGCAGTCTACCTGCCTCACCTTGCTCCTCTATCCCTAAGTCCACAAACATCTCCCCCATGCCAGGGGGCAGGCCAGGCTGTGGGTATGGCAGTGGCTTCCTAGTGCTCAGCCTGGATTTGGCCTAAAGTTTCCTGGAAAGGATTTTAACAGCCTCTGTGGCCCTGGGCTAGTGGCCTTTTGGAGCAGTATCCCTGAGTGGCCCTTAATTGTCTAAGTCAGCAGGGGGTCTGACCCTGGAACATCCCCAGCCTGATGGTGAGGAAGCCTAGTGAGGCCCAGGGTTTGGGCTTCAGGACACTCAGGGTCAGGTGCTGCCCTTCCCCCTACAGACCCTCCCTTTTATTGGGATGCCAGCCTGACCCATCCCTTCTCTTCCAGATGCTGATGCTGAGGGAATGGAAGCTGGCAGGTTGCCAGGGGGCCCTCCCTCGGAGCCAGGAGAGGAGACCGCTGCCAATTCCATGGCATCCAGCACATCCCCGGAACCTTGACAACACAGGGCATCTACCCTCACTGGTCAGCCACCTGGGCTGAAGGCCCTACTCTGACGATAGAGCTTCTTGAGCCCTGTCCTCAACAGATTTTCACTTTCAACATCATTTTTTTTTTTTTTTTTAGATCAAGCATAAATTACTTTTGTAAGCAGGAAAAAAAATCAAAACAGAATAAAAGAAGCTGTATGCTAGATCCTGTCATGGACAGGTTTTAAATTGCAGGATTCTGGATCCTGTGAGGCCCATAATTGCCCCAACCATTCCTAGGCCCCCCCTTCCCAACCTTCTGGCTTGGGCCATCTTTCAAACTCTCCCGGGACTTCTGACCCTCAGGTCTCAACTGGGTCCCTCAACCTGGGCATCAGCCACAGGTCTGGGCACTAGCTGGGGTCCCTGAGGCCTCCCCTTCCAGCTGCCCTTAGACTGAAATGGGTAGTGGCACCTCCGTGCTGGGCCCCTGGGAAGCCAGACTCCTTTCACTCCAGGAGTCTGACCACAGGAGGCCTCAGGCCCTCCTGCTAGGCCTGAGTGACCCTCCATCACTGGTTACTACTGTTCCCTGGCCCAAGTTCCACCTCCAAGAAGCCTCCCAGACGGATGGTTCCTGAGGAAGAACTAGGCCTGACAAAAGTGCAGGGTCACCTGTCCCACAGGTTCATTCCAGGCAGTTTGGGGACTGAGGGAACTTGAGTGCCCACCCCCATCCTCCTGAGTGCTACCCCTGCCCAAGGAGGAGAGAAGGAACACAGATTCCCCTTCCCTGCACTCCTGGAGCAGGCAGCTCTCTGGTCACTTCCCAACATGGCCCTCATTTGAAATCTGCTTCCAGGAACAAGGAATTATGTTTTAAAACTAGGGCCTGCAGTGCAGTGCCCATAGCTCAGTGGGCAGGGGGCCGGCCACATGTACCAGGGCTGGTGGGTTCAAACTCAGCCTGGGCCTGCTAAAAAAAAAAAAAAAATAGTCGGGCACTGTGGCAGACACCTGTAGTCCCAGCTACTTGGTAGGCTGAAGCAAGAGAATCACCTGAGCCCAAGAGTGAGGTTGCTGTGAGGCACTCCACTGAGGGTGACATAATGAGACTCTGTCTCAAAAAATAAGTAGGGCCTGCATTTTTCTTTTTTTGGAGACCAAGTCTCTCTCTTTGCTGCCCTTGGTAGAGTGCTGTGCCATCATAGCTCACAGCAACCTCAAACTCTTAGGCTCAAGAGATCCTCCTCTCAGCCTCCTGAGTAACTGGGACTACAGGCTCCTACCACAACACCCGGCTATTTTTACAGACGAGGTCTGGCTCTGGCTCAGGCTGATCTGGAACCTGTGAGCAGAGGCAATCCACTCACCTTGGCCCCACTAGGATTACAGGCGTGAGCCACGGAGCCCAGCCGTGTACTTCTTGTTTTCAGAAAATTGGGGTGATATCATACATGTTTTTTGTTAGTGTACCACAGATGTCTTCCCATCACATCAAGGCTCCTCAGTACCCCCTTACTGATTGCATATGTCACTGCAAGGATGGAGATAATATACCCACCAATGCCAATTACTGGACACATCCCGGTTGTTTCTGGTTTGTAACAATCCTATAAATAGCCTTGTATTTTCCTAGAAGTGATATTGCTGTTCACAGGATGAAGCAACTTACATTCCACCCACAGCCTGTGAGGGCCGAGCTCTCCCGCATCTTTGTCAACACCCAGTTCATTTTGCTGCCCATCTCCCCAAGCCATCTCCTTTTTTTTTCTTTGTTGGTATTATCATTAAGAAGAAAATAACGATAACGCATTCTACGCTTCGCCTTTGTGTGCGTATTTTCCTCCTGGAGATCGCATTTTTCCTTGGTCAGCTAGTCTGGCAGTCATGGTCCCAACCGAGCCCCCCACCCGCGGAGACACTGCGTGCTGCTCACGGGGAACGCGAGGGGGCGCGCGCCGGCTTTATGACGCGGCCATCTACCCAGTCTACAGGCAGTGAGGGCACCCAGGAGCACGGTTCCCACCCAGCAGTCCGGGTCCCGCCCGCCACCCACGCCGGACGCCCACCGGCTCTTTAAAAACCTGCGTAGGCTCTAAGGTGCCTTCTGCAGGGCTGGGAGGCGAGCGATTGGGCCGGGAGATCTCCTCAGCATTGACCCTGCAGGTGGCCAGCGATGGGAAGAATCGAAAATTATGTGCTCCTCGCTGCCCCAAAAACTGCAACAAGAGGCAGCCGCTCCTCCTTCCTGTTTTATTTTCCCCGTAGCAAGTACCCTCTTCTTCTTTTTTTTTTTGAGACAGAATCTTACTTTGTCGGTAGAGTGCTGTGGCGTCATGGTTCACAGCAACCTCAAACTCTTAGGCTCAAGCGGTTCACTTGTTTCAGCCTTCCGAGTAGCTAGGACTACAGGCGCCTGCCACAACGCCCGGCTATTTTTAGACGGGTCTCACTCTGGTTCAGGCTCGTCTCTACCTGTGAGCTCAGGCAAATCCACCCGCCTCGGCCTCCAAAAGTGCTAGGATTACAGGCATGAGCCACCGCGCCTGGCCTCATGTACCCGCTTCTAATACTCTGTGCATATTATGCGTTTACCAAAGGCATTGCTACCTGGTCTCCTTGTCCCGACCCTCTTCCATCCCCATTAACATAAGCTAAGCAACTCCAGGGAAGGCATCTTTGTCCATTTTGTCCCAAAGTGGAGAACAGGGAGAGAGAGAGGGCGGGGGTGCAGGAGTGCGGAGGTGCTATCAGGACGCAGAGGACCCCTGGGGAGTACAGATGCGAGGGCAAGGGGCCCACCGAAGAGCTGGAGGTTCCGGCGGAGAGTGGGTTGCGTGAGTAAATTCAAGAGGAAAACGGAGAGGACAGGGGTGGAGTGGAGGACGCCGGGCATGGACACAGAGGATATGGAAGGATGCAGGAAGGAAGGGATCCCACAGAGAATGTGGAAGAGGCGGCCGGGTTCAGGACACCAGGGAATGTGGGAGGCTGGGCCAGGGAGGCTGGGGGATCTCATCCCCATTCCAGAGCCCAGGGGGCGCTTCCCGCAGCAGCTTTATAGCTAGGGGAGCGCGGAGGGGAGGGGCTGGAGCCAGAGAGGGCGGGGTTTCCCGGAGGTGAGCGGCGTTTCCGCCCTGCACTTGCTGAGGAAGCGCAGCCAGAGCGGGCGGGGGCTGGTTGGGCCTAGGGAAGCGGACGGATGGAGGCGTCCCCACCGGGCCCGAGAGTCGGGGTGAGCTGAGGGCGCCGTTGTCAAGGGGCGGCGATTCGCAGGGTGGCGGGGCGACGAGCGGCGGTTACCCCCTAGGGCTGGTGAGGGGAAGGTGGGCGTTTGCTTGAGTAACGCTAGGGCCGCCCTGCCTACAACAGCCCAGAGTTCAGGGAAGCAGCGCTTGGGGCTCCGCAGCGTTGCTGGGGTATGACGATTGTTCAGAGGCTGCACGCTGTGAGCGACGGCTGAACCGACGGAGAGGGCTGGATCAACAGAGACGGCTGGGCCAATGAAAAGGCTGGACCAACTGAGAGGGCTGGGCAAATGGCAAGGCTGGACCAAGGGAGAGGGCTGGAGCAATGGGGAAAATCCTAAGGGATTGAATTTGTTGTTGTTGTTGTTTTTGAGTCAGTCTCACTATGTCGCCCTCGGTAGAGCGCTGTGGCGTCACAGCTCACAGCAACCTCCAACTCTTGGGCTTAAGCGATTCTCTTGCCTCAGCCTCCCGAGTAGCTGAGATTACAGGCGCCCGCCACAACACCCGGCTATTTTTTTTGGTTGTAGTTGTCATTGTTTGGCAGGCCCAGGCTGGGTTTGAACCCTCAAGCTTCAGGGTATGTGGCTGGTGCACTAGCCGCTGAGCTACAGGCGCTGAGCCTGAATCTTTTTTTTTTTTTTAATTTGGCTGTCTCAGATTTCGACGTAATTTCACCCCTACAGAAATTGTACAAAGCATTCCCATATACTCTTCGTTCAGATTCCCCAAATGTTAGTTATGAAACCAGCCACAGCCGCAACATGTATACTAGTGAAGTTCACAGGAAAAAAAAAATCTAACTGGAAAATTACTAAATTATGTAGCAAATTATATGTAAAATGAGCTTATAATCTGGGGTGGAGCTTACAGTATAGAGTTAGGTGAAGAAGCAGGGACACAAATATAATTGCTATGAGCTCAATGATGTAAAATTAAAGGTAGAGTTTTTTTTGTAGAGACAGAGTCTCACTTTATGGCCCTTAGTAGAGTGCCGTGGCCTCACACAGCTCACAGCAACCTCCAACTCCTGGGCTTAAGCAATTCTCTTGCCTCAGCCTCCCGAGTAGCTGGGACTACAGGCGCCCGCCACAACGCCCGGCTATTTTTTGGTTGCAGTTTGGCCGGGGCTGGGTTTGAACCCTCTACCCTTGGCATATGGGGCCGGCGCCCTGCTCACTGAGCCACAGGCGCCGCCTGAGATTAATTTTTAAAAAGATTGACAAGAGGGCGGCGCCTGTGGCTCAGTGAGTAGGGCACTGGTCCCATATGCCAGAGGTGGCAGGTTCAAACCCAGCCCTGGCAAAAAACCACACACACAAAAAAAAAAAAGATTGACAAGAAAGATGGCAACTGGAAATTCAAGGGACCCAGAATAGGCAAAAGAATCTTGAAAAAGAAAAATGTTGGAAGACTCAAACTTCCTGGTTTCAAAACTTACTACAAAGCAACAGTAATCAACACAAGCATACTACTGGCATAATAACAGATATATACACCCATGGAATAGAACTGAAAATCCAGAAACATAACCTCATATTTATGGCCAACTGATTTTCAACAAAGTTTCCAAGACAATTAAATGGGAGAAGAATAGTCTTTTCAACAATTAAATGGTACCGGGACAACTAAAATATCCACATGCAAAAAAATGAAGTTGGAGACCTACTTTATATGTATTTTTAAAAATAATAAAAATAATCAGGGCGATGCCTGTGACCCAGTCAGTAGTGCGCTGGCCCCATATACCGAGGGTGGCAGGTTCAAACCAGGCCCCTGCCAAACTGCAACAAAAAACAGCCAGGCGTTGTGGCGGGCACCTGTAGTCTGCCACAATGCCTGGCTACTGGGGAGGCTGAGGCAAGAGAATTGCCTAAGCCCAGGAGTTGGAGGTTGCTGTGAGCTGTGACGCTACAGTACTCTACCATGGGCGATAAAGTGAGACTCTGAAAAAAAAAAGTCCTCGCTGGCAGCACCTGTAGCTCAGCGGGTAGGGCACCAGCCGCATACAGTGGATGTGGCAGGTTCAACTCCAGACTGGGCCTGCCAAACAACAATGACAACTACAACCAAAAAATAGCTGGGTGTTGTGGCAGGAGCCTGTACTCCCAGCTACTTGGAAGGCTGAGGAAAGAGAATCACTTAAACCCAGGAGTTTGAGCTTGCTATGAGCTATGAAGCCAGGCACTCTACCCAGGGTGACAGCTTGAGACTCTGTCTCAAAAAAAAAAAGTCCTCAAGGCGGCATCCATAGCTCAGTGGGTAGGACACTGGCCACATACAAAATAGATGGCAGGTTCAAACCTGGCCTGGGCCAGTTAAAAAAAAAAAAAAAATTACAACTGCAACAAAAAAAATAGCTGGGCATTGTGGTAGGCGCCTGTAGTCCCAGCTACTTGGGAGGCTGAGGCAAGAGAATCTATTAAACCTAAGAATTTGAGGTTGCTGTGAGCTGTGACTGTACAGCACTCTATGGAGGGTGACATCTTGAGACTCTGTCTCAAAAAAAAAAAAAAAATCCTCAAAATGGGTCTAAATCCCAAAAGTAAGAGTTTAATTTTTGAATTTCAGATTAATATGAGTGTACAAGAGATTAGGTTACAATGTTTGTGTTTCTTAGGTAAGGTCCCTGTTGTAGTTGTGCCCCTCAGGAGGTGTGCCATATACCCTTACATTGCACCCATTAGGTGAGAGCACACCAATCTCCCTCCCTCTTTCTCCCCCCACCACCTGTCCTCCCATTCCCGCCAACTTGAATTAAATTGAGTTTTTCTCTTGTGTGGGTATGTATTAGTTTGTTTTTGTTTTTTTTTTTGAGACAGTCTCACTATGTTGCCCTTGGTGGAGTGCTGTGGCATCACAGCTCACAGCAACCTCTAACTCAGAGTCAAGCAACCCTCTTGCCTCAGTTTTTCTATTTTTAGTAGAGATGGGGTCTCCCTTTTTTTTGCTCAGGCTGGTTTTGAACTTGTGAGCTCAAGCAATCCACCCACCTCAGCCTCCCAGAGTGCTAGGATTACAGGCATGATCCACCTCACCCAGCCCTGCTTTTCCATTCTTGTGATACTTTCCGGCTTAATACAGAAACTGTAAAGTCTCCATCATTTTGTGGCTGAATTATGTGTTCCATAGTATACATACACCACAGTTTATTTTTTTATTATTATTATTTTTTTTTTTGTAGAGACAAGAGTCTCACTTTATGGCCCTTGGTAGAGTGCCGTGGCATCACACAGCTCACAGCAACCTCCAGCTCCTGGGCTTAAGCGATTCTCTTGCCTCAGCCTCCCGAGTAGCTGGGACTACAGGCGCCCGCCACAGCACCCGGCTATTTTTTGTTGTTGTTGTTGCAGTTTGGCCGGGGCTGGGTTTGAACCCACCACCCTCAGCATATGGGGCTGGCGCCCTACTTACTGAGCCACAGGTGCCACCCACACCACAGTTTATTAATCCATTCATGAATGATGGGCATTTGTAATTTGCAATTACATCTTGGTAATTGCAAATTGAGCTGTGATGAACAATCTAGTGCAAATGTCCTTATGATAAAATGATTTTTTTTTGTTCTGGTTAGATACCTAGTAATGGGATTGGGGGATCAAATGGAAGGTTTATTTTGAGGTCTTTGAGGATTCTCCATACTACTTTCCAAAGAGGCGTATTAGTCTGCAATTCCACCAACAATGTAAGAGTGTTCGTCTCACTTTGTCACCCTTGGTAGAGTGCTATGGCGTCATAGCTCACAGCAACCTCAAACTCCTAAGCATAAGCGATTCTCTCTCTCTTTTTTTTTTTTTTTTTTTTTTCAGTTTTTGGCCGGGGCTGGGTTTGAACCCGCCACCTCCGGCATATGGGGCCGGCACCCTACTTCATTGAGCCACAGGCACTGTCCCATAAGCGATTCTCTTGCCTCAGCCTCCCAAGTAGCTGGGACTACAGGCTATTTTTAGAAACAACATCTTGCTCTAGCATAAGCTGGTCTTGAACCTGTGACCTCAGGCAATTCACTTGCCTCAGCCTCCCAAATGCTGGGATTACAGGTATGAGCCACTGTGCCCAGCCAAAAGTGTTCCCTTCTTTCCACAACCATGCTAGAATCTGCAGCTTTGGAACTTTATGATGTGGGCTATTTTCACTGGGGTTAGGTGATATCTCAAAGGCGGTTTTGATTTACATTTCTCTGATGATTAAGGATAATGAGCATTTTTTCATGTGTTTTTTGCCCATTTATCTGTCTTCAGAGAAGTTTCTGTTCATATCTCTTACCCAGTGATAGATGGGATTGTTTGCTCTTTTATGTTGTTGTTGTTTAGAGTTCTCTGTAGATTCTGGTTATCAACCCTTTATCAAATTCGTAACATGCAAATTATCTTTTCCCTTTCTGAAGGTTGTGTTTGCTTTAATTATTGTGTCCTTAGCTGTGTAGAAGTTTTTTAGCTTAATTAAGTCACATTTCTTTATTTTTATTGTTGTGATTGCCAATGGAGTCTTCTTCATAAAATCTTTTCCCAGGCTGGGCATGGTGGCTCACACCTGTAATCCCAGCATTTGGGAGGCCAAGGCAGGTGAATTGCCTGAGCCGGAACAAGACCTCATCTCTAAAAAATAGCCAGGCATAGTCCCAGCTACTTGGGAGGCTGAGGCAAGAGAATCGCTTGAGCCCAAGAGTTTGAGGTTGCTGTGAGCTGTGATGCCATGGCACTCTACTAAGGGTGACTCTATCTCAAAAAAAAAAAAAAAACTTTCCCTGGCAGATATCATCAAGAATTTTCCCCATGCTTTCTTCTAGGATTTTTATTGTTTTGTGTACTATTTAAATCTTCTATCCATTATGAGTCAATTTTTATAAGTGATATGAGGTTCGGGTCCAATTTTAGTCTTTTACATATGGTTATCCAATTCTCCTAGCACCATTTATTGAATAAGGATTCTTTCCCCCAGTGTAGGCTTTTGTTTGGTTTATCAAAGGTCAGATGGCAATAAGAGGCTGGTTTCATCTGTAGGTTTTCTGTTCTGTGCCATATATGTTGTCTCTATTGTTGTGCCAATGACATGCTCTTTTGTTTTGTTTTGTTTTGTTTTTTGAGAGCAACCTGAAACTCTTGGGTTTAAACGATTCTCTTGTCTCAGCCTCTCAAGTAGCTGGGACTACAGGTACTCACCACAAGACCCAGCTATTTTTTAGAGATGGGGTTTCACTCTGGCTCAGGCTGGTCTCGAACCTGTGAGCTCAGGCACTTCACCCAAGTGCTAGGATTAAGGCATGAGCTACTGAGCCCAACCCCCATTAGCATGCTGTTTTTTTTTGTTTGTTTGTTTGTTTTAGCTTTATTCAGATTAATATGAGGGTACAATGTTTAGGTTACATTGTTCTCACTTCCAGGGTAAAGTTTCATTTGTAGAAGAACAAGGGGGCATGTTATACACCTTCACAATGTGCACATTAGATGAGATCCTGACACACGCCCTCCCTCCTTTTGTTTTTTTTTTGCGGGTTTTTTTTTTTTTGGCCGGGGCTGGGTTTGAACCCACCACCTCCGGCATATGGGGCTGGTGCCCTACTCCTTGAGCCACAGGTGCCACCCCCCTCCCTCCTTTTGCATACGTCCTCCCTCCTCCCCCCTCCCGCTTCCCTCTACCCCCAAACTGGACTATAATAGTGTTTTATTGTTCTTAGGAACATATAATTGTTTATTGATTTCATATTAGTATGGAGTACATTGGACATTCATCTTTCCATTCTTGCGATACTTCACTAAGAAGAATGTATTTGAAGTACATTCAGATAAATGTAAAAGATGTAAAGTCTCCATCTTTTTAATGGCTGCTTAATATTCCATGGTATACATATACCACAGTTTGTTGATCCATTCATGGGTTGATGGGCACTTAGGTTGCTTCCACAACTTGGCAATTATGAATTGAGCCGCAATAAACATTTTAGTGCAAAGCATGCTGTTTTGATCACTGTAGACTTGTAATACAGCCTGAAGTCTGGTAGAGTGATGCTCTGGATTCATTTAAAAAGTTAAATTTTAAAACCCTTAGAGGAAAACACAGATAAATCTTTGTAAACTTGGATTAGGCAATGATTTCTGAGCCAGTGATTTATTTTTATTTATCTATTTTTTTGTAGAGACAGAGTCTCACTTATTGCCCTCGGTAGAGTGCCATGGCATCACACAGCTCACAGCAACCTCCAGATCCTGGGCTTAGGTGATTCTCTTGCCTCAGCCGCCCAAGTAGCTGAGACTACAGGCACCCACCACAACGCCTGGCTATTTTTTTGTTACAGTTTGGCCGGGGCTGGGTTTGAACCTGCCACTCTCAGTATATGGGGCCAGTGCCCTACCCACTGAGCCACAGGCGCTGCCCCTGAGCCAGTGATTTATTAGATATGACCTTAAAATCACAAGTAACAAATGAAGAAAACAGATAAATTGAACATCATCTAAGAACTTTTGTGGTTCAAAGAAGACCATTTCCACTGGGAGCAATAAAGGGGAAAGACAACCCACAAATTAGAGGTGGTGTTTTTGCAAAAAATCTGATCAGAGATTTATTCAGACATACATCTGAATTCAGACATACATCTAGAATATATAAAGAAATTTTACACTCAGTATTAAAATAACAGCCTAATTTAAAAGTGGGCAAAGGATCTGAATAGGTATGTCTCCAAAGAAGATATACAATGGTCAATAAGCACGTGAGGAGAAACTCAATATCATTAGACATAAGGGAAATGAAATAAAAATAGGCGCCCGCCACAATGCCCGGCTATTTTTTGGTTGTAGTTATTGTTGTTTGGCAAGCCCGGGCTAGATTCAAACCCTCCAGCTCTGATATATGTGGCTGGCGTCTTAGCTGCTTGAGCTACAGGTGCCCAACCCTGTAATAATAACTTTTAAAAGACAGATAATGAGTGTCAATGAAGATGTGGAGAAACTGGAACCTTCTTTTTTTTTTTTTTTTTTTTTGTAGAGACAGAGTCTCACTTTATGGCCCTCAGTAGAGTGCCGTGGCCTCACACAGCTCACAGCAACCTCCAACTCCTGGGCTGAAGCGATTCTCTTGCCTCAGCCTCCCGAGTAGCTGGGACTACAGGCGCCTGCCACAACGCCCGGCTATTTTTTGGGTGCAGTTTGGCCGGGGCTGGGTTTGAACCCGCCACCCTCGGTATATGGGGCCGGCGCCTTACCGACTGAGCCACTGGCGCCACCCGAAACTGGAACCTTCATACACTGTTAGTGGGGATGTAAAATGGTAAAGCACTATGGAAGACAGTTTAAGAATTCCTCAAATGGTTAAATACAGAGTTACCAGATGGTCCAGCATTTCTACTCCTAGGAATAATACAGGACAGGACCCCTCTTAGGAGACTTTAGGGGAGGCAGCCAGCATGGAAATAAAAGTATTGAGTCTCTTCAGGGGAAGTTCTGGAATAGCCTTGCAAAGTGGGTGGGGCCAAGTACAGTGGCTCACTCCTGTAATCCTAGCATTCCGGGAAGCTGAGGTAGGTGGATTGCCTGAGCTCACAGGTTTGAGACTAGCCTGAGCAAGTGCAAGACCCCATCTCTAAAAAATAGCCAGGCATTGTGGTGGGCGCCTGTAGTCTCAGCTACTTGGGAGGCTGAGACAAGAGGATCACTTGAGCCCAAGAGTTTGAGGTTGCTGTGAGCTATGACACTATGGCACTCTACAGAGGGTGGCAAAGTGAGACTCTGTCTCAAAAAAAGAAAAGAAAGGAAAAGCGAGTGGGCAACTTGATGAGAACTATGGTTTCATGAGGTGTTTTGGTTCTCTATGAAGACTAAAAGATGGCATCTAAATATATGTTCTTGAGTTATTTTTCAGAAACCCCCCCACCAGATGGAAAATACAGGTAAGGGGGAACTGAGAAATTGAACTCTGACCACCATTCTTTGTCCTAAATTTCCCTCGAAGGGGCCTATTACACCCATTTTAACATTCCTTTCCACTAATCCAAGAATCTCTGAATCCACATATGTTAGCCCCCATCCCCTTCAGGATATTCCACGTTTTGGGGCCATGCCAGTGTATCACTTCCATGTACAGATTTGTAATTTTGACTGGCTAACACGTACCCCTGCCTTTGAAAGCCCTGGTTTGTAAGCTAGCAGGGAGTCTGGGTCCTAGGCATGAGCTACCCATTCTTGCTTGGCTTCCTGCAATAAGGCCTTTTCCTCCTAGTGCAACTATTGGCTTCAGGGTTTGGCTTTGCTGCACAAGGCAAGTGGATCCCAGTTTGGTTTAGTAACAGGTGTCTACCAGGAGAAATGAAAACTATGTCCACACAGAAAGTTGTACAAAAATGTTCATATCAGTATTATTAATAGTAGCCCAAACAGTAGAAATAACCCATATGTCCATCAGGAGATGAATGGATAGATACATTGTGGTATATCTATAAATAGGAATGTTATTTAATAACATTAAATGGAATGTTATTTAATAAAAGGTAATGAAGTTCTGTCACATCTGCAATATAGATGAATCTTGAAAATGCTACGCCAAGGCTAAGCTAGTCACAAAAGACCATGGATTACATGATTTCATTAATGAAATGTCCAAAATAGGCAAATCTCTACAGCCAGAAAGAAGAGTAATGATGGCTTGCAGGGGTCCTCAAACTTTTTAAACAGGGGGCCAGTTCACTGTCCCTCACACCCTTGGAGGGCCGGACTATAGTTTAAAAAAAAAAAAAAAAACTATGAACAAATTCCTATGCACACTGCACATATCTTATTTTGAAATAAAAAAAAAACAAAACGGGGGCGGCGCCTGTAGCTCAAGGAGTAGGGCGCCGGTCCCATATGCCGGAGGTGCCGGGTTCAAACCCAGCCCCGGCCAAAAACCACAAAAAAAAAAAAAAAAACGGAAACAAATACAATCACACCACCGCATGTGGCCCGCAGGCCGTAGTTTGAGGACCCTGGCTTAGAGCTAGGGTGACTTGGATTGGAGAGTGATGGCTAAAGCCTTTCTTTCGGAGTTTTCATGATATTTGCACAACTTCATGACAATATCAAAAAATCATTGAATTAGTTGGTGCCTATGGCTCAAAGGAGTAGGGTGCTGGCCCCATATGCTGGAGGTGGTGGGTTCAAACCCAGCCCCGGCCAAAAAAAAAAAAAAAATCATTGAATTGTACATTTTAAATAGGTAAATTTTATGGTATGTGAATTATATTTCAATAAAGCTGTTGCCAAAAAATTAACAATGATAAACTCTTTATGTGTTAATGTAACATAAAATATATATATATGTATATATATTTTTTTGAGACAGAGTCTCACTATGTTGCCCTCGGTAGAGTGCTGTGTCATCACAGCTCACAGCAACCTCAAACTCTTGGGCTTAAGTGATTTTCTTGGCTCAGCCTCTCTAGTAGCTGGGACTACAGGTGCCTGCCACAACACCCTGCTACACCCGGCTACTTTTTTTGTTGTAGTTGTCATTGTTGTTTTAGCTGGCCCAGGCCAAGTTCGAACCTGCCAGCCTTGTTGTATGTGGCCAGTGCCCTACCCACTGAGCTATGGGCGCTGCCCTGTGACATAGTTTTTGAAAAATTATATTTTTCTAAAGAAAGAATAGTGGGGCTCAGCGCCTGTGGCTCAAGCAGCTAAGGCACCAGCCACATACACCTGAGTTGGCGGGCTTGAATCCAGCCTAAGCCCACCAAACAACAATGATGGCTGCAACAAAAAATAGCCGGGCGTTGTGGCGGGCGCCTGTAGTCCCAGCTACTAGAAAGGCTGAGGTAAGAGAATCGCTTAAGCCCAGGAGTTGGAGGTTGCTGTGAGCTGTGATGCTACAGCACTCTACCCAGGGCAACAGCTTGAGGCTTTGTCTCAAAAAAAAAAAAAAAGAAAAGAAAAAGAAAGAATAGTGGGATAATTCTACATTTTCTCAAATACCTTTAATGTCAGTGTATAATAGAAGATTGTTGGTTCTCATATTTGCTTCTACATTCAATCTGTTACATCACACATCATGTAACCTTCGTAATATTCCACCATATGCTTAGGAGAGAATGAACATTAAAAAAGCAAATCCTAGTCTTATTATGAAAATAGTTTTAACTTTCTAGACTTCCTGAAAGAGTCTTATGGACCTCCAGGCCACCCTCTAAGAAATGTCTCTACTGGGCGGCGCCTGTGGCTCAAGGACTAGGGCGCCGGTCCCATATGCCGGAGGTGGCGGGTTCAAACCCAGCCCTGGCCAAAAACCACAAAAAAAAAGAAACGTCTCTACTGTAAAATTAATATTTTCTATTTTCTCCTTTGTTTTTGTTTTGCTTTTTATTATTATTTTTTTTTTTTGGGAGACAGAGCCTTAAGCTGTCGCCCTGGGTCGAGTGCAGTAGCATCACAGCTCACAGCAACCTCCAATTCCTGGGCTTAAGTGATTCTCTTGCCTCAATCTCCCATGGGACTACAGGCGCCCGCCACAACGCCTGGCTATTTTTTGGTTGTAGTTGTCATTGTCGTTTGGCAAGCCAGGGCTGGATTCGAACCCAGGAGCTGTGGTGTATGTGGCTAGTGCCTTAGCCACTTGAGCTATAGATGCCCAGCCTTCTCCTTTGTTATTAGTAAGAACCTTGTTGGGAGGTACTTTTGTGTTCAGTAAATACTTGTTCCTTTATTTTTTTATTTTATTTTTTTGAGACAGAATCTCAAGCTGTCACTCTCAGTAGAGTGCCATGGTGTCATAGCTCACAGCAACCTGCAACTTGGGCTCAAGAGATCCTCTTCCTCAGTTTTTCTGTTTTTGGTAGAGACGGGGTCTTGCTCTTGCTCAGGCTGGTTTCAAACTGTGAGCTCAAGTAATATACCCGCCTCAGCCTCCCGAGTGCTAGGATTACAGATGTTTGAGCCGTCACGCCCAGCCCTTCTTTTCTTTTGGGACATGAGTTTCACTATGCCACCCTCAGTAGAGTGCCCTGGTGTCACAGCAACTTCAAACTCTTGGGCTTAAGCGATTCTCTTGCCTCAGACTCCCAAGTAGCTGGGCCTACAGGCGCCTATCGCAACACCCAGCTATTTTTTGTTGCAGTTGCCATTGTTGAGCTGGCCAAGGCTGGGTTCGAACCCACCAGCCTTGGTGTATGTGGCTAACGCTGTAACCACTATGCTAGGGGCCCAGAGCCATTTTCTTCCTTTTTCTTTTCTTTCTTTTTTTTTGAGACAGAGTCTCAAGCTGTCGCCCTGGGTAGAGTCTTATGGCATCATAGCTGACAGCAACCTCCAACTCTTGGACTCAAACCATCCTCTTGCCTCAATTTTATTTTTAGTAGAGACAAGGTCTCAGTTTTGCTCAGGCTGGTCTTGAACTCATGAGCTCAAGCAATCCACCTGCCTCAGCCTCCCAGAATGTTAGAATTACAGGCATGAGCCACCATGCCAGGCTGTTTTCTTTCAAGATAGGGTCTTGCTCTGTTGCTCCAGGTTGCAGCACAGATGAACAATCTTAGTTCACTGCAGCCTCAAACTTTTTTTTTTGTTTTTTGTTGTTTGTTTGGTTGGTTGGTTTTTTTTGTTTGTTTGTTTTTTTGTGGTTTTTGGCCGGGGCTGGGTTTGAACCCACCACCTCCGGCATATGGGACTGGCGCCCTACAGCTTGAGCCACAGGCGCCGCCTGGTTTTTGTTTTTTTTTTGAGACAGAGTTTCACTATGTTGCCCTTGGTAGAGTGCTGTGGCATCACAGCTCACAGCAACCTCAAACTTATGGGCTTAAGTGATTCTCTTGCCTCAGCCTCCCAAGTAGCTGGGACTACAGGCACCTGCCTCAACACCTGGCTATTTTTTTGTTGCAGTTATTTAGCTGGCCCCGGCCAAGTTTGAACCTGCCACCCTTGGTGTATGTGGCTGGTGTGGTAACCACTGTGCTACAGGCGCCGAGCCAGCCTCAATCTTTTGGGCTCAAGCGATCCTCCTGGCTCAGCATCCCCAGTAGCTGGGACTCCAGCACTTGCCACCATGTCCAGCTAGTTTTTCTGTTTTTGTAGAGACAAAACAGGAAAATGTTGCTCACGCTAGCCTCAAACTCCTGGCCTCATGCATGCCTGCGTGCTGGGATTACAGGCGTGAGCCATTGGGTCTGCCCTTGCTCCTTATTAAATTTATTTTTAATTTTGTGACAAGATTCTCATTCTGTTGTCCCAGGCTAAAGTGCCATGGCCTCACAGCTGACAGCAACCTCAAACTCTTTGACTTGAGTGATCTTGCCTCAGCTTTCTGAGTACCTGGGACTACAGGTGCCTGCCACAATGCCTGGCCAGTTTTTCTATTTTTAGTAGAGATGTCTCGCTCTTGCTCAGGCTGGTCTGGAACTCCTGAGCATCAAGTGATGCTCCACCTTAGCCTCCCAGAGTGCTAGGATTACAGGCCTGAGCCACCGAGGTCAACCTTACTAAACTTTCATTAGTGGGCGGCCATTGACGAGCTTTATTATACAGTGCCAAACACTGTATTATGGTGTTTGGCAAATTATGGTTTTCTGTATCATTGTTCCTTCATTATTGTTAGTTGGCTTTTTTTTTTTTTTTAGACAGCGTCTTACTATGTTGCCCTCGGTAGAGTGCTGTGGCGTCTCAGCTCACAGCAATCTTGGGCTTAAGCGATTATTTTACCTCCCCAGTAGCCGTCAGTTGGCTTTCTACTGTAAGAAAGAGCGCTCACTCTCCCCCGTTATTCTGGATCTCAAAATTGTCCCAACTTTAGGGTCGTGTCATTTGAAGGCCCCAGTGAAATGGGTAAGAAATTTTCTCTCTCTGACTCAGGAGAGTGGCAAGCCTAAGGATACACTTAAATGAACACTCCGGGTCCTTGAGCGTGGGGTGCACTCCCGAGTAGGGTACCGCCGGCCCACCAAGCCCCCCACCCACTAGTGCACGCAGCGCCCCGCCTACGGTACCCGGCGGAGCCCCCAGTCTGGCGGACGCTCCGCCTCTGCACCACGACGCCCAATCCCGGGATGGCTTCGTCTTCTCCTGAGTCATGGACCTGCCTCTCACGCAGATTGGCCTGACAGCTCGGCGCCACGCAGGGAAGACCCGGAGATGCAGAATTAATCAAGGAATGGGTCGTGCGGCCCTACTGCGCCTGCTCACAAGGAGTCCACCTGGACTTTCCGAGAGGCTTGCGGGGTCGCGCACGCGCGGGCACGGGGCTCGCTCCCGAGTGCGCGGGTGCGGGCGGGGAGCGGGCGCCGGGGTTGCGGTGGCTGTAGCGGCCTGGGCCGACAGGTTGATGCCTTTGGCTGCAGCGGCCGAAGCCCGGGGTTGCGCTGCGGCTCTGGCGCCGGAGAGGGAGGGCCCGGCTACCGTCGGTGAGGACGGGCCCCAGCGGGTGGGGAGGGTCCCATGTCCTGCGGTGCGAACGCGCCCCCGGCCTGGCTCTCCCGTAGGTCCCCAGGACTGGGGAAGGGGTCCCTTGGCTGTGCGTCCCAGCGTTCGAGCTGCCTCCTTGTCGGTAGCCAGCGATTCTTCTCCTTCCCCTTGCTTCTCCTTCCCGCAGCCCACCAGCTCCCTGGACTGATACTCCTAAACCAGGGAACCCCACATTTACTCGCCTTTCCTGACCGTGTCCGCCCCACTGGTTCTGCGCTCCCCGGAGCTACCACCCGCCTCAGTCCCATCCCATCACTGCAGCTCTGGAGGTCCCAGTGACCTTGCACTTTTTGCCGGCTTTAACCTTCCTAAACCTTCTTCCACTTCTGTTTCTATAGATCGCCAGTTACAGCTTTCAAACTTTTTTGACTGAAGCTACACTGAAAATATATATTTTACGTGTATACTCTTTGCCTGCAGATCTAGATCACTGAGCCACACGTTTAAAGGGAGAGCTCACATGACGCAGCCAAATCTAGTCTAATTCAATTGTATTCCATTCTGTTCCACGCCATTCCAAAAGACTGCTGCTAACCCAATGAATCAGGACCTAACGGGTCTGACAGTTTGAAACCCTTCGTTTCCTTTATTCCTTGCATTTGGAGGATGCCAAGTTCCATAATCAGATAAACACATGCAAACTTCAATTCCAAAGAAAGAGTACATTTTTATTTTGGCATTTCTGCTTTCCCTGGTCAATGTGTTTTTCAGGACTTGATTTAGATTTTCTTGTGTGATTGGATGAGATTTTGTTCCTTTCCAAATGCTACCATTTGAACTGCGGAAGAGTATGTGAGGTTTGGGCTAGATTATGGAGCTGCTGAGACAGATGGTTTTTACTGAGGAGGGACAATGACGAAGTTAAGCTTTAGGAAGAATAACCCATGGGCACCTTCTGGGGAGAATTGGAATGGCCTATGCGGAGGACAGCAAGACAGGTAGGAATGTTTGGTGTGGGCTGAAAAGAGGTGGTGAAGAGCAAAGTTCTAAGTTAATATGGGAGTGGGAAGGAGAGGGAAAATGGGCGTGATCAGATGTGAAGGGAATGAGACTTGAGGATACATTGGGCCAGGTGCGAGAGGAGTAAAAATAATTAAGATTCTTATTAAGGATATTTAGGTGCCATGGGGCTGGGGAGGTCCCATTAACTGGGAGCTCTCTTTCTGTACCCTCTGCATTTCTTTCTTTCTTTTATTTGTTTAGACACAGAGGCTCAAGCTGTTGCCCTGGGTAGAGTGCTGTGGTGTCACAGCTCTCTCAAACTCCTGGGCTTAAGCGATCCTCTTGCCTCAGCCTGTCAAGTAGCAGTGACTACAGGCACCCATCACAAAGCCTGGCTATTTTTTGTTGTTGTTGCGATTGTCATTGTTGCTTTAGCTGGCCCGGGCCACCTTCAAACCCACCAGCCTCGGTGTATGTGGCTAGCACCCTACCCACTGAGCCACAGGCGCCACCTACCCTCTGCATTTCTAAGTTGCTTTGGAGCAGTGGTTCTTGGGCAGTTTTGCCCCTCAGGGGACATTGATCAATGTTAGTTGTCATAACTTGGGGGGGGTGTTTTTGGTGGGGGGCATTCATAGCAGGTAGAGGCCAGAGATGGAGGCCACTAAACATCCTAATTTCAACAGGACAGCAACCCACAGCAAGGACTATCTGGTCCAAAATGCCAGTGGTACTTAGGTTATGAAACCCTTCTTCAGAGTAGTAATTCTTAATCTTTTGGGGACTCTCTAATTTCTCCTAGGAGTAATGCCTGTGTGCATCACAGAGTCTATGCATGTAATCATAAAGAAGTTCCTGAACTAGACAAAGGATACCTCTAAACCTCATGGCTCATTGGCAGGAGTGGGGGCAGCTATTGGGATCATTCAGGAACTATTTTATTTTATTTGGGGGGAGGGTCAGAGTCTCACTCTCTTGCCCAGCCCAGAGTACCATGGTGTTAGCCTAGCTTACAGCAACCTCAAACTCCTGGGCTCAAGTGATCTTCCTGCCTTAGCGTCCCTTAGTAGCTAGGATTACAGGCGCCAGCCACAACACCTGACTAGTTTTTCTGCTTTTAGTAGAGATGGGGTCTCACTCTTGCTCAGGCTGGTCTCCAACAACTGAGTTCAGGCAGTCCTCCTGCCTCAGCCTCCCACAGTGCTATGGTTAGTAGGTGTAAGCCACCAGGTCCAGCCCACAGGAACTTTGTTGAAAAGCAGGGCCTGGACAAAGAACTCCTTATTCTTGTGTAATAGTTTAGTTTATAAAGGAATTTCACCCATTGTATCTCATTTACCACTTTTCCTATTTTACAGATGAAACCAGCCCAGAGAACTTGTAGGATTTGCCCCAGATCTCCTACCTAGCAAGCCAGCACCAAAGACCCAGGTATTAGTGGGTGATGGTGGTAGTTTTCACTCTGTGTGAAGGTAATTCTGTTGGTGAACTGTGATTTCAGGACCTTACTGATTAGAGTTTGGACGAGTGGTGTCTGAGAGACACCTAAGAGTTCTTAATATCATGTGTGTCTTGAGTTTATACTGAGCCCTTTGCGAACACCAGCAGGACAGCAGTTTCAAAGCAGACAACCTGAGTATTGCATTCAAATTTCCCTGTACTCTCAGCTTTGGGAGAGGGGAAAGAGGGTAAGAGAGTGATGAACTATAAACCTTCCATTTATATCTGCTTCACTTTTACTCTATTTATTTATCAAATCTTTATTGAGTGAAAATTGAATATTATAAAATAAACACATTAGAGCCCAAGTATTTACCCTAAAACAATGGGCATTCGAAATAAGAAAACATTTAAATCAAACTAGAATAAAAAATAAAACATTCATAAAATAATACCTTTACTTGTATCACATGCAATGCAAATTGATATTTTCTATTTAATTTTTTTTTTTTTTTTTGAGACAGAATCTTACTATCTGTGAGGTTGCTCATAGCAACCTCAAACTCTTGGGCTTAAGTGATTCTCTTGCCTCAGCCTCCCGAGTAGCTGGGACTACAGGAGCCTGTCACAATGCCCAGCTATTTTGTTGTTGCAGTTGTCATTGTTGTTTAGCTGGCTGGGACCAGGCTTGAACCCAGCAGCCTTGGTGCATAGGGCTGGCACCATAACCACTGTGCTATGAGCGCCGAGCCTCTATTTAATTTTTTTTAATCTCTCATTAGAACCTAATGACTAGGGCTATTTGAGAATCACTGCCTTAGACCAAAACAAAGGAAATTAAACTCTTTCATACAGCTATAAAAGGAAATGTGTTAAAAATTTTGCATATTATTAGAGAACCAGTAAGATATTATAAACAGTTTGCAAGAGAATGCAAAGAAGGTTCTAGAAGACTATAGATCAGGAGTATTGACATTAATGTACATTGGAGCCAAAACTAGCTCCTCCATAGTAGGGGGATTTATTTACTAAAAAAAAAAATTAATTTATTTTTACAGAAAGAGCATTTATTTACTAATCTATAGACTAGAATTATTTTGCATTTTTCTCAGTTATCTATAATTTATCCAAAAAAACTCAAAATCAGGGCGGTGCCTGTGGCTCAGTGAGTAGGGCGCCGGCCCCATATGCCGAGGGTGGCGGGTTCAAACCCGGCCCTGGCCAAAACTGCAACAACAAAAAAATAGCCGGGCGTTGTGGTGGGCACCTGTAGTCCCAGCTACTCGGGAGGCTGAGGCAAGAGAATCGCGTAAGCCCAGGAGTTGGAGGTTGCTGTGAGCTGTGTGAGGCCACGGCACTCTACCGAGGGCCATAAAGTGAGACTCTGTCTCTACAAAAAAAAAAAAAAAAAAAACTCAAAATCAGTTAAAGGCTAGAATCAGAGAAACTGGAAGGATGTGTTCTAAACAATGCATAGTTTTCCATGGAAGCACAAATTTTCCATTCAGTTTCATAATCAATGAAAGTTTTTTTTAAGACAAGAGTCTCACTATGTTCCCGGTGGTAGAGTATCATGGTGTCACAGCTCACAGCAACCTCAAACTCTTGGGCTTAAGTGATTCTCTTGGCTCAGCCTCCCAAGTAGCTGGGACTATAAGCACCTGCCATAATGCCTGGCTATTTTTTTTTTTATTGTTGTTTTAGCAGGCCCTGCCTGGGTTTGAACCCACCAGCCCCAGTGCATATGGCTGGTGCCCTAACCACTGAGCTACAGGCACAGAGCCAATGAAAGATAGTTTTGATATCTTTATTATAAAATAAGAATGCACTCTCTCTAGCTGGACAAGGTGGCTCACTCCTGTAATCCTAGCTCTCTGGGAGGTTGAGGAGGGTGGATTACCTAAGCTTAGGAGTTTGAGACCAGCTTGAGCAAGAGCAAGAACCCATCTCTAAAAATAGTCAGGTGTTAAATGGTGGCTGCCTATAGTCCCAGCTACTCAGGAGGCTCTAGCAAGAGGATTGACTGAGCCCAAAAGTTTGAGATTGCTGTGAGCTATAACACTATGGCACTCTACTGAAGGCAGTAAACTAAAACTCTGCCTCAAAAAATAAATAAATAAGAATACTCTCTAGCCGGGCGTTGTGGCGGGCGCCTGTAGTCCCAGCTACTCAGGAGGCTGAGGCAAGAGAATCGCTTAAGCCCAGGAGTTGGAGGTTGCTGAGAGCTGTGTGAGGCCACGGCACTCTACTGAGGGCCATAAAGTGAGACTCTGTCTTTACCAAAAAAAAAAAAAAAAAAAAAAAAAGAATGCTCTCGTTAGGCCAGGTGTGGTGGCTCATGCCTATAATCCTAGTGCTCTGGGAGGCTGACTCTGGTGGATCACCTGAGCTCAGGAGTTTGAGACCAACCTGAGCAAAAGCAAGACTCTGTCTCTACTAAAAATAGAAAAACCAGTCAGGCCTTGTGGCAGGTACCTGCAGTCTCAGCTACATGGGAGGCTGAGGCAAGAGGATTGCTCAAGCCCAAGAGGTTGCTGTAGGGTAGGAAGCCATGGCATTCTACCCAGGGCAACGAAGTGAGTCTCTGTATCAAAAAAAAAAAAACAAAAACTCATTAGATTTAGCTTGATTATTTACATAGCCCCAACTATAGTGTTAATCCACTCAATAGGTCTATTTGACTTTGCTTTCCTGGAAGTCTTCATATGGAATTTTACTTTAGACTTTTTTTAAGTTTGTTATTTGATATCTTGAGGTATAGAAGTCAAGCCCAAGATGCTTTCTTCACTGGATTTTAGGTGTAGTACTTATAAATTTGGGCACATTCCTCTCTTCTAGTGGTCTCCACTATACCCCAAGATTCCCGAAACTCGTTAAATTGTTAAAAGGTAATTTCAAAAAGGGTGAAATAATGACCCTCACACTGATATAAAATAAATAGATATTAATGATTTTATTTAGCACATTAATGAGGAAACCTACATGATGTTGAAAGAATCAGACCAACGCCATCTTAGGAGTTAAGTTTCGCTTTCCCAGCCATTTCACTTTACAGACAAGCCCAGGCAAGCCCAGGCAATTCCCCGAAATCATGAGACAACCTCCTACCAATCAGGGACTCCCCCTCACCTACCCAATCTAGAAGCGTCCCCTTTGTTTCAAGCTTTGCATGCCCACCTGCTCTGCTGGACCATAAGAACTCCCTGCTCCAGAGCTCGAGGCTCCTGGCTCGGATCCGTTGCAGTGGAGTCCCCGGGATCCCAAGTTCGAGCTTGCAATAAAAGGCCCCTCAATGAATCCCCAACAATAAAAAAAAAAAAAAAAGGCCCTTTTGCTTTTGCATCGACTTGGCTCCCTGGTGGTCTTTGTGGGGGATTTCGAGATCTGGGCACAACAATGTTACAGGTTAAATGAGATTATGTAAAACCCTCAGGGTACCTGGTACAAAGAAACTTCAGATCTTTCTTAGGTTAGTCATTTAGCTGTAGCCCACTTCTTCTCAAATGCATCTATTCTAGTGTTTCTCAAAGTTGAGTTCATACTTCCAGTATCAGAGCCTCATGGGTATTTGTTAAAAATCTAGATTTTTGAGTTCCTCTCTAGACCCTCAGCCAAAATTTTATGGTTGTTTTGGTTTGTTTTTTTTTTTTTTTTTGAGACAAGCTCAAACCTCAAGCTGTCACCCTGGGTAGAGTGCCGTAGTGCCACAGCTCACAGCAACCTCCAACTCCTGGGCTCAAGCGAGTCTCCTGTCTCCGCCTCCCAAGTAGCTGGGACTACAGGCGCCCACCACAACACCTGGCTATTTTTTGGTTGCAGCCGTTATTGTTGTTTTGCGGGCCCGGGCTGGATTCGAACCCGCCAGCTCAGGTGTATGTGGCTGGCACCTTAGCCGCTTGAGCCACAGACGCAGAGCCAGTTTGGGGTTTTTTTTGTTTGTTTGTTTGCTTGCTTTTTTTTTAGACTGAGTCTCACTGTCACCCTGGGTAGAGTGCCACAGTATTACAGCTCATAGCAACCTCAAACTCTTGGGCTCAAGTGATCCTCTTGCCTCAGCCTCTGGAGTAGCTGAAACTACAGGCATGCACCAAATGCCCAGATAGTTTTTTCTGGGGGTTTTTTTGCAGTTTTTGGCCGGGGCTGGGTTTGAACCCGCCACCTCCAGTATATGGGGCCGATGCCCTACTCCTTTGAGCCATAGGTGCCGCTCTCGTTTTTTCTGTTTTTAGTAGAGACAGGGTCTTGCTTTTGTTCAGGCTGGTCTTGAACTCCTGAGCTAAAGCATTCTATTTGCCTTAGCTTCCCAGAGTGTAGAATTACAGGTATAAGTTACCTCACCTGGCTTTCAGCCAGAATTTTGAATGTGAAATCCAGGAATCTGCATTTTTGTCAAATGCCCCAGGTAATTCTTACATGGATTAGAATCACACACACGAATAATTGAAAAGAAAGTTTCATAAACACTATATTATTTAACCTTATTTTATGGATGCATGTTTTGTATTTGATTTCATTTTTTTAAAGTGCTAGTCATAAGCAGGGTTTCTCAGCCTTGGTGCTGTTGACATTTTAGACCAGATCTTTCTTTGTTGTGGGGTAGAGGGCTGTCCTGGACACTTCGGGATGTCTGGCAGCATCCTTGGCCTCTGCCCACTGGATTCCAGTGGCACACCCTCCCCCTTCCAGTTGTGACAGACAAAAATGTCTCTAGACATTGCCAAGTATTGCCTGGGAGTCAAAGTCACCCCAGCTGAGAAGCATCAGTCTTACAGACTTAATCCACAGATAGCAATGGGTCAAAATCCTCAATTTGAAAAACTGTTTTAGGGCAGCGCCTGTGGCTCAGTGAGTAGGGCACTGGCCCCAAATACCGAGGGTGGTGGGTTCAAACCCAGCCCCGGCCAAACTGCAACAAAAAAATAGCCTGGCGTTGTGGCAGGCACCTGTAGTACCAGCTACTCGGAAGGCTGAGGCAAGAGAATCGCCTAAGCCCAAGAGCTGGAGCTGTGAGCTGTGATGTCACAGCACTCTACTAGTGTGACAAAGTGAGACTCTGTCTCTAAAAAAAAGAAAGAAAGAAAGAAAAACTGTTTTAACCCTCCTTTTCTTGCCGGGGCCCGGGCGTGTAGTCCGCTCCTGATTATGTGCAGAGGTAGAGGGAAAGGGCTCTGGCCCACTCGGCGTCATGTGTTCTGTGCTGGCGGCTTCCTGTCTGCCAGTTCTATCCTCAAACACCGGGACATCACGCAGAACTGAGATCCAGCGGGTTCTTTCTCAGGTTCTGCGGACGCCGCCGCCCCTGGAGTGTCCTATCCCCTACTTTTAGACTGCATTGTAACCAGTAAAGGCCATTTCTGCTGGAAAAAAACAAAAAAACCTGTTTTAATTGGTTTTAAGAACTTAGGCCCTGAAGGCAGACACAGGATGTTTGAATGGTGACTCTGTATTGGCCTGACCCTGGATCTCAGGAACCTATGACTAAGCCCTAGTTTCCTCTGCTATGATATGAAAGAACAGTAAAATCTAATTGAAGTTTTTGGAAGATAAAGTGAAATAATGCATATGGAGTGTTTAGTGTAATGCCAGGCATATTGTTAGTATTAATAATATAAATGTTGAAATCACAGTCTTTTAGATCCTTGAAGGATGTATTGGTCAGAGTTCAACTGAGAAAACAGAAACTTACATAAGATTCCAACTGAGAAGTTATAATAATTGTTCTCTCCAGTGGTGGAAGAGCTGAGAAGTCAGACAGGAAACAATGAGGTAACTCAGAGCTTAGCAGTGGCCAGCAGCTGCCACCACAGCCAGGCTGATGGCTCAAGGGCAGCAGGCAAGGTAACCCTGCAGGGCTGGAGTCAGTCTGGGAGGTGGCTGGACCCTGCAGCAAACAGTGCTGGTAGAGCACTGCCCAGGCAGGCATCTGGGGAACTGGGCCCTGTTGGCTGCCACCCCTCTGGTCTCCTGTAGTGCCTCCCATTGGCCACATTCAGCAGGACACGGCTGTGATGCAAAACTACAGTGAATGATGAAGTAGCTGGTTTGTAGGGACACATGAATACAACTACTTACTTGCTTCTAGGGCATGACTTTAGCTCTGTGGAGCAGTTCTCCTTGTAACTGGCATTTCTGACTTTAAGCATCTATTGCTCAGAGGCAAAGGAAGTTGTGTTGGCTCTAGAATAGCCAGGTCTGAGTTTGAGAGCCCTGGTTTCTACTATCCATAGAACTATCCCATCTAACTTGGGAACTCAGGTTCCCAAGAGGCCCCAGTCTGCCCATGCACAGAATAGGGATAATGGTGACATTAGGAAGGGAGGTTATTAGGTTATGGTAATGGAAGTTAAGGGCTGATCTCATAGGAATTTTTTTTTCTGACTCAGGTCCCAGGTCAGAGACCAATGCCATGGCTCTGGGCAGGTCATTTCTATGCCAGGAGGACCAGAGAGGCAAGGTGCTCTCCCCGTGCCCCTCTCCCTTTCTCTGTTACGTTTTCCCAGGAGCTCTCTGTGTTGCTCTTTTTCTCTGTCAACTTCTGTTGCATCTGTAAGTGTGAAATTTGGGTTTCTAAAAACGTTCTATTTTGTATTTTTAGATTTTTAAAAAACTGAAAAAATACTACATGTGCATGGTGGCACATACTTGTAGTCCCAAATACACAAGAAGCTAAGGCAGGAGAACCCCTTCAGCCTAGGAGTTCCAGGCCAACATAAGCAACACAGTGAGACCCTACTCTTAAAAAAAAAAAAAAAAATAGTATAGGCTCAGCGCCCATAACAAAGCAATTACAGCACCAGCCACAGACACTGAGGGTGGTGGGTTCAAACCCAGCCCAGGCCAGCTGAACAACAATCACAACAGTAACAAAAAATAGCCAGGCATTGGCTGGGCACCTGTGGCTCAAGCGGCTAAGGCACCAGCCACGTACATCTGAGCTGGCAGGTTCAAATCCAGCCCCAGGCCTGCCAAACAGCAATGACGGCTGAAACCAAAAAAATAGCCGGGCGTTGTGGTGGGCGCCTATGGTCCCAGCTACTTGGGAGGCGGAGGCAGGAGAATCTCTTGAGCCCAGGAGTTTGAGGTTGCTGTGAGCTGATGCAACAGCACTCTACCCAGGTAGACAGCTTTGAGGCTCTGTCTCAAAAAAAAATAGCCAGGCATTGTGGCAGGCGCCTATAATCCCAGCCACTTGGGAGGCTGAGGAAAGAGAATCGCTTAAGCCCAAGAGTTTGAGGTTGCTGTGAGCTGTGACGCCACAGTACTCTACCGAGGGTGATATAATGAGATTCCATCTCAGAAAAGAAAAAAAAATTGTACAGAGATTTCTCATATACTGATCACCTAGCTTCCCTGAATTAACATGATAATATTATATAATGATCCAAACCTGGAAATTAACATCAATATACTACTATTATCCTGAACTTTTTACCTTATTCAGATTCGGTTAATTTTTCCTCCTAATGCTTTTTTCGGTTCCAGAATCTGATCCAATCCCGTATAGCATTCAGTTGTGGTGTCTCCTTAGTCTCCTCTAGTCTGTGACAGTTTCTCCCTCTTCCCTTATCTTCAGTGACTGACATTTTTGAAGTGTCCTGCTCAGTTGTTTGGTAGAATGTCCCTTAGAGGGGCTTTGTGGGAGAGCAGGGGCATTTGTGGCAGGAATAACGGAGTGGTAATGTTGGGTCCTTCTCAGTGCATCTTCCCAAGAGTACATGTTTTTTGGAGTGTCTTAAAGTTGACCTTGATACTCAAGTGGTACCTGCAGTTGCTCTCTTTCCCTTTGTAGTTAAGAAATATCTTGGGGAAGATACTTTGAAGTCCTAAAACAGAGATTTTAATATCCTTGATTTATTCATTCCTGTATTCTCTTTGTTTGACTTCGTCTTCTCTATATAACATTGTGCTGTATAGTGATGGAATCTCTGTTTTCTGAGAGTTAGAGAAAAACTTATCACACAAGCAGATGCAGCTTATATTTACAGTTTAATATTTTCATACTGTAGAAAAAGATAATGCAATTATAAACTTTTTTTTTTTAATTGAGACAGAGTCTCACTTTGTTGCCCTTGGTAAAGTGCCATGGTATCATAGCTCACAGCAACCTCAAACTCTTGGGCTCAAATGATCCTCTTGCCTCAGCCTTCCAAGTAGCTGGGACTACAGTGCACACCACAACATCCAGCTATTTATTTATTTGCTTGTTTATTTATTTATTTTGAGATAGAGTCTCACTGGGTCACCCTTGGTAGAGTGCCATGGCGTCATAGCTCACCACAACCTCCAACTCCTGTGTTCAAGTGATCTTCTTACCTCAGCCTCCCACGTAGCTGGGACTATAGGAGCCCACCACAAAACCTAGCTATTTTTTAGAGATGGGGTCTGGCTCTGTTTCAGGCTGATCTTGAACCTGTGAGCTCAGGCAATCCCCCCACCTTGGCCTCCCAAGTGCTGGGATTACAGGCATGAACTACCACTCCTGGCAGCTATTTTTTTAGAGATGGGTGGGGTCTTACTCTTGCTCAGGCTGGTCTCGAACTCCTGAGCTCAGGTAATCCACCCTCCTCAGCCTTCCAGAGTACTAGGATTACAGGAGTGAGCCACTGTGCCTGGCATTATAAACAATTTGGAGATGAAATTTAAGAAGAAATCACTATTCTTAGCTACTTTTAACATTTTGATGTATTATTTCCTAGTTTATCTAATTAAGTAGTGTTTTTAAGTTATGAACATGTAAAATAAAATTAGTCAATAAATAACAAATATGGCCAGAGTAGAGAAGAAATAGAAGGGAAGATGAGTAGATTGAAGACTAGATAGGGGGGTGGTGCCTCTGGCTCAGTGAGTAGGGTGCTGGCCCCATATACCAAGGGTGGTGGGTTCAAACCTGGCCCTGACCAAAGTGCAACAAAAAAATAGCCGGGTGTTGTGGCGGGCATCTGTAGTCCCAGCTACTTGGGAGGCTGAGGCAAGAGAATTGCCTAAGCCCAAGAGCTGGAGATTGCTGTGAGCTGTGACGCCATGGCACTCTACCGAGGGCAACTAAGTGAGACTCTGTCTCTAAAAAAAAAAAAGAAGACGACGACTAGATAGAGGTAGCATCAGTGTCCAAGTAATAGTTGTTTTGTTTTATTTTGAGACAGAGTTTCACTATGTCACCCTTGGTAGAGTGCAGTGGTGTCACAGCTCACAGCAACCTCAAACTCTTGGGCTTAAGTGATTCTCTTGCCTCAGCCTCCCAAGTAGCTGGACTACAGGTGCCCACCACAATGCTTGGCTATTTTTTTTTTTTTTTGGTTGTAGTTGTCATTGTTGTTTGGCAGGCCCAGGCTAGGTTTGAACACGCCAAGTTCCGGTGTATGTGGCTGGCACCCTAGCCCCTGAGCTACAGACGCTGAGCCAGTTTCATCTTTTTGTGAAAAACTTTATACTTGTTTGTTTTAGAAAAGATAGTTTTCTGAATTTGTTAATTGGAACTAATATGTATGAAGTCCTTTTGAATTTTCTTTTCCCAATAGGGAAAACCTTCCAAATTCTTGTTTTGAAAACGATACCCACTTAATTTTACCAAGAAGGCAATAGGAACACTTCAAGGAACAATATCACCATCTTGTGGCCATCCTGAGTATTGTTGCTGAGTGTTTAAGTTGGGTTTTCTGACTGGGCAAGATGGCTCATGCCTCTTAATCCTAACACTCTGAGAGGCAAAGGTGGGAGAATTTCCTGAGCTGAGGAGGTTTTGGGGTTTTTTTTGTTGTTGTTGTTGTTTGTTTGTTTTTTGCAGTTTTTGGCTGGAGCTGGGTTTGAATCCGCCACCTCCGGCATATGGGGCTGGCGGCCCACTCCTTTGAGCCACAGGCGCCACCCTTTTTTTCTTTCTTTCTTTCTTTTTTTTTTTTCCTGAGCTGAGGAGTTTGAGACCAGCCAGAACAAAATGAGACCCCTTTCTCCACGAAAAATAGAAAAAAACTAGCCAGGTGTCATGGTGGGCACCTATAGTCCCAGGTACTCAGAGGGCTGACGCAAGAGGATCACTTGAGCCCAAGAGTTTGAGGTTGCTTTCAGCTATGATGATGCCACGGCACTCTATCCAGGGCACCAGAGTGACTCTGTCTCAAAAAAAAAAAAAGAAAGAAAAGTTGGGGTTTTCCTAACTGTTATGGGCTTGCACTGCCAAGTGCTGCTTTGGTCTTTTACAAAAAGGCTGCGTCAGGTCTGTAGGTGGCGTCTTTTTTATTCTCAGGAGGAAAACAATAGCAAGCCGTGGTGTGTGCACCACAGAAAAATAAAGTGTGTGTTAAAGGCACTAATACAAGAATGGAAATAGTTGTGCATTTGGGTGATAGGATTGTGGGTGATTACTAGTATGTTCTTAACACTTTGAAAATGATTTCTGTGTAGTTTTTAGAATATAAGAATTTAGGAAACTTTACAACATATAATCCTGCCCTCCACTGCAGCTTTGACAAGTAAACTGAACCCAGGAACAAGAAGCCTCCCCTGTTTAGTAGAATTATTTCTGGTAGGGTGGTGCCTGTGGCTCAGTTGGTAAGGAGCCGGCCCCATATACCGAGGGTGGCGGGTTCAAACCCAGCCCCGGCCAAACTGCAACCAAAAAATAGCCGGGCGTTGTGGCGGGCGCCTGTAGTCCCAGCTACTCTGGAGGCTGAGGCAAGAGAATCGCTTAAGCCCAGGAGTTGGAGGTTGCTGTGAGCTGTGTGAGGCCACGGCACTCTACCGAGGGCCATAAAGTGAGACTCTGTCTCTACAAAAAAAAAGAAAAAAAAAGAATTATTTCTGGTATAGAAAACTGCTTTTCATCCAAGTGCCCCCTGGGATGTGAGTCATACTTACTAGGATTTTTTTCTGACAAGTTTGCTGAGATATGATCCATGTACCATATAATTCAGTGTACAATTCAGTGTTTTTAACATGTTCACAAAGTTGTGCAATCATCACCACAATCTATCTTAGAACATTTTCCTTACCCTACAAAGAAACCCCATGCTCCTCAGCCATCACTCCCAAACCCTGCCAACCCTGTCCATAGATTGGCCCATTTTGGACATATCAATGGGGTCATACAGTGCTTGGTCTCTTTTTTTTAAGTTGTAGTTGTCATTGTTGTTTGGCAGGCCTGGGCTGGATTCGAACACTCCAGCTCTGGTGTATGGCACCCTTGCCACTTGAACTACAGGCACCAATCCTGTAGTTGGTCTCTTATGACAGGCTTCTTTCACTCAGCTTGTTTTCAAGGTTCATCCATGTTTTTTGGGTTTGTTTGCTTGTTTGTTTTTGAGACAGAGTCTTACTTTGTCGCCCTTGATAGAGTGCCATGGCATCATAGCTCACAGCAACCTCCAAGTCTTGGGCTCAAGTGATTCTCTTGCCTCATCCTCCCACATAGCTGGGACTACAGGCGCCCTCCGAACACCCAGCTATTTGTTTTAGAGATGAGATCTTGCTCTGGCTCAGGTAGGTCTTGAACCTGTGAGCTCAGGCAGTCCTCCCACCTTGGCCTCCCAGAGTGCTAGGATTACAGGCATGAGCCACTGCACCTGGCCATAAATTTTTTTTTTTTTTTTTTTGGAATAGAGTCTCACTCTGTCATCCTGAGTAGAATGCCAGGACATCATTATAGCTCACAGCAACCTCAAACTCTTGGGGTCAAGTGATCCTCTTTCCTCAGGTTCCTGAGTATCTGAAACTATAGGCATACGCCACTACACTCAGGTAGTTTCTTTTTGCAGTTTTTGGCCAGGGCCAGGCTTGAACCCACCACCCCCCGTATATGGTACCAGTGCCTTACTTCTTGAGCCACAGGCACTGCCCTCTTTTTTTTTAAGTAGAGACAGCATTGCACTCTTGCTCATCTGGAAACAAACCCCAGAGCTCAGGCAATCCACCTGCATCAGCCTGCCAGAGTGCTAGGATTATAGGCATAAGCCACTGTGCCTGGCCTGAGCTTCATTCCTTTTAATTTACTGAATAATATTCCACTGTACAAATAGGCCACATTTTGTGGTGTATCTTCTCACATAGAAGACCATTTCCTTGAAGGCCTAGGCCGAGGCAGGTGCTTGGAGCTGATGAGATGATGGGATGGCCAGGCCAGTGCAGTCAAAGTGAGAAGGGGCGAGTGGAAAAGCTGTATAGTTGAGGGAAGAGGAGTTTTTTGTTAGGTTGGTTTTGGGCTACAGGAGAACTGAGTACCCCAGTGGTCCAAATGGAAATAAATCAAAGGAGGCAAAGAGCTTTGGAAAGTGAAGGGAAGGGGTAGGAAGGGCACCACAAGGGAACTGGACAGAGACCCTTTTTTTCTAGAGCAGGACAGAAGATGCATACTGTGTTCACCTAGATGGTGAAGATGATGAAGAGAACTTACACAGCTATCCATCCAGAGGGATAAATTGTGAATCAGATAAAAATTATAAAATTCTGAGTTATGGAGGTATAACTTTACTCAGAAATCTATGTTGTATGGAGAACCTCATTCACTGGATGATGTTAGGGAAATGGGGCATTTCTATGTATAGTTTGTTACAGATGGTGTATGTATGTGCATGGTAAAATACACATAACATGAAATTTACCATTGTAAGCTTGGCGTCTGTAGCTTAAGCAGCTAAGGCACCAGCCACGTACACCTAAGCTGGCGGGTCCAAATCCAGCCCGGGCTTGCCAAACAACAATGACAACTACAACCAAAAAATAGCCAGGCATTATGGCAGGTGCCTGTAGTCCAAGCTACTTGGGAGGCTGAGGCAAGAGAATCGCTTAAGCCCAGGAGTTGGAGGTTGCTGTGAGCTGTGATGCCATGGCATTCTACCCAGGGCGACAGCTTGAGGCTCTGTCTCAAAAAAAAAAAATTTACCACTGTAACCACTTGCAAGTGCACGGTTGAGTACATACATTCATTGTTGTGCAACCATCACCACTGTCCATCTCAAGAACTGTTTCTTTTTTTTTTTTTTTGCAGTTTTTGGCCAGGGTCGGGTTTGAACCTACCACTTCCTGTATGGGGCTGGCACCCTACTCCTTTGAGCCACAGGTGCCACCCTCAAGAACTATTTCAAACTTGGTAAACAGTCTGTGAAGCTAGTGAATGATGCCCCATGATTATATCAATGTACACAGCTATGATTTAATAAAAAAAAAGAAAGAAAAAAGAGAACTATTTCAAAAATAAATAAATAAAAATAAATTTGAAAAAGAAAGAAAAAAAAGGACGATTTCATATTCCCAAACTGAAACTCTGTACATTAAACACTAAGTCCCTATTCCCCCTTCTCCCAGCCCCCTGGCAACCACCGCTGCCCTTTCTGCCTCCGTAAATTTGACTATTCTCAGTACCTCATCTAAATGGAATCCTGTAGTCCTTGTCCTTTTGTATCTGGCTTATTTTGTTACAGTTGCTTTTAAATACTTAATTTTCATTTGCTATCTCTTATTTATAATATAGGGTGTCCATAAAGTTTAAATTTAAAATGGTCAGGGCGGCGCCTGTGGCTCAGTGAGTAGGGCGCCGACCCCATATACCGAGGGTGGCGGGTTCAAGCCCAGCCCCGGCCAAACTGCAACAAAAAAATAGCCGGGCGTTGTGGCGGGCACCTGTAGTCCCAGCTGCTCGGGAGGCTGAGGCAGGAGAATCACCTAAGCCCAGGAGTTGGAGGTTGCTGTGAGCTGTGTGAGGCCACGGCACTCTACCGAGGGCAATAAAGTGAAACTCTGTCTCTACAAAAAATAAATAAATAAATAAATAAATAAATAAATTTAAAATGGTCGACTGGCTTAGTGCCTGTAGCTCAAGTGGCTAAGGTGCCAGCCACATACACCAGAGCTGACAGGTTCGGTCCAGCCCGAGCCTGCCAAAAGAACAATGACCAACTACAACCAAAAAACAGCTGGGCATTGTGGCGGGCGCCTTTAGTCCCAGCTACTTAGGAGGCTGAGGCAAGAGAATCGCTTAAGCCCTGAAGTTGGAGGTTGCTATGAGCTATGATGCCACGGCACTCTACCCAGGTGACAGCTTGAGGCTCTGTCTCAAAATAAATAAATAAATAAATAAAATAAAATGGTCACCTATATTAAATTACACAGGAATTTTATGGCCCTTCATTGAGTTACAAGATCTTTGAATGCATCTCTCTAAGGGGTGTAATGTGTGTGTGGCATGTCACTCTGTGGTTCATAGGCACTTTATGTCAGATATTTCACGGCCATCAGTGTTGTTCCATCTGTCAAAAAGCCAGAATTCACTAAGTTCAATCACTTGCCAAGTATGTCAGTTATTGGTGCATAACAGGTAACTCCAGATCTTATTTTTTCCTTTCTTTTTCTTTTTCGAGACAGTCTCAAGCTGTCACCCTCAATAGAGTGCTGTAGCATCACAGCTCACAGCAAACTCAAACTTTTGGGCTTAAGTGATTCTCCTGCCTCAGCCTCCCAAGCAGCTGGGACCACAGGTGCCCGCCACAACACCCAGCTATTTTTGTTGTTGTTGTTGCAGTTATCATTGTCATTCTACCTGGCCTGGGCGGGCTCAAACCCTCCAGCCTTGGTGCATGTGGCTGACGGCCTACCCACTGAGCCGGCCTACCCACTGAGCCACCGGTAACTCCCGATCTTAACAGCAGGGTGCCACCGGTAACTCCTGATCTTAACAGCAGTTCACTACTGATCCTGGTCCTGTTGGTCCCCAAGCTCCTTATGTGTCTGCACACTGCCGGAGGGGCTATTGGGGTGGAAGGTACAAGTTGACTTCCTCCCTGTGTGGCAATGCTGCGGTGCCCTGCAGGTGGCATCTCCTACAGCTTTCTTCCCTGCTGGCTCAGGGTCACAGTCCACCAGGGCTTTCCCAAGCACACAGTGTGCTTCTGCCACTCTCTGCTTGCTGGACACAGTGAGCCTTTAAGGCCAGTCCAGTTTCAAGAGTCTGGAGGCAAAGCCCTATTGCAAAGGACCTACATCCTTTATGGGACGGTTTGTGGTCATTAAACAACTTACTACCCCAAGGCCTTTTAGCAGGCAAGAGCTAGAATAATCCATCACATCCAATTTCTAGCCCATTGTGGGGTCCCACACCTTTACAGGGTCTTTTGCTATATCATCATTTTTTCCAGATCTTGGAGGTACGTGGATCTTGGGAGCCTTTAAAACAAATTTTACTTGAGAAGATTGCACTCTCTCCTGTCATTTCTGGTGACTCGGTGTACAATCCGTGGGAATGTGGGGCTTTCACTGTTGTGCTGGGTAGTCTGAGACTTAGGTGTGTTGGGGCCGGCAACTTTATGTCTCCAGCCCTAACCTATGAAATTGTCTGGATGCGGACCGCCATACATTTTCACTCTGGGTATGTCTCATTCAGGTATCAGGTGCCAAAGCACCTTAGAAGTTGCAGTCAATGTTAGTAGGAGTGAGCATCTAAGCAACAGTCCGTCAGTCTTAGTCCGAGCAGCCTAGCAGGAGCTTCTCCTGAGGCTATTTATAGAAGTAATAGGGCGTGCCTGTGGCTTAGTGGGTAGGGCGCCAGCCCCATATACCGAGGGTGGCAGGTTCGAACCTGGCCCCTGCCAAATTGCAAAAAAATAGCCAGGCATTGTGGCGGGCACCTGTAGTCGCAGCTACTTGGGAGGCTGAGGCAAGAGAATTGCCTAAGCCCAAGAGCTGGAGATTTCTGTGAGCTGTGATGCCACGGCACTCTACGAGGGTGACAAAGTGAGACTCTGTCTCCAAAAAAAAAAAGTAATACACCATAGGTATGGAGACTGCTATGCAATAATGTCGGTGTTCTTTTCTCAAGCTTTTATGTGCTCTTGTGCTCTTTAAAGAGAGACCAATGATGTTAAATGATGTTAAATCCCTTCCCCAATCCCTTATGGCCAAAGTATTTCTCACAGGTGCCTCCTACATAAGTGGTTGATGTGGAGGTCCCTTACCAGCTATTCCACTCCTATTCCTCTGCTGTATACTATAGGAATAAAATGGTCAGCTATTTTAAATTACACAGGAATTTTATTGCCTTCATTGGGTTAGGGTTAGGGAATTTTAATTTTCATGGTGGGTGGCAGCAACTGAATCATTGGGGTAGCCTGAGTTGTCTGAAAGACCTTCCGTGGGAAGAGGCCTGGCCTCCTGTCCGCATTGCCCTGGCTCAGTGGAAGGACCCCGGGAAGGCAGGGAGTGCAAGCAGCTCTCAGGGACTGGTCCAGCCAGGGAGTAGTAGGAACTTTGGGTAGGGGACATGCGTAGGACCGGGAGGACACAGCATCAGCGAACCCACCACGTCCATCCAAGTTCATTCGAGTCCATTCATCTCCATTCGTCTGCATGGAGTCGGAGGAGCCAGCTGCTGACAGAGAACTATGCGCGGGGCCAATCAGCACGCAAGGCAGGGTGTTGTGTGGGCGGGGCCTCCCACCAGAACCCTTTCCTGCCGAGAGCAGCTCTGCCGTAGAGGCCCCTGGTGGGAGTAAGCGACTGTGATCCCTAGCTGCCTCCCCAGATTCCTGGTACCTCAGGTTACCTGTGGAGCAGGGTAGGCAAATTGCAGAAGGATCCCACGGGAGTGAACAGCGGTTGGCTTGTTCTGGGGCTGGACCTGGCCTAGGAGTGGGGGTGGCAGGGTGGGACACAGGCTGCTCTGGACTATGGACTCCCCTTTATATGCCTATTACCTGGGGGATTTCTTGGGGTCCCGCCTGGGTATGGAGACTTCACGGCTGCCCTGGGCTGACCGCCTCTCTGTGTTGTCCTGCAGGGACCCTGGAGCTGACCGAGACTTTGGGGAGCTGCATGTGTGTCCCCAGACTAGGGAACTATAGAACATAAATAGGGACCAGTGGAAGTGGAAGCACAAAACCTGGAATGGGTAACATTTCACCAAAGAGGAAGCTAAAAATGCCAGGGGGTGCACTAGTTTTATTTCCAAGCTATCACTGAGACCCCCAGGGAGCTCCTGATCTGTTGGGGAGGAGCCTGGAGGTGCGTGGAGTGGAGCTCAGGGCTGCAGAGGCGAGCAGAGCTGAGCGGCTGGGCGGGCCTGGCCTGGCCAGCGGAGGGCTGAGCGGCGGCGAACATGCGCTTTTGACACGGTGGAGGCTTTCTTGATCATGGATGGTGAAGATATACCAGATTTTTCAAGTTTAAAGGAGAAAACTGCTTATTCGAAGGAGCTTTCCTTAAAGCATAAACAAAGCTTCCAGGAAGCTCGGGATGAGCTAGTTGAATTCCAGGAAGGAAGCAGAGAATTAGAAGAGAATTGGAGGCACAATTAGTATAGGCTGAACAGAGAAATAGAGACTTGCAAGCTGACAACCAAAGACTGAAGTATGAAGTGGAGGCATTAAAGGAGAAACTAGAACATCAGTATGCACAGAGCTACAAGCAGGTTTCAGTATTAGAAGATGATTTAAGTCAGACTCAGGCCATTAAGGAGCAGTTGCATAAGTATGTGAGAGAGCTGGAGCAGGCCAGTAATGATCTGGAGCAAGCAAAAAGGGCAACAATAGTTCCACTGGGAGACTTTGAACAAAGGCTAAATCAGGCCATTGAACGAAACGCATTTTTAGAAAGTAAACTTGATGGAAAGGAATCTTTGTTGGTCTCTGTACAGAGGTTAAAGGATGAAGCAAGAGATTTAAGGCAAGAACTAGCAGTTTGGGAAAGACAACAGGAAGTAACCAGAAAGTCGGCTCCTAGTTCTCCAACTCTAGATTGTGAAAAAATGGATTCTGCTGTCCACGCATCACTCTCTTTCCCAGCTACGCCTGTTGTCAAAGGAACAGAAAACAGTTTTCCCTCACCGAAAGCTGTACCAAATGGTTTTGGTACCAGTCCACTAACTCCTTCTGCTAGGTTATCAGCACTCAATATTGTTGGGGATCTCTTACAGAAAGTAGGGGCTTTAGAATCCAAATTAGCAGCTTGCAGGAATTTTGCAAGGACCAAGCATCACGGAAATCCTATATTTTAGGGAATGTTAACTATGGGGTTTTGAATGGCAACAGCACAGAGTTCTCTCAATCAGGGCCTACATCTTTCTTTGGCAAAGGGGCAGTAAATGGCTTTGACCCAGCTCCTCCTCCTCCTGGTCTGAGCTCCTCGTGTCCGTCTTCGGCACCAGGTATGCTGCCTCTCAGTGTGTGAGTGGCCGGCCTCCAGGTAGGGGCTCCTGCCCTCCTCCAACAACCCAGGATACCCATGTCTCGCCCCTTGGTGCCTGGGCCCAGCCCTGCACCCCTCTGTCTGCCTCCCCATGGCTGGCAGAGGGCAGGCCGTATGGAGTGGTGGTTGCTGGGCCCCTCCCAGCCCCAAGACTCCGCACGATATCAATACTGGCTATTTTCTCTTCTCGCCGTAGTGCCATTGGTTTCACATGATTGCACTTTGTGGGTCACAAGATGATACATACGTGTATTACTTGGTCACTGGATGCAGAAGTACCCATTCATCACACCTGCCTCATAGCCCCCACTCTGCTGTACTGATAGGATTTAGTTGTGTTTAGAACATTGCCCATCTTCTAGACGTTCTCCCCCAAATCAGGTCTATGTGTGCCCTCCCCCTGTGCTTCCACACATCGCAGTGCTCACGATCATGTGTCCCCAGCTCCACCCCTCACAGTCTGGGTCTATTTCTGGCAGAGTCAGGAAGGTTTCTGAATTAGGGAACATTTTTTACACCTTCTGATTTTACTTAAGCAGTTACCATTCCATGGACCACCTCCCAGAGCAGCAAAATGCCCTTCTGAGCCCCAGGTGACAGGAGCCTTGGGGCCTGAGCTCACAGGCTGAGCCTCTGTGCTGTCTCCTCCTCAGGGTGCCTCAGACCCAGGGGAAGGGGAACCCCTCGCCAGCTTCCCCGTCCTTCAGTTTGATGACGTCTTCAGAGCATTTTTGTTTTCTCCTCTGAGGGCCCGTCCAGTTGGGTTAGGAAGGGTAGAGTGGCCTGATTCCAGGGCTGCCTGGTGCCAGCTCCTGAGGGCAGAATGACCAAAAGAGGTTGTCTCTGTGCACCCTTTGATTACTCTTGTGCTGCATTTACTGTTTACATTTGTTTTATTGTACATAGGTTTGTAAACATTATTGCCTAAGATATTTGTATATAATTTGGGCTTTGTAGCTTTTACTTACTCAGAACTCATATGGCATGTTAATGACTTATGATGTCCTTATCTGGGCAGCTGTATAGGATCATCAAAAAAAGTCTTTTAATGTGGAAACAATAAATTTCACAGAAAAAAAGGGGAAAAAAATGCAAAGGCTGCCACGCACCCAGGTCTCCATGCCAGCCCTGCCCGTGCTGGTTCCACATTATCTATCTGTCCCTTCTTCACCAGGCTAGAAGCCAAGGAGTGCCCAGTGACCTGGAGGGATTCTCTGACACCTCCACAGCCCTGTCTGGCTCAGGCACAAGGTTGCTGCTTTATTGAGGCCCTGGCATCTTGTAAGGGTTAGGTGGCCTGGGGCCTCCAAACTAGGATAGGGACCTCCCAGGACCAGGCTTTAGCGCTGTCTTCAAAGTGCTACCGCTTACCTGGCTCACCTTGTTTAGGTGCACAGGTCTGAGTGGATTGCCCTGCGCAAGAGGTCCAGTGAGTCCCCGAGACACCTGAGCGGAAACTGAGGTTCAACTTCCTGCTTCTTCAGCCTCAAGCATACATGGGTCACTACAAAAGTTTTGAGACAGCCTGAGTATGATCCATTATTTCACTTCCAAGAACTGTGTTTTTGTTTTTTTTTTGAGACAGAGTCATACTTTATAGCCCTCGGTAGAGTGCCATGGCATCACACAGCTCACAGCAACGTCCAACTCCTGGGCCTACGCGATTCTCCTGCCTCAGCCTCCCAAGTATCTGGGACTACAGGCGCCCGCCACAACGCCCAGCTATTTTTTGGTTGCAGTCTAGCCGGGGCCGGGTTTGAATCCACCACCCTCTGTATATGGGGCCAGCACCCTACTCACTGAGCCACAGGCAGTGCCCAACCTGTCCAAGTTTTGACTTGCTCAGTTTATCAGTGTTGCTGGCAGGGCTTCATTTGTTCCTATCCATGCAGATTATACATCTCTTGATTTTTATGTGTATCAAAATTTCCTTTTTTTTTTGCAGTTTTTGGCCGGGGCTGGGTTTGAACCCGCCACCTCCAGCATATGGGGCCAGCGCCCTATTCCTTTGAGCCACAAGCACCGCCCTCAAAACTTTCATAAGGACTCCTTGTTTTCTATGCCTCAATGTCCTCATTGGTAAACTGGGTCAGGAAGGATGGCCAACTTTCAGAACATGGGGGCTGGAAGGCCAATGGAACAGTGTGTAGAAACATTTCCTCTGTGCTCAGCACATTAGAGGACCCCCCAAAAAAGTCACTCATGGTATCAGTGCATTAATCACCCTGACAACCCCTCAGGAGGGGTATTTATTATTCTAGTTTTCTGAATGGGGAAAGTGAGGCTTGGCTAGGGGAGGTGATCAAAGCTGCCAGGAAGAAGACCTGGCAGAGAAACACCAGCCCAGAAACCTGGTTCCATTAGGTCCTTTCCCAGCCTCAGCCCCAAGGAGCACGCAGGTAGCCCCATCTACCCCAACTTTCCAGGTCCATTTTTAGAGACCCATACCTAAGGGCTTCCTCCACTGACTGGGATTTTGCCTCCTTAGGACAGAGCCCCTGGCCCAGGTTCCTTACCAGGGAGGAAGAGAAATCCATCTGCCAGTGGCTGAGTGTGGCCTGAGGGACAGGCCATCAGTTCTGGAATGCCCCTACCTGAGGCCAGTGAACAAGAGGGGGAGAGTATGAACGCCAGCCAGGAGCCGTTGTCCCCTGAACTGGGCAGAGATGTCGTCCCAGCAGCCACCAAGGACCCAGAGGAGTTTTCTGAACTGGTCCTGCTGACAGTCTGTAATCAGGATGGGGATGAAATTGACTCTGAGCCCAAAGAAGTACACTGTATCATGTCCCTGGAGATGTCTGGCCCCACCACCTTTGCCAGCACTCTGCAGATCCTGCCAGCTGAGGAGCAGGGGAGCATAGTCCAGCCAGCTCCCCCCGTGACTGAGCAGATACGCAGTAAGCTGGACACAGGTGAGTCACCAAGCCTGCTGCCTCTGACCTAGTACCTCTGTAGGTCCACATGCTCAGACTGGGCCCTGGGCACTCTCCTTTCTAGGGAGTGACCATCCCTGCTCCCAACTGAGTCTACTGGTCTCTAATCATGTGGTCCCTGTGGATACTACATGGATATTAGAAGCTTCCTGAGTTCAGGGGATTGCAGTGACATACCAAATTCCTTTAACTCCTTAAAAACATCCACTCTCTTCCCTCAGCAAAAATCTACCTTGAGAGTTTGGACTTCTTTACTGGGTCCAGGAGCAGACACCTCCCACCGTAGGAATCCTCCTCCATTCTAGGCCCCCACCATTCTTACTGGCTCTGCTCAGGCCCTGCTCTGGGTCAGCTAACTGAGCCCTCCCCTTGTCCCAGCAGCCCCCAAGCCCCTGGAATTCCTGAGGACCCCATTTGGGGGACGCCTCCTGGTGTTGGAATCGTTCCTGTATAAACAAGAGAAGGCCGTGGGGGATAAGGTGTACTGGAAGTGTCGACAGCACGCTGAGTTGGGCTGCCGGGGCCGGGCCATCACCCGGGGCTCAAGGGCCATCATGATGCGGGGCCACTGCCACCCACCTGATAAGGAAAGCCTGGAGGCCCGGCGCCGGAAGGAGAAGCTGCCCAGCCTGGCTCTACCTGAGGGAGGCCAAGTGGAGGAGTCCCTCGAGGGAGCGGCCCCATGGCCATGCCCCCAGGAGCCAGAAACCACTTCTGGGCTGGTGCTGAGCAAGCCATCCTCAACCTTGGAGGAGAATAGGAAACGCCAAATCCTGTCAATGTTGAGTCTGCCCCCCAAGAAACGCTCAACACTGGGGATGGGTGAGTGCACACTGGGGCGGGCTGGACCCTGGAGGCCCCTTCCAAAGCCCAAGTAGAAATGTGGGGTCCCCTGTGTATGTTTGTTTGTTTACACTATAGGCTGGTTTCCGATCCTTTTTCCGATCCTTTCTTGTGGTTTTTGGGGTGTTTTTTTTTTTTGACAAAGTCTCACTTTGTCACCCTCAGTAGAGTGTTGGGGCATCACAGCTCACAGCAACTTCAAACTCTTGGGCTTAAGTGATTCTCTTTCCTCAACCTCCCACAACGCCCAGCTATTTTTAGAGATGAGGTCTCACTCTGGCTCAGGCTTGGTCTCAAACCTGTGAGCTCAGGCAATCTACCTGCCTCAGCTTCTCAGAGTACTAGGATTATAGGCGTGAGCCACCATGCCCGGCCAGACCTTGTGGGAGTTTTTTTTGTTGTTGTTGTTTTTGTTTTTTTGAGACGGAGTCATACTTTGTCACCCTTGGTAGAGTGCTATGGCATCATAGCTCACAGCAACCTCAGTAACCTCAGACTCTTGGACTCAAGTGATCTTCCTGCCTCAGCTTCCCGAGTAGCTAGGACTATAGGCACCCACCACAGTGCCTGACTATATATATTTGGGGGGGGGGGGCAGTTTTTGGCTGGGGCCAGGCTTGAACCCTCCACCGCTGGTATATGGGGCTGGCGCCCTACTTCTTTTTTTTTTTTTTGTAGAGACAGAGTCTCACTCTATGGCCCTCGGTAGAGTGCCGTGGCCTCACACAGCTCACAGCAACCTCCAACTCCTGGGCTTAAGCGATTCTCCTGCCTCAGCCTCCCGAGTAGCTGGGACTACAGGCGCCCGCCACAACGCCCGGCTATTTTTTGGTTGCAGTTTGGCCGGGGCCGGGTTTGAACCCGCCACCCTCGGTATATGGGGCCGGCGCCCCACCGACTGAGCCACAGGTACCGCCCAAGCCCTACTTCTTGAGCCACAAGTGCCACCCTGTTTTTTTTTTTAGAGACAGGGTCTCACTCTTGCTCAGGCTGGTCTCGATCCCATTAGCTCAGGCAATCCACCCATCTTGGCCTCCCAGAGTGCTAGGATTACAGGTGTGAGCCACTGTGCCTGGCCCCTTCCAGCACTTTCTGAAGCAGCAGGGTCTAGTGTTGGGCCCAGAAATCAGAACTTTAACAGGTTCCCAGGTGCTCTGGTGTCCCTTAAGTTCAGGAAGGGTGTGGAGTGGAAGAGTTTTGGACTGTGGGTCCCAGGTTCAAATTCAAGCCACATCTGTGGTCATCCTATAGCCTCAGAAAATTTGCTTAATTTCTAGAGTTTTAGGAGCTTTATCCTGAGACAGGCAAGATAATCTGGGTTGTTGTGGAGCATGTATGTTTTGATGTCTAGGAAGTGCCCAAATTGCTCAATGAGTGGTAGATTGAAGTTTTATGGTGGGTTTTATTACCAGTGACCAGAGGTGGGTTCAAGAAGCATAGGCACCTCCCAGCCCAGAAAGGATTTTAGGATCTAAGGTGGTCACTGGACTGGGTCCAGGGAGGGAAGAGAAAGAGGATTATTTTTCAACGTGTATTTTTTGGTACCATTTGAGTTTTATGACATATGTGTATATTATTCAAAAAAGTAGATAAAATTTAAAACTAATCCTTAAAAGAAAGTATGACCAGGATGAGTGAGAACACAAGCTGCCAGGTCAGAGTCCACGTTGATCCCTTCTGGGGTGACCCTAATATGGAGTCTCACAGCCTCACACTGAACGAAGGGAACCATGGCTCCTTGGGGTCACAGGGGAGGGGATGGCTATGCATACCCAGCTCTACAGCCAGGGTAAATTTCACCCCCAAACTGCCAAGAGCACCCTGCTCTTGCACCTGTGACTACCCCAGTCCTTCCTGCAGGACAAGCCCAGTCCTACGAGTTCCTGAGGACGTGCTTTGGGGGCAACTTCCTGGTGTACAAGTCATTCCTCTATAAGCGGGAGAAGGCTGTGGGTGACAAGGTGTACTGGACCTGCCGAGACCACGTGCTACATAGCTGCCGCAGCCGGGCCATCACCCAGGGACAGCGGGTGACCGTGATGCGCAGCCACTGCCATGCACCTGATATGGAGGGCCTGGAGGCCCGGCGGCAGCAGGAGAAGGCAATGGAGATGCAGGCCAAGCCAGATGGCTCCGGGGGCCAAGTGGACAAGCTGCTCCAAGGCGTGGACAGTCTGTTGTACCGCAGGGGGCCGGGCACCCTGACCCTCACCAGGCCCCAGCCCAGAAAGCGAGCCAAAGTCAAAGATGGGGGACTTCCAGCCCAGCCCCATACCGTGGAGGGATCCCCTGAGGAGGACCAGGATGGGGACCCTGGTGAGGCTTCTTCCTTTGCAGCCCTGCCTCCAATCTTACTTCCTGAGATCTGGGAGGTGGAATCAGGTTTGCCCCTGCCTCCTCCTCAGCATTGCCTCCCCTCTGTCCCCTCCCCTGACTGCCTCTCTGTTTTCCCCAGGAGGCCCTGAGTTCCTGAGGACCCCACTGGGGGGCAGCTTCCTCGTGTACGACTCGTTCCTCTACAGGCGGGAGAAGGCCGCAGGGAAGAAGGTGTACTGGACGTGCCGGGACCAGGCCCGAATGGGCTGCCGCAGCCGGGCCATCACCCAGGGCCGGCGAGTGACCGTGATGCGTACCCACTGCCATCCACCCGACCTGGGGGGCCTGGAGGCCCTGAGACAGCGGGAGAAACGGGACAGTCCGACACCACAGGGGAGCCCAGGTATCTAGGGACAAAGTGGGAGCTGGGTCCTGGAAAGCAGGCCCCAGGCCCCACAGCCTTTCCTTTTTGACCTCACATGTCCCACTGTCAATGTCTTCCTCCTCCTGTGAACATTCTAGAAGGAGTTACAGTCCTGCCTCCCATTCCTGGCCCACCTGGTTCCACCCTCAGTGGGGTCCCACCCACCTTTCCAATCTGGCCTGCCCCAAATCTCAGGAGCTCAGGATGAACCCATGCTCCTCCCTACCTTCTTCTCCTCTGGGTTTTTTTTTTAGTTTGTAGTATTAGTAAGGGAAGGTGATTACACAGTAGGTGGTTTTCATTGACACAGTAGAAGTGGACAGATGTGACTGCCAGGAACAGGCTTGTCCCATGGTCTCAAGGGTTAAGCATTGAGGAGGTGATATCTACACGTCACTGATTTCTCCCACTGTCCGCAGCCCCCTGTACTATCTCAAAAGGGAATATGGTAAGGGTCGCAGCTGTTCTTTCCAGTTCCTACTCAGTATGGCCCCAGCAGTGTCTGGTGTTTTGACTCTTATAGTCACAGTGTAACTGTTCCAATCCTATCTGGCTGAGAAGAGCAATTTCAGTCCAGACTTCTCAGTGCAGACTTCTAAGTCTGAGACATGAGGCACCTGCCTCTCTTTCCAGAGCTTCTTCCCAATCCCATAGGTTTTTTTTTTTTTTTTTTGTAGAGACAGAGTCTCACTTTATGGCCCTCTGTAGAGTGCCATGGCCTCACACAGCTCACAGCAACCTCCAACTCCTGGGCTTAGTGATTCTCTTGCCTCAGCCTCCCGAGTAGCTGGGACTACAGGTGCCCGCCACAACGCCCAGCTCCAATCCCATAGTTTTTTGAGTCATCTGAACTTCCTACATGGCCCTAAAGTTCTCTCAAATGTCAAAGCTATGATTTTCTAACACTATTTATTCCATTTCTGTAACTTTTATATATAGGGACAAAATTGTGCAAAGTACACAGCTGCCCCACGCCAGCTCCTGAGCAGTGTCGCAGTGTCTGTTAGTCTATGTCTTAGAGCATTTGCTGCTCTATTTGTTTTTTCTTTACTTTACTTTTCTTCTTTTTTTTTTTTCTTTTACCAAGACACATTCTCACTCTGTTGCCCAGGCTAGTGTGCCTTGGCCTCAGCCTAGCTCATAGCAACCTCAAACTCCCAGGTTTAAGCAATCCTACTACCTCAGCCTCCCAAGTAGCTGGGACTACAGGGCCTGCCACAATGCCCAGCTAATTTTTCTATTTCTTAGTAGCGACGGTGTCTTGCTCTTGCTCAAGCTGATCTAGAACTGCTAAGCTCAAGTTATCCTCTCGCTTTGGACTCCCTAAGTGCTGGGATTAAGGTGTGAGACACCACGCCCAACTTCTTTTTTTTTGTTTTTTTGAAGACACTTTGCCACCTACACTGGAGTGTGATAGCATCATCATAGCTTACTGCAGCCTTGAACTCCTGGGCTCAAGTAGTCACCTGCCTTAGTCTCCAGAGTATCAGGGACTACAGGCATATACAACCGTGCCTAGCTAATTTATTTTTTATAGCTTTTTTATAGGGAAAGAGTCTCTTTATGTTGCCTAGACTGGTCTTGAATTTCTGACCTTAATTGATCCTTCTACCTCAGACTCCCAAAGTGCTGGGATTACAGGCATGATCACCACACCTGGCTACCCTATTCCTTAAAACATGCTTTTACTGCCATTAGTGGGTTTTTTTTAAATCTCTTTGTCACTTGTTAACTTCCAACCAGCTCTAATCCACAGGCCCACCACTTAGGGCACTTCTTGTGCAGGTTTTTGGTTTAATTCCATTATAGAGACCTGTTCGTGGCTGAGCACAGGACATGCTGCAATGCTATTTCCTGTCTTCTCTGCAGTGCAACAGCTGCTGAATTTGTTTGCCTGGTTTTCTGTGCACCCATTACTGCTTTCTTCCTTCTCCTCCTCCCTCACCTTGGTCAGATCTTGAAACAATTCCAGTTTTTGCTGATGAGGGCCCTGGGGATCCTGGCCCTGCTCTAGGCCAGCCTGGGAGGCCAAGGGCAGCCCAGGTCACCCATCACCCCAGGGTTCCTTTTGCCAGACTCCCTGCTCTGGGCGTGCCTTTCTCTCTCTTGGTTTTCTCTTGTGTTTTGTGGTTGGAGAAGCCCCTCCTCTAGTCTCTCACCAAGCCAGAGTCCCAGGAGCGCTTTGAGACCTTGTGTATCTGAAGGTGCCTCCACCCTAACCTCACACTCAGTAGACAGTGTGGCTGTTTGTGGCACTCCAGGTAAGTAGGTTGTATGTTAGTGGCTATCAGGTCTGTTTTGGAATGGCCTTGTGGTATTCTGATGACTGATCTGTATGATCTCAGTCGCTGATGCCCCTGGCTGTGCTGGGGGCACCAGGGTCCTTTTCAGGCCACTAGCTTGTGTCCTTCAGCGTAGAATGGCCTTCTGTGTCCTTTGAGGACCTCCCCCATCATCATTTCTTCCTGTTCCTCTTGGTTGGAAGTTGGTCCTTCCAGGATAAGATTATTTATTCAGTACCGAGGCTTCCCAGTTTAGTCTTCCAATCCTCCTATTTTCTGAAGTTTTGCTCTGGTAGTTGAATATCTCCTTTGCAGCCCATTCAGTCTCAGGAGCACAGCAGCCTGTGTCCTTCAAGTGCCCAATCTCTGCTTTCCTCTGCCTTGTTGAAGGCGAGGCTCTGATATGATCTGTGAGGGCGCTGACCTTGGGCTTAGCTGCAGGGTTTAGCTGTTTCCACTGCTGGACCTCAGGTCCCTGTGTGGGTCTTTGGGCTGGTCAGTGCCCATAGGAGACAGACACCTCCTCCTGCCTTGGGCACACAGAGGCACCTGGTCCTTGGCTTTCTGGGACTTTGGCAGGGAAATCAGGCAGGAAGTGTCAGCAGCTGGGATGTAGATGCCCACATCCTCCCCTCCGCCCGTGTCATGCCACTGGTCACAGAAGCTGCTGTGGCCTTCCATTGGCTCTTCATACAAAATAGCCCTCTCCCGGGATCCCTCCTTCAGAGGGTCCTCAGGCCTCTGGTTCCTGGCTGCCACCCTCTATCATCTCTTAGCATCTCTGGTCCACTGTCTTCTCCTCTCCAGATATCTGGCCTTGTTGTCTCTGCTGTTTTATTCCTTGCTAGACATTTTAATTGCATGTGGAAGGAGATGGAGGCTGCCTCATGGTCATGAGGCTCATTTCATATAGTTATGTGTCCCCACTCTTCCTCCTGGCTTGGCCTTCTATCTCTAGGCTCTGTAGCCTGCCAGGTCCTCCTGCCTCCTGGGCTCACCTCCCCAGCCAAGCATCTCCACCTGCTCGGCCCTCACTGCCTCTGTCTAAGGTGCTTCTCTAGCCAGCCGACCTTGACTTCTCAAGGGCTTTCTCACTCCCAGGCTTCCTCTGCCATCTAATGTGCTGACAACCCCACCCTATCTCCACCTACCCCTTTGGCCCCTATGTCTGGAGAGGGAGTCTTTTGAGCAGAAGGGCACAGCCAGACTCCTGGATCCTGCCTCTCAGCTCATCCAAGATGGGCTGGGGCTCCACCCAGCCTGGCAGGGGGCATGACCCTGCTGTAGCCCAACGCCTGCTTCCCCACAGCCCCCCATTTAGCTTGAGCTGCCTTTCTTCCTTCCCCTGGGTGTATCCCTCTGACTGACCAGGCACAGCATGCCCTGCACACTGGGCCGTGTGGGTGCTAGGACAGATGAATGGACATAGCAGCCACTACCCTGCAGGCATGGGGGTGCCAGGCTTCTACCTACAGAATCCTCACCCAGCTGGTCCCCAGTCTCAGATAGGGAGCCCCCAGCAGGTAGAAGCCAGCTGGGCTTGGAGAAAGGCAGGGTCTGTGTCTTGGGCTCCCTGCCACCTCACTCAGAGCAAGGCCTCACATCAGTGGCCATGCTGCTCCTGGAACGGGGCACCCGCTGTGCTCCCTGGCAGGGCTCTAGCCCCCTCCCCTGACCGCCTCTCTGTCTCCCCCAGGAGGCCCTGAGTTCCTGAGGACCCCGCTGGGGAGCAGCTTCCTGGTGTATGACTCGTTCCTCTACAGGCGGGAGAAGGCCACGGGGGAGAAGGTGTACTGGACGTGCCGGGACCAGGCCCGAATGGGCTGCCGCAGCCGGGCCATCACCCAGGGCGGGCGGGTGACTGTGATGCGTGGCCATTGCCACCCACCCGACCTGGGGGGCCTGGAGGCCCTGAGGCAGCGGGAGCAGCTGCCCAACCTGGCCCAGTGGGAAGGAGGCCCAGGTGCGGGCAGAAGGGTGGGTGGGTGCTGGGCCCTGGTCTCCCTGCTGCCCGCAGCACTCCGAGACTTGAGCCCCAGAACACAGCCTGGAGGCAGCCAGTGGGGCATTCTGTGTGTGCTGTGCACATTGCTGTGTGCCCTTGGCTGTGCGCTTCCTGAGGGCAGGGGCCCATCTGCAGGCTCCATGCAAGCTTGGCTATCGGGTGAGAAAGCTGCTCAGACCACTAGAGAAGCGAGGTGGAGGGCTGGGCTGGCATCATCGGCAGCTGCAGGACATGTTCAGCACCCCCTGATCTGTGGCATATGTGCCCAGACACACTTCTACTCCTCTCCCCAGCTCCCCCAGCTGCTGCTGGTCTCACAAGGTTCCCTCTGGCCACCCCAGCCCCAACACTGAATGACCTTTTGGTTCAGCTTCTTTTTCTTTAAGACAGAGTCTCACTATGTCGCCCTCAGTAGAATGCCATGGCATTACAGCTCACAGCAACCTCAACCTCTTGGGCTTAAGCGATTTCTTGCCTCAGCCTCCCAAGTAGCTGGGACTACAGGCGCCCACCACAATGCCCAATGCCCAGCTATGTTTTTGTTGTAATTGTCATTGTTGTTTGGCAGACCCAGGCTGGGTTCAAACCCACCAGCTCCAGTGTATGTGGCTGGTGCCCTAGCTGCTGAGCTACAGGCACCAAGCCTTGGTTCAGCGTCTTAAAAGTTTGAGAGAGGGCCAGGTGCAGTGGCTAACACCTGTAATCCCAGTACACTGGGAGGCTGATGGGGGAGGATCTCTTGAGCTTAGGAGTTTGAGACCAGCCTAAACTAGAGCGAAACCCTACTAAAAATAGGAAAATTAGCCAAGCATTGTGGCAGGCGCCTCTAGTCCCAGCTACACGAGGGTGAAGCAGGAGGATCACGTGAGCCCAGGAGTTTGAAGTTGCTGTGAGCTATGCTGACACCATGGTACTCTAGCTTAGGTGACAGAGTGAGACTCTGTCTCAAACAAGAAAAACACAGGCGGTACCTGTGACTCAGTGGGTAGGGCGCCAGCCCCTTAAACCGAGGGTGGCAGGTTCGAACCCGGCCCCAAACTGCAACAAAAAAATAGCCGGGCGTTGTGGTGGGTGCCTATAGTCCCAGCTACTCGGGAGACTGAGACAAGAGAATCGCCTAAGCCCAGGAGTTGGAGGTTGCTGTGAGCTGTGACAGTACGGCACTCTACCGAGAGTGATAAAAATGAGACTCTGTCTCTACAAAAAAAAAAACAAAAAACACAAACAGGTCAGGTGCAGTGGGCTCACGCCTATAATCCTAGCACTATGGGAGGCCAAGGCAGGTGGATTGCTTGAGCTCACGAGTTGGAGACAAGCCTAAGCAAAAACAAGACCTTATCTCTAAAAGGCTGAGGCAAGAGAATTGCTTGAACTCAAGAGTTTAAGGTTCCTGTGACACTTGGCACTCTACCCAGGGTGACAGAGTAAGACTCTGGCTTGAAACAAACAAAAATGTCTGAGAGATCTGATCGGCAAGTAGCTGAACAGGACCTTGGCTGTTGCCCTGGGGGACTGCATGGTCAAGGGAGGTCTCCAGGAGAGCTCAAGATTTGGTTAGCACCAGGGCCCTTGGATAGGCACAGCCAGTCTGCACTCAAGTGAGTCAGGGCTATGGGTCCAAGAGGCAGCCAGATGGCAGGGGTCTGGGACCAGAGTGGGCCATGCTTGGGGATTGCTGCTTTCCGCTATGGCTGATTTGGGGGATAAGGAAATGTCCGTCCCTAACCTTCAGGCCCCACTCACTGTGTCACATTCCCCTTCAGGAACCCTCCAGCCTCTGGAGTTCCTGAGGACGTCCCTCGGGGGCAGGTTTCTGGTGTACGACTCGTTCCTCTACAGGAAGGAGAAGGCTGCGGGGGAGAAGGTGTACTGGATGTGCCGAGACCAGGCTCGGCTGGGCTGCCGCAGCCGGGCCATCACCCAGGGCCAGCGGGTGATGGTGATGCGTAGCCACTGCCACCCACCAGACCTGGTGGGCCTAGAGGCCCTGAGGCAGCGGGAGCAGCTGCCCAGCACAGCCCAGGAGAAGGACCCAGGTACAGGGGTAAGGGGTTAGGGTATGAAAGAGCTATGACTGTCCTTGTCTTTGCCATCCAGGCACAAATACCCTGGCACCTTCCCGAAAGCCATCAGCCTCTCCACTGGTTCCTTCCTCTTAACCAGGAAACACTCCTAAACCTGCCCTTTCCTTAAAAACTCCCCTTCTATCATTTTTTCTCCTTTTATTCTAAGAGGTCTTATCTCTTTACAGATGGCAGACTCTTTGGAAAATTGGATGAAAAATATAGACTACTCCAGAATGATGCACTGATGTTTGTGTGTGCATGTATATATGTACAAACGAGGATGGTTTTTTCTTAGAGACAGAGTCTCACTTTGTCACCCTCAGTAGAGTGCTGTGGCATCACAGCTCACAGCAACCTCCAGCTCTTGGGCTTAGGTGATTCTCTTGCCTCAGCCTCCCAAGTAGCTGGGACTACAGGCGCCTGCCACAATGCCCGGCTATTTTTTAGTTGTTGCATTTTGGCCAGGGCCGGGTTTCAATCCGCCACCCTCAGTATATGGGGCCGACGCCCTACTCACTGAGCCACAGGTGCCACCCTGTTTGTTTTTTGAGACAGTCTCAAGCTGTTGCCCTGGGTAGAGTGCTATGACATCATAGCTCATAGCAACCTCTAACTCTTGGGCTCAAGCGATCCTCAGTTTTTCTATTTTTAGTAGAGACGGGGTCTCACTTTTGCTCAGGCTGGTCTCAAACCTGTGAGCTCAAGCAATCCACCCACCTCGGCCTCCCAGAGTACTAGGGTTATAGCCATGAGCCACCACACCCAGCCCAAACCCAGAAGATTTCTTTTTATTATTATTATTATTTTTTTAATTATTATTATTATTATGCAGAAGGTTTTGAGAGTATTACTCTGTTGCTCAGGCTAGAGTGCCATGGCATCAGCCTAACTTACGGCAACTTCACACATCTGGCTTCATGTGATCCTCCCACATCAGCCTCCAGAGCAGCTGGGACTACAGGCACCTACCAAAATGCCTGGCTAATTTTTCTTTTTATTTATTTATTTTTTTTGAGACAGAGTCTCACTGTGTCACCCTGGGTAGAGTGCTATGGCATCATAGCTCACAGCAACCTCAGACTCTTGGACTTAAGCAATTCTTTTGCCTCAGCCTGCCAAGTACCTGGACTATAGGAGCCTGCCATAATGCCTGGCTATTTTTTTTGTTGCAGTTGTCATTGTTGCTTTAGCTGGCCCAAGCAAGGTTCAAACCTGCAAGCCTCACTGTATATGGCCGGTGCCCTGCCCACTGAACTACAAGCACTGCCCTAATTTTTTTCTATTTTTAGTGGAGACAGGGTCTCACTCTTGCTCAGGCTGGTCTCAAACTCCTGAGCTCAAGCAATACTCCTTCCTTGGCCTCCCAGAGTGCTAGAATTATAGGCTTGAGCATTAGGCCAATAATTAATTTTATTGAATTGAAAAATGGGTTCCTAGGCGGTGCCTGTGGCTCGATGAGGGGGGGGCCAGCCCCATATACTGAGGGTGGTGGGTTCGAACATGCCCCAGCCAAACTGCAACAAAGAAATAGCCAGGCATTATGGCGGGCACCTGTGGTCCCAGCTACTTGGGAGGCTGAAGCAAGAGAATCGCCTAAGCCCAGGAGCTGGAGGTTGCTGTGAGCTGTTATGCCACAGCACTCTACCAAGGGCAACAAAGTGAGACTCTGTCTCTAAAAAGAAAAGAAAAAGAAAAATGGGTTCCCTTCGTGTGAACAGAATATAAAATCAGTCTTTGGAAAGCATTATAAAGACCACATTATATATAGGCGGCGCCTGTGGCTCAGTGGGCAGGGCACCGGCCCCATATACTGAGAGTGGTGGGTTCAAACCCAGCCCCAGCCAAACTGCAACAAAAAAATAGCCGGGCGTTGTGGTGGGCGCCTGTAGTCCCAGCTACTCTGGAGGCTGAGACAAGGGAATCTCCTAAGCTCAGGAGTTGGAGGTTGCTGTGAGCTGTGTGATGCCATAGCACTCTACCAAGGGTGATAAAGTGAGACTCTGTCTCTACAAAAATAAATAAATAAATAGAAGACCACATTATATAAAACATAGAAATTAATCCAAGTTATATAAAACAACTAAAAGAAAAAAAGTATTTTTTTAATTTTTTTTTTTTTTAGAGACAGAGTCTCACTTTATCACCCTTGGTAGAGTGCCATGGCATCACAGCTCACAGCAACCTCCAACTCCTGGGTTTAGGCAATTCTCTTGCCTCAGCCTCCCAAGTAGCTGGGACTGCAGGTGCTGCCACAACACCCGGCTATTTTTTTGTTGCAGTTTGGCCGGGGCTGGGTTTGAACCCACCACCCTCGGTATATGGGGCCGGCACCCTACTCACTAAGCCACAGCGCCACCCAAGAAAAAAAGTATTTTAAATAAGGGATTTCCATGAGGAAGCAACCATTTGGCTTAAATAAGTAGTAGAAGTTGTAGGCCAGTGCAATATCACTCACCCGTATAATCTTAGCATTCTGGGAGGCCAAGGTAGGAGGATCCCTTGCACTCAGGAGTTTGAGACCAGCCTGAACAAAAGCGAGACCCCATGTCTACCAAAAATAGAAAAATTAGCTAGGCGTGGTGGTAGATACCTGTAGTCCCAGATACTTGGGAGGCCGAGACAGGAGGATCATTGAGCCCAGGAGTTTGTAGTTGCAATAAACTATGATGATGCCACTGCACTGTACATGGGTTGACAGAGCAAAACTCTGTCTCAAAAAAAGAAAAAAGTAGAAGTTGTAGAGTAGCTATGGCCTAGTGAAAACCATCTCATCTTTGATATTTAGTTGACTCCTAATTCTTTTTTTTTTTTTTGAGACAGAGTCTCACTATGTTGCCCTCAGTAGAGTGCTGTGGTGTCACAGCTCACAGCAACATCAAACTCTTGGGCTTAAGTGATTCCTTTGCCTCAGCTTCCCAAGTAGCTGAGACTATAGGCACCCGCCACAATGCCCGGCTATTTTTTGGTTTAGCTGGCCCAGGCCAGATTCAAACCCTCCAGTCTTGGTGTCCGAGCCACTCCTAATTCTTTTAATGATAGGAGCTAAAGACTGACTCTTAGGACCTCAAGTAACTTATTTTACTAGTCACAGGTAGTTCTGGGTGGTAGAAAACTAGAATTTCAGTCAGGTATGGTAGTTCATACCTGAAATCTCAGCAACTCAAGAGATTGAGGTGGGAGGACACTGTCACTTAAAAACAAGGATGGGTGTGGTGGGTCATGCCTATAATCCTGACACTCTGGGAGGCCTAACTAGGAGGATCTCTTGAGCCCAGGAGTTTGAGACTAGCCTGAGCAAGAGTCAGACCCCCATCTCTACTAAAAATAGAAAAGCAGGTTGGGTTCAGTGGCTCATGGCTATAATCCTAACACTCTGGGAGGCCCAGGCAGGCAGATTACCACTTGGGAGGCTGAGGCAAGAGAATCACTTAAGCCTAAGAGTTTGAGGTTGCTGTGAGCTATGACACCATGGCACTCTACCAAGGGGGATAAAATAAGACTCTTTGTCTCAAAAAAAAAAAAAAAAAAAGAGGCCGGGCATGGTGGCTCACGCCTGTAATCCTAGCACTCTGGGAGGCCAAGGCAGGCGGATCACCTGAGCTCACAGAATTTAGTGCCAGCCTGAGCAAGAGTGAGACCCCATTTTTTTTTTTATTCTTGGGGATTCATTGAGGGTACAAGAAGCGAGACCCCATTTCTAAAAATAGCTGGGCATTGTGGCAGGCACCTGTAGTCCCAGCTACTCAGGAGGCTGAGACAAGAGAATCACTTGAGCCCAAGAGTTTGAAGTTGCTGTGAGCTCTGATGCCAGGGCATTCTACCAGGGCAACAAGTGAGACTCTGTTTCAAAAAGAAAAAAAAAAAAAAAAAATAGAAAAACTTAGCCGGGTGTTACAATAGAGGATGCGAATAGTCCCAGCTACTTCGGAGGCTGAGGCAGGAAGATTGCTTGAACCCAGGAGTTTAAGTAAGGTTGCTGTGAGCTAGGCTGATACCACAGCACTCTGGCATGGGCAGCAGAGTGAGATTCTGTCTCAGACAAACAAATAAACCCAAGAATCCCCTGTGACTCCCCAAATCACATTCACTGACTCCATCTGGTTGTCTTCATCATAAAGACATTGAGGTTGTCTCAGTGCCCATAGCACAGTGGTTACGGCGCCAGCCAAACACACCGAGGCTGGCAGGTTCGAACCCAGGGCCAACTGCAACAAAAAATAGCCTGGCATTGTGGCTGGCGCCTGTAGTCCCAGCTACTGGGAGGCTGAGGCAAGAGAATCGCTTAAGCCCAGGAGTTTGAGGTTGCTGGGAGCTGTGATGCCATGGCACTCTACCAAGGGTGACATAGTGAGACTCTGTCTCAAAAAAAAAAAAAAAGACATTGAGGTTATCATTAATTAGGAATGTGTTATTGATTCTGTCAGGTTCACTAAGATTTATTAATTCATGTTTCAATTTTTTTCTCAGAAAAGATAAAACGTCTGCCTAAAGTTCAACTGTGCTTCAAGACTTGTCCTCCTGAAAGCCATCATACTCATGGGTAATTGTATTAGTTATCTAATGCTTTATCACAAATTACACCAAAACTCAGTGGCTTCAAACAACAAATATTTACTGTCTCTGTCAGATTTTATGGGTCAAGATTGTGGAGATGGTGGGACTGGGTGGTTGAAGAGAAGATGTCAGCCAGGGCTGCAGTCCCCTGAAGGCTTACTCACCATATGGACCTCTCCAAAGGGCTGCCTGAGTGTCTGCAAATATGGCAGGCATCTTTCCCTGAAGTGAATGACCCCAGAGAGAGCAGAGCAAGAAGGAAGCTGCCAACAGCAGAATTTATATTCTTCTTAAGCACATATATTCTCCAGGATAGACCATATCTAGGCCATAAAACAAGACTTTGTAAATTTGAAAAGATTGAAGTCTAACAAAGTATATGCCCTATAACAAATAAAATTCATTCAATGAAATGAAATTAGAAATCAATTATAGAAAGAAATTTGGGAAACTCACAAATATTTGGAAATTAAACAACACACTCCTAAGAAAATGAGTCATTGAATATATCAATAAGGAAAATTAGAGAATAATTTGAAATGAAAGAAAATAGAGACACAATATAACAAAATGTATGGGATGCAACAAAAATAATACTTAGAAAAATAATAATAGAGGAAAATTTATAGCTGTTTACTTATATTAAAAAAGAAGAAAAGGGCTCGGCACCTATAGCTTAGTGGCTAGGGCGCCAGCAACATACACCAGAGCTGGCAGGTTCAAACCCAGCCCAGGCCTGCCAAACAACAGTGACAATTACAACCAAAAAATAGCCGGGCATTGTGGCAGGCTCCTATAGTCCCAGCTACTTGGGAGGCTGAGGCAAGAGAATCACTTAAGCCCAAGAGTTGGAGGTTGCTGTGAGCTATGATGCCACTGCACTCTACTGAGGGTGACATAGTGAGACTCATGCCTATAATCCTAGCACTCTGGGAGGCCAAGGTGATTGGATTTCCTGAGCTCAAGAGTTCTAGACCAGCCTAAGCAAAAGGGAGACCCTGTCTCTACTAAAAACAGAAAAATTAGCTGGGTGTTGTAACAGGTACCTGTAGTCCCTGCTACTTGGGAGGCTGAGGCAAGAGAATCACTTGGGCCCAGGAGTTTGAGGTCATTGTGAGCTATGATACCATGGCACTTTAGCCAGGGCACAGAGTGAAACTCTGTCTCAAAAAAAAAAAAGAAAGAAAAATAGTCTCAAATCAATAACTTATATGTTAAGATACTATAAAAAGAAAAACCTAAACCTAAGTCTAGCAGAAAGAAGGAAATAAAGATTAGAACAGAAATTAATGAAATAGTGAATATAAAGAGTAGAGAAAATAAAACCAGAAGTTCCTTTGAAAGGAACAACAAAAATTGTCATATCTAAATTTACCTAGGCTGGGAACGGTGGCTCATGCCTATAATCCTAGCCCTCTGGGAGGCCGACGTGGGTGGATTGCTGGAGCTCACAGGTTTGAGACCAGTCTGAGCCAGAGCGAGACCTCATCTCTAAAAAATAGCCAGGCGTTGTGGCAGGTACCTATAGTCCCAGCTACTTGGGAGGCTGAAGCAAGAGAATCACTTCAGCCCAAGAGTTTGAGGTTGCTATGAGCTGTGATGCCCGGGCACTATACTGAGGGCAACAAAGTAAGACTCTGTCTCCAAAAATAAAAAAATAAAAAAAATAGGCTCAGGTGCAGCACCTGTGGCTCAATGACTAAGGCGCCAGCCCCACATACGGAGGGTACCAGGTTTGATCCCGGCTCCGGCCAAACTGCAAAACAAAAAAATAGCTGGACATTGTGGCGGGTGCCTGTAGTTCCAGCTCCTCGGGAGGCTGAGGTAAGAGAATTGCCTAAGCCCAAGAGCTGGAGGTTGCTGTGAGCTGTGATGCCACCACACTCTACCGAGGGCGGCAAAGTGAGACTCTGTCTCCGAAAAAAAAAATAGGCTCAGCGCCTGTAGCACTGTGGTTACAGTGCCAGCCACATACACCAAGGGTGGCAGGTTCGAACTCAGCCCAGGCCAACTAAACAACTGCAACAAAAAAAATAGCCAGGCATTGTGGTGGGTGCCTGTAGTCCCAGCTAAGCTACTTGGGAGGCTGAGGCAAGAGAATGGCTTAAGCCCAAGAGTTGGAGATTGCTGTGAGCAGTGACACCACAGCACTCTACTGAGGGCAACATAGTAAGACTCTGTCTCAAAAAATAAATAAATAAATTTACCTAGTCTAACCCAAAAAATTAAAGAGAAAGAGCAGACCCAAATTACTGAAATCAGGAATGAAAGATGAGACATTACCACTTATAGTAATTTTTAAAAGATTATAAGGGGGCGGCCCCTGTGGCTCAGTGAGTAGGGCGCCGGCCTCATATACCGAGGGTGGCGGGTTCAAACCCAGCCCCGGCCAAACTGCAACAAAAAAATAGCCGGGGGTTGTGGCGGGCGCCTGTAGTCCCAGCTGCTCGGGAGGCTGAGGCAAGAGAATCACGTAAGCCCAAGAGCTGGAGGTTGCTGTGAGCCGTGTGATGCCACGGCACTCTACCAAGGGTGGTACAATGAGACTCTGTCTCTACAAAAAAAAAAAAAAAAAAGATTATAAGGGAATACTAATGAATAATGGTATGCCAACAAATTAGATAACTTAGATGAAATGAAAATATTCCTAGAAAGATATCAGCTACTAAAACTGACTTAAAAAGAAATAGAATACTGACTAGACCTGCAGCTAGTAAAAGAATCAAATTAGTAATCTTAAATTTCCCATAAAGGAAAGGAAAGCCTAGGCCCAGAAGACTTCACTATGAAGTCTAACAAACCTTTAAAGAAGAATTAACATCAATCTTCACAACCACTTTCCAATTCATATACTACTACCAAAACCAAGCAAAGGTATCACAAAAAAAAAACAAAAAAACAAAAAAAACACCAGACCAGAATCTCTTAGGAATATGAAAGCAAAACTCCAGGCCTGGCACAGTGGCTCTTGCCTATAATCCTGGGAGGCTGAGGAAGGTGGATTGCTTGAGCTCAGGGGTTCGAGACCAGCCTGAGCAAGAGCGAGAACACATCTCTAAAAGAAGCTGAGTGTTGTAGTGGCAACTGTAGTGCCAGCTATTTGAGAGGCTGAGACAAGAGGATCACTTGACTGAAGAGTTTGAGGTTGCTGTAAGCTATAACACCACGGCACTCAACCCCACAGCGAAGGAGTGAGACTCTGTCTCAGAAAGAAAAGAAAAGCCGGCTCGGCGCCTATGGCTCAAGTGGCTAAGGCGCCAGCCACATACACCTGAGCTGGCGGGTTGGAATCCAGCTGGGCCCTCCAAACAACAATGACGGCTACAACCAAAAAATAGAATATTGGGCATTGTGGCAGGCGCCTGTAGTTCCAGCTACTTGGGAGGCAGAGGCAGGAGAATCGCTTGAGCCCAGGAGTTGGAGGTTGCTGTGAGCTGTAAAGCCCCAACACTCTACCCAGGGTGACAGCTTGAGGCTCTGTCTCAAAAAAAAAAAAAGAAAAGAAAAGCCAAAATCCTCAACAAAATACCTTCAAACAGAATCCAGCACCGTAAAAAAAGATTATATACCATGACCAAGTGAGCTCCCAGTAATCCAATATTGGTTTAACATTCCAAATCTGATTAGTGTAATAGCAGGCCTGAGGTGCTGCCCTTAGAGCAGCCTGTGTGCAAGAGTGACCATTGGCTAATAAATAGTTCCCTATATGGATACAATACTGTCACTAAAAGATAACAGGTGCTCACTCTTTTTTTTTTTTTGAACCCAACACCTCCGGTCTAAGGGGCCAGCGCCCTACTCCTTCGAGGCACAGGCACTGCCCACAGGTGCTCACTCTTATCTGTGTATACTAACTCATGTGATTTTTGCTCAATAGCAGCTTTTCTTCTGGAGTCAAATTCAGTGACTATAGTCAGTCATCTGGGCACAGAACCAGCCCCCAGTCAAAACCCTGGACTCCTAGGTTCAGGCAGCTTCCCTGGTAGACAACATGTCATACTCATGGCCAGAGAATTAAGCACATTCTGTGAGGACTTTTGGGAGCTCGTGCCTGGTCTCCTCTCAACTTTGCCTTTTCTTGTTGCTAATTTTGCTTTGTATCTGTTTTGTTTTGTTTTGTTTTGTTTTGTTTGAGACAGAGTCTCACTCTGTTGCCTAAGCCAGAGTGCCATGGTATTAGCCTACCTAATAACAACCTCCATCTCCTAGGTTGACCATCCTTCTGCTTCAGCCTCCCAAGTAGCTAGGACTACCGGTCCTATCTTTAGTAGAGTCAGGTCTCACTCTTGCTCGGGCTGGTCTCGAACTCCTGAGCTCAAGGGATCTTCCCATCTCAGCCTTCCAGAGTGCTAGAATTACAGGTATGAGCTACTGTGCTCAGCCTGTATCTTTTCACTGTAATAAAACCTTAGCCCCAGAATGATTATATGCTGCACCCTGTGAATCCTTCTAGTGAAATTACCAAAACTGGGGGTAGCCTTGGGGCCACTAGCACACTATAGCAATAGAGTAAAAGATAAAAACCACATGATCATTGAATGGACAGTAAAGCATTTGACATAATCTAACACCATGTTGTGATAAAAACACTCAACACACACACAAAACACTCAACAAACTGGAATAAAGGGGACTTCTTCAACCTGATAAAGAACATATATGGAAAACCCCACAACCTGCATCATACTTAATGGTGAAAGCCTGGATTTTTCCCTCTAAGATAAGGAATGAGACAGGGATTCTACTCTTGGCTGCCTCTCATCAACATTGGGTTTTGTTTGTTTGTTTGTTTGTTGTTGTTGTTGTTTTCTCATCAACATTGTAATAGAGCTTCTAGCCAGGGCAGTTAGATGAAAGAAGGAATTAAAAGACATCCAGTTGGGCGGCGCTTGTGGCTCAGTCGGTAAGGCGCCAGCCCCATATACCGAGGGTGACGGGTTCAGACCCGGCCCCGGCCAAACTGCAACCAAAAAATAGCCGGGCGTTGTGGCGGGCGCCGGTAGTCCCAGCTACTCGGGAGGCTGAGGCAAGAGAATCACTTAGGCCCAGGAGTTGGAGGTTGCTGTGAGCTGTGTGAGGCCACGGCACTCTACCGTGGGCCATAAAGTGAGACTTTGTCTCTACAAAAAAAATAAATAAATAAATAAAAGACATCCAGTTGGGAATAGAAGAAGTAAAACTATTTGTGGATGACATCTTATATTTTTAAAAATTTTAAGAAATCCCCTAAAAAGTCTATTACAACTAATAAATCATGGCCAGCCAAGTTTCAAGTTAGAAGATCATTTGTATTTCTATGCACTTGCAATGAACAACCTAAAAGTAAAATTAAGAAAAGAACTCTAAATAGCCGGGCGTTGTGGCGGGCGCCTGTAATCCCAGCTACTTGGGAGGCTGAGGCAAGAGAATCACCTAAGCCTAGGAGTTGGAGGTTGCTGTGAGCTGTGTGACGCCACGGCACTCTACCAAGGGTGATAAAGTGAGACTCTGTCTCTACAAAAAAAAAAAAAAAAAAGAACTCTAGGGGGAGCGGAGTGGGTCACACCTGTAATCCCAACCTTCCTGGAGGCCAGTGTAGGCGAATAGCTTGAGTTCAGGAGTCAGAGACCAGCCTGAGCAAGAGTGAGACCCCATCTCTATTAAAAACAGAAAAACCGGGCGGCGCCTGTGGCTCAGTCGGTAAGGCGCCGGCCCCATATACCGAGGGTGGCGGGTTCAAACCCGGCCCCGGCCAAACTGCAACCAAAAAATAGCTGGGCGTTGTGGCGGGCGCCTGTAGTCCCAGCTGCTCGGGAGGCTGAGGCAAGAGAATCGCTTAAGCCCAGGAGTTGGAGGTTGCTGTGAGCTGTGTGAGGCCACGGCACTCTACCGAGGGCCATAGAGTGAGACTCTGTCTCTACAAAAAAAAAAAAAAAACAGAAAAACTAGCCAGGTGTTGTAGCAGGGCACCTATTGTCCCAGCTACTCAGAAGGCTGAGGCAGGAGTATCGCTTGAACCCAGGAGTTTGAGGTTGCTGTGAGCAATGATGATGCCACAGCACTCTAGCCTGGGCAACACAGTGAGACTCTGTCTCAAAAAAAAAAAAAAAAAAGAATTGAGAGTACAGAAGTAAAACCTCACAATGTCAATTAGTTAAAAACTAATTGGGTGCCAAGGGTGCCAAGACAGTGAGGAATGAATTCTCAATAAGTGGTGCTGGAGGCTGGACGCGGTGGTTCACACCTGTAATCCTAGCACCCTAGGAGGCCGAGGCAGAGTGGTTCCTAGGTTGAGCTCACAAGTTCGAGACCATTTTGCCTGAGCAAAAATTGAGACCCCCATCTATACTAAAAATAGAAAAACTGAGGCAAGAGGATCACTTGAGCCCAAGAATTAGAGGTTGCTGTGAGATATGACGCCACAGCACTCTATCCCAGCAACAGTTTGAGACTGTCTGAAAAAAAAAAAAAAAAAGGCGGCTGGTTGGAACCCGGCCCTGGCCAAACTGCAACAACAAAAATAGCCAGTGTTGTGGCGGATGCCTGTAGTTCTAGCTACTTGGGAGACTGAGGCAAGAGAATCACCTAAGCCCAGGAGTTGGAAGTTGCTGTGAGCTATGACACAACAGCACTCTACTGAGGGCGACAAAGTGAGACTCTGTCTCTAAAGAAAAAAAAAGTGGTGCTGGGACAAGTGGATGTTTGCCCACGAAAGGATGAAGTTGGGTCCCTTTTCCACACCTTATTAAAAAATATTTAGGGCTTGGTGCCCATTGCTCAGTGGTTAGGGTGCCGACCACATACACTGAGGCAGACAGGTTTGAACCCAGCCCAGGCCAGCTAAACAACAATGACAACCGCAACAAAAAAATAGCCAGGCATTGTGGTGGGCGCCTGTAATCCCAGCTACTTGGGAGGAGAAATAGTGGCTCAGCCCAAGAGTTGGAGGTTGTTGCGACACCACGGCACTCTACCAAGTACAACATAGTGAAACTGTCACAAAAAAAAAAAAAAGAATTAGATTATAGATCTAAATGTAAGAGCTAATGTAAAACTGTTTAAAAATATAAAGATGGGGGCCAGGCGCAGTGGCTCACTCCTGTAATCTAAGCACTCTGGGAGGCTGAGGCAGGTGGATTGCGTGAGCTATGGTGTCCAGACTAGCCTGAGCCGGAGTGAGACCCCATAACTAAAAAGAGCTGGGCATTTTGGTGGGTACCTGTAGTCCCAGCTACCTGACTGAGGCAAGAGAACCACTTGAACCCAAGAGTTTGAGGTTGCCACGAGCTATGATACCATAGTACGCTACCAAGGACAACAAAGAGAGACACTGTCTCAAAAATAAATAAAAATATAAATATAAAAATAAAAAGATAGGTCAGGTGAGGTAGCTTATGCCTGTAATTCTAGCACTCTGGGAGGCTGAGGTGGGATGATCCCTTGAGATCAGAAGTTTGAGGCCAGCCTGAGCAAAAGCAAGACCTGTCTGTACTAAAAATAGAAAAATTAGCTAGGGATGATGGTGGGCACTTGTAGTCCCAACTACTTGGGAGGCTGAGGCAAGAGGATCTCTTGAACCCAAAAGTTTAAGATTTCTGTAAACTATGATGACACCACAGCACTCTACCCAGGGAGACTCTCAAAAACCAAAAAAGATAGGAATAAATCTTTGTGGCCTTGAATTAGACAAAAAATTTTATTTATTTTTTTAATTGTGACAGAGTCTCACTTTGTTGCCCTCTGTAGAGTGCTGTGCTGTCATAGCTCACAGCAACCTCAAACTCTCGGGCTCAGGAGATTCTGTTGCCTCAGCCTCCCTAGTAACTGGGACTATAGGTCCCCTCCACAATGTCTGGCTATTTTGTTTGTTTAGCAGGCCCAGGCTGGGTTCGAACCCGCCAGTCCCAGTGCATGTGGCTGGTGCCCTAAACACTGAGCTATGGGCACCCAGCCAGACAAAACATTTTAGATAGGACAGCAAAAGCACAAACAACCAAAGATGAGATAAGTTGGACTTTACCAAAGTTTAAAATTTTTGTGTTCAAATGACACCATGAAGAAAGTGAAAGGCAAATTGCAGAATGGGAGGACCTACTTGCAAATCATATCTGGTAAGGGACTTTTACTCAGAACATATAAAGGGTTTTTTTTTTCTTTTAGACAGAGTCTCACTTTGTTGCCTTTGGTAGAGTGCAGTGGCATCACAGCTCACAGCAACCTCCAGCTCTTGGGCTTAGACGATTCTCTTGCCTCACCCTCCCGAGTAGCTGGGACTACAGCTACCAGCCTGGCTATTTTTTTGTTGTTATTGCAGTTTGGCTGGGCCAGGTTTGAAACCGCCACCCTCCGTATATGGGGCCAGCACCCTACTCACTGAACCACAGGCGCCGCCCCTATATAAAGGATTCTTAAAACACAACAATGAAGAGACAACCTGATTAACAAATGAGCAAAGGATGTGAATTCAAAGTTTTCCAAAGATTTGATTTCTCTGATGCAAAATTCAAGATATACAAAGGGCCAATAAGCATAATTAAAGGTACACAACATTCTTAGCCTTGAAGAATTGCAAATAAGATGATAGTGAGATACAACTTTATCCCACTAGGATGGCTATTAAGAAAGACAGAACAATAACAGGTATTGGTGAGGATGTGGAGAAATTAGAACACTCACATTCTCTTGGTGAGACTGCAAAATGGTGTAGCCACTTTGAAAAACAGTGTGGCAGATCCTTAGAAGTTTAGAAATAGTGGCTCAGCGCTCATAGCTCAGTGGTTACTGTGCCAGCCACATACACCGGGGCTGGCAGGTTCAAGCCCACCCAGGGCCTGCAAAACAACAAGAACAACTACAATAAAAAAAAATGTATAGACACATATATATATATCTCCAGGTGTTGTGGCAGGTGTCTGTAGTCCCAGCTACTTGGAAGGATGAGGCAAGAGAATCACTTGAGCCCAAGAGTTTGAGGTTGCTTTGAGCTATGACACCACAGCACTCTACCAAGGGCAACATAATAAGACTCTATCTTCAAAAAAATAAATAAATATTTAGAAATAGTGTTACCCTGTGACCCAGTAATTTCACTCCTAGGTATATACTAAGAGAATGGAGAACATATATCCACACAAAAATATATGCAAATATTTCTATCAGCATTATTCATAATGGGGCGGTGCCTGTGGCTCAGTGGGTAGGGCGCTGGCCCCATATACCGAGGGTGGTGGTTTGAACCCTGCCCTGGCCAAACAGCAACTACAAAAAAATAGCTGAGGACAGCACCTGTGGCTCAAAGGAGTAGGGTGCCGGCCCCATATACCGGAGGTTGAGGCCAAAAAAACCCTGGCCTGGCCAAAAAAAAAAGATGTATAACTTTATAGGCAGCGCCTGTGGCTCAGTGAGTAGAGTACCGGCCCCATATTCTGAGGATGGAGGGTTCGAACCTGGCCCCGGCCAAACTGCAACAACAACAACAAAAAAAAATAGCTGGGTGTTGTGGCGGGTGCGTATAGGCCCAGCTACTCGGGAGGCTGGGGCAAGAGAATCACCTAAGCCCAGGAGTTAGAGGTTGCTATGAGCTGTGATGCCACGGCACTCTACTGAGGTTGATAGAGTGAGACTCTGTCTCTGAAAAAAAAAAATTATTCGTGGGCAGTGCCTGTGGCTCGGTCGGTAAGGCGCCAGCCCCATATACTGAGGGTGACGGGTTCAAACCCGGCCTCAGCCAAACTGCAACCAAAAAATAGCCGGGCGTTGTGGCGGGCGCCTGTAGTCCCAGCTACTCGCGAGGCTGAGGCAAGAGAATCGCTTAAGCCCTGGAGTTGGAGGTTGCTGTGAGCTGTGTGAGGCCACGGCACTCTACCGAGGGCCATAAAGTGAGACTCTGTCTCTACAAAAAAAAAAAAAAAAAAAATTATTCGTAATGGCCAAAAATTGAAAACAATCCAAAATATCTAGCAAAAGATGAATGGGTAAATAAAATGTGGTCTATTAGGCTGGGCACAGTGGGTCATGCCTATAATCCTAGCACTCATGGATTTCACTGTATTGATAGACCACATTTTTTTTTTTTGAGACAGAGTCTCACTTTGTTGGCCTGGGTTGAGTGCTGTGGCATTGTAGCTCACAGCAACCTCAAACTGTGGGCCACGGTGGGCTGATCGCTTGAGCTCAGGAGTTCAGGACTAACCTGAGCAAGAGTGAGACCCCTTCTCTAAAAATCAGGCATTTGGCAGGCACCTGTAGTCCCAGCTACTTGGGAGAATGAGGTGAGAAGATTACTTGAGCCCGAGAGTTTAAGGTTGCTGTGAGCTACAATGCCACAGCACTCAACCCAGGCCAACAAAGTGAGACTCTGTCTCAAAAAAAAAAAAAAGTGGTCTATCAATACAGTGAAATATTTGGACACAAAAAGGAATGAAGTACTGATACTTACCATGAGGTGGATGAACCTTAAAAACATTATCTTAAGTGAGAGCAGCTAGTCACAAAAGAGCATGTAGTATATAAAATCCCATTTATAGGAAATGTACAGAATAGGCAAATTTTTTTTTTATTTTTATTTTTTTTTTTGTAGAGACAGAGTCTCACTTTATGGCCCTCTGTAGAGTGCCGTGGCCTCACACAGCTCACAGCAACCTCCAACTCCTGGGCTTAAGCGATTCTCTTGCCTCAGCCTCCCAAGTAGCTGGGACTACAGGCGCCCGCCACAGCACCCGGCTATTTTTTTTTTGTTGCAGTTTGGCCGGGGCTGGGTTTGAACCCGCCACCCTCGGCATATGGGGCCGGCGCCCTACTCACTGAGCCACAGGCGCCGCCCCAGAATAGGCAAGTTTTATAGAGAAAGAAAGTGGATTCGTGGTTGCCTAGGACAAAGAAGGTTGGAGAGTAGTTGAGCAGTGCCTATGGCTCAGTGACTAGGGCACTGGCTCTATATACCGAGGGTGACAGGTTTGAACCTGGCCCCGGCCAAACTGCAACAAAAACATAGCCGGGCTGGCGCCAGTAGTCCTAGCTACTCAGGAGGCTGAGGCAAGAGAATCGCCTAAGCCCAAGAGCTGGAGGTTGCTGTGAGCTGTGACACCATGGCATTCTCCTTAGGGTGACAAAGTGAGACTCTGTCTCTAAAAAAAAAAAAAAAGTTGGGAAGTACCAGGGTGAGAGTTGAAAGGTAGGGGATTACTTTGGGCAGTGGCAAAATTCTCTAAAAGTGATCGCAGTGATGGCTGCATAAAATCTGCACAAATCATTGAATCGTTCACTTTACAAAGGTGAAATTAGGGTTTGAATCATAGTTCAGTAAAGCTGTTATACAACAAAAAGGAAGGAAGTCTCAGTGACTTTCATAGCCAGTGTCCATTCACAGCACTGCCTCATTCTGTCCATTAGGACTTGGTCCCCACAGTAGCCCACGCTCCAGGGGAGGGGAATTAGGTGCCTCCATTTGAAGTGAGGAAGAATCTGTGAACAAATTCATCACAGGAACAAGGAAGAACTTTGCATTTCCTGACAACCTTGAAAAGGCCAATGTGGGAGTCCCTAACAACTTTCTGGGGTAGGAGATGGGACATCTCAGAAGTATTGGGTATTTCTCCCTAGAACATGCTACAGTAGAAAGCAGGGAGGGGAGTCCCCAAAGTATTTGTTAGGGAGCAGCCTATTAAAGGAATTGATACGATGCATGTACCTGTATGTGTGTGTGAAAATGATCTATCCAATGGTTATCTCTAGGAAAAAAGATTCCAGAAATTCTGAACTATGTTTGAATCTATGTGATGAATATGTGTTTCTTCATAATCAGGAACATCAAAGATACACAGGTGGATAGCGAGTCTCAAGAAGGCGAATCTCCTCCTACGTGAACAGAGGAAGACAATTCTGCCAGCCCAGAGGAGGCTTCTTGTCCATGCAAGCATTGCCCGTGCACTTAGATCTTGCTTGAAAACACTTTTCACTCTTCCAAAGCATCAATGGCCTTCACATTTCCTTAAGTCTCCCAGCAGGAATCTTGGATGGTGTTCTCATGTTGGCAAAGCCTAGTGCTGGGAGCTGGCACCGGCGATCATGCCTATTGTGGGGCAGGGCAGTGGCTGCCAATGCCTTCCTGACCTCAGAAAGATGTGAAGAAGCATCTCGGGACAAAGATACCTCCTCCCTGATCTGCTGCTCCAAGCCACAAACACCCATGCATTTTCAGAGCACTTGACTTTCCCAAGTACTTTCCAACCCGGGGTGACCCTGCTTAGCTTAATAAAGCGAAACATAAAACAGTGTCTTGGAGCCAATGTGTGTTTCTTGAAGTTCTCACATCTTCTAGCTGAGCTGCCTTCCATAGACCAGTTCAAGCCATGCCAGGCCTGGCCAGGTGCCTAGTGCCTGGTCTTTCTTTGGCTGCCTGCTCCTGGCATGCCATTCCAACAACTGACAGAGCAGACCAAACCAGAGGCCTTGCTATGCCCTCTGTTGAACTCTCCCTTCTACGCTGTTTTCCAGCTTAAATTAAACCCTGTGTGCACGATTCCCATAGCAGGTGTTGTTACCAGCAATGGGAGCCAGCCCAGATGTCAGCGATGAGCAGATGCACCCTGCTGAGGCCAGCAGCATCCTCAGCTACCTGTGTCCAGCTGGATTCTAAGGAGAGTTAGATAGATGCCCTGTCCCCTCCTCTCATTGGGCAGCTTAGTGGAGTGCTGGATAAGCTGATCAGAGGCAGGTCAAACTGACATCTGTTGGGGAGACCCTACTTGTCATCAAGGCTGAGTAAGCAGCAGCACCGTCCCTGCCGTCATGCTAGGGCTGTGCAGGGGAACCAAGCAGCAGGCTCCCCCTCCCCTGAAAAGCTGGCCACAAAGCCACCATCCTACTGTGGGGTAGTGACAGCTTGGGCACACCCACTATTTCTCCATGTATGTCTCCCCCAGATAAAGCCTATTTTATAGCTCATTGTATGGAGCTGGTATGTGTCCCTGACCCCTTTGTAACAATAGCTGGCCACACACTCCATGTGTCTCTGTGCCATATTCTTCAGAAGAGACAAGGTTTGGTTGAGCAGTACCTGGGGGAGATCCCCTTGCCAGAGCAGTGGTGGTCACCTGGCCCAGATATACACTGGACCATGAATAGGTGGGGGGAACTGGAACGAGGACCCTGGAACGAGGGCTGCTGAGGGGTCTTTCCCCAGCTTGCTGGCCTCCCCCAGGCCTTGAAGGAGTAGGTCTTGTCACAGGAAGAGGTTCCATTCTCTTGCTTCTGCACCTCAGCCTGTCTGGGACTTCTGAACTGGTTGGTCACTATAAGCTGGGGCAAGGTTGAAATGGAAGTGACATCCCCAGAGGCAGGTTTGCCCCACAAGACCCTGGCTACCATTCCAGACAGGGATCTGTCCCCTTTTGTCAGCCTGGCCCATTACTTGGCTGGCCTCTACTGACAGCTGGACATGTCATAGGTCCTGAAGATGCTCCACTGACATGACAGCACCTTTCAGGCTATGCCATTTGCTTCCAGCCAGCCTGCCATTTGCTGATGTCCCTGGTAGGGGACACCCTACATCATGGCTACCTTTTAGGCAGTGCTCCTAGCTATGAAGCATCCTGCCCTGAGGCTGAGTGAACTCACAGCCAAGGTTAAAGATGCAGCCCTGTGGGAATAGACACAGCACCCCAAGCTGACTCCATCCACATGATGCCAGTGTGCACACCAAGGGAGGCCACACCAGAGGAAAGGCCCAAACTGGACAATCCAGTTTGCCATGACCAGCTGCATCTCTGGTCAGGCCAGCAGGGAGATGAAGAAGCTGCACAAAGCCCTGAAGTACCAAGAAATGCTGCAAGTCATAACAGCCATCGCTACTGAAAAGCCTGCACTGTCTCCCAGCTCTGACCCTCTGCAATGCAGACCTCCACCAGGCCCTATCCCATTGGCTGGGCCCTGGTCACCCAGAGCTAGTATGAGGAGAGTCAGAGGAAGGTCCTTCCTTCACACTGATTGACAAAGGTGGTACCCCTTTCCTTTTCTCCACACCTGCTTTGACTTCAGAGAACAGATGGGTAGCCCACACTACTGAGACTGTGACTCCCAGATGGATATGAATTTGGATGCTGCCATTGCCTTGGGTGGCTTTCTGGCTGCCCACTTCCACCCCAGAGGCTGCTCAGCCACAGCAGGAGACTGATGTTAGCCACTGAGCTCCAGAGCCTTCCTCCTTGTAAGTCCACTTCCCTGTAGTTCCAGACCCCTCACAATGCCCCCCTTCCGTATCCTTGTCACAGAGCAAAGCACACAGTAGGTCCCTGTCATGAAAGGTGTCTATAGAGTATGCAGAAGAACTCAGCAGGGTGGCTGCTACTTCCCACTTTCTCTGCTGACAGCTTTTCCAATAAACCCTATTTGATCAAATCCTCACCATGTGTTATATCTCTGGGGTCCTTGGCATGACAGTGCAAAATACCATCTCATGATAAGATTTAACATTATGAACTCCTGAGCAGCAAGGGTGTCAACAAGGAACATAAGGTTTGAAAAATGAGGGGCAGTGGCTGACTCTAGGAGCCCCTAGCCTTCCTGTCTCCCTGTCTCTGTGGTTGCAAGGTGGGCTTCAATCCCACTGGCCCCAGCCCAATCTCCTGTCTCAGCTCCTCTGTCAAGACAGCTGCCATAGGTGTTGCAAAGTCATTATCACTATTGAGTTTGGCAGATGCCCCTCGGAATTGCCTGTGGGCACTGCCCACCCTTCCATCCCTCCTTTTTTTTTTTTTTTTTTTGAGACAGACTCTCACTATGTCGCCCTTGGTAGAGTGCCTTGGTGTCACAGCTCACAGCAACCTCAAACTCTTGGGCTTAGGTGTTTCTCTTGCCTCAGCCTCTCAAGTAGCTGGAACTACAGGTATCTGCCACAATGCCCGGCTATTTTTCTATTACAGTTGTCATTGTTGCTTAGCTGACCTGGGCTGGGTTTGACCCCACCAGCTTCAGTGTATGTGGCTGACGCCACAACCACTGTGCTACGGGCAATGAGCCTATCCTACATTTTTATTGATTTTTTTTTTTTTTTTAAACAGAGTCTTAAGCTGTTGCCCCTGGTAGAGTGTCGTGGCATCATAGTTCACAGCAACCTCAAACTTTTGGGCTTAAGTGATTCTCTTGCTTCAGCCTCCTAAGTAGCTGGGACTACAGGCACAACACCCAGCTATTTTTTGGTTGTAGTTGTCACTGTTTGGCAGGCCCGGGCTGGATTGGAATCTGCCAACTCCGGTGCATGTGGCTGGTGCCCTAGCCGCTGTGGTACAGGTGCTGAGCCTATCCTACTTTTTTTTTTTTTTTTTTTTTTTTCAGTTTTTGGCCGGGGCTGGGTTTGAACCTGCCACCTCCGCCATATGGGGCTGGTGCCCTACTTCTTTGAGCCACAGGCGCTGCCCTCTGTCCTACATTTTTAAAAGAGGAAAACATAAATATGAACTCACGTGATGATTTTATTATCTATTTTAGGTTACATAAAATAATTAAAGTGTTTTTATTTTTGTTTATAAACAACAACAAAAAATCATTGTGTCGAACACAGTCTGACATAGGATAGGCAAGAGTTATAGAGGACAGCCTGGGGTGTTAGGACCCAGAGCCCACTACCTGCTTGGCAGTGCCCAGCCCCCTCCTCATTCACTGTGATCTTCACCAGCGTCTCCCAAAGTCAGAGCATCAGCACTGCCATGTCTTGGCCCACCAGCCCCTGTTGCCCCTTTGGGTCATCCCACCCAGCCCTGCAGGGGGAAGTTGCTACCAAGAGTGGGTGTTCCAACCCTTGCCCCAGGGTGGGGGGTAATGGAGCCCCTGCTACCTGGAGATAGCTTCAGGAAAAGAGTTGAAGCCTCGGGCCAGAGTGGACTCCAGAGCTCCCTCATGCCTGACACCTGTGGGGCAGAGACGGACACTGAGCAGGACCTCTCACCCACCCAAGTCCATGTTGTTCTCTCCACCTGGATTCAGGCACTCAGTCAACAGTAGGTGGTTATTATGTGCCAGGCAAATATCCCTCCCTCCTCCCAAGCATGGGGGCTCCTCCAATGCCCTTGGAGCCCCCAGGGGACAACAAGGTAGGCAGCTGGAGGCACTGGGTCTAATGAGGGGCTTCCCAGGTTCAGGCCTTCCCTGGCAAGGGGTTCTCAGGCCCTGGCAGGGAGCCACCCCTTGGACTCAAAGACCTGAGGAGAAAAAGGGGTAGAAGGGTGTAAGCACCTCTTTGAGACAGTGACAGGCCAAGGCAAGAAGAGTGATGGAGATCCCCAAGGGCATGTGTGCCCCTCACAACAGGTGGGGGGGGGAGGGGAGCAGAGGCTCGTACCATCCTCTTCATACCAACTGTCAGAAATCAGGTCATGATGAGCTCCTCACCGGTGGAGAAGGAATGCACTGGCTCTGCAACCCCCAGACCAGCCCCCAGACCAGCTGAGGCTCGGTCTTCTCCCTCCTGGGATCCCTAGGTCACACTCCCCACAGACCACAGGTCAGGGGCCCAGTGGACCAGGGAACCTCCAGGAGGGGATTCAGGAGGGGACTCTGAGTGGGGAGTGGAGCCCTTCCCACCTAGCCCAATTCTGAGAGGGAAGCCAGGAAAGAAACAACCTATGCCCCACCCCAACCTGGCACAGAAACACCAGGGGCTGAGTGAACAGACAGGTAAGAGCCCACAGCCCAGCCTGGGCACAGCTGCTTCTAACAAGTCAAGCAGGCTCCCTGGAGGCAGACACAGGCACCCCGAGGAGTTGGTCTGGCATCAGGCCAGACCCAATCAGCGAGCCCTGGCACTCCCAGGTCCTGCTGGCCACCATGTCCACATCTGAGAAGGGCAGGCAGGGCTTGCAGACCAAGCCATTGAGATGATTGCCAGTTACCCAGTGTTCCTGGCTATGGTCACTTTCCCCATGGCAAACAGGCCTTGGAAGCTCAATGCCCAAATCTACCCAGTAGGTTCAAAGACAGGAGTGAAGTAAGAGTTTCCAAATCTATAGCCGGACACTGTGGCAGGCGCCTGTAGTCCCAGCTACTCAGGAGGCTGAGGCAAGACAATCGCTTAAGCCCAGGAGTTGGAGGCTGCTGTGAGCTGTGTGATGCGATGGCACTCTACGGAGGGTGATAAAGTCAGATTCTGTCTCTCCTAAAAAAAAAAAAAAAAGCTTCCAAATCTGGGTTTCTCCATGGCTCTGAAGTCCTGGGGGTTAGGGCCTCAATGCAGGTCACCTAACAGGTGACAACAGGTCACCCCATTCCACTGAAGTAAGCCTGGCTTTTGACTTCTTGCCTGAGGTCAGCCCACCCTTTCAGCACTTGTGTTTCCCAGGTGCTAAGGGAGGCACAGAGGAAGCGGGCAGCTCAGGAGGCAAGGGGTGAAGAAAGCAACCAGCAGGGGTGGTAGTCAAGGAAGGCTTCTCTGAGGAGGTGGCTCTAAGCTCCAAGGCAGGAATTGGCCTAGTAAGGATGTAGGAAAGAAGCACGTTGGTGTAAGAATGGCAGATTCAGAGCTCCAGAGGGAAAAAGGGACATGGACCTGGGAAACAGGGAGATCAGATACTGGGGTGGAGGTGGAGGGCTGGGGTCAGGGAGTGGGGCACACAACAGCACAGGCTTCGGTTTGCAGTTTTGAAAGCTTTCAGAGGGTTCCTTCACACCAGAGATTCAATCTGATTTAATGTTTAATGACTTTATCCAGCCATTTATCTGATCATTTAATGTTTAATTACCAGATAAATGACTCTGGTTGCTGGAACAGATCATGGAGGAAGAGAGCAGAGAGTTGAAAGGACAGTTGTTTAGGCAAGAGACAGAGGTGGCAGTAAAGATAAAAAAAGAGACAAAAGATGATTGAGATGTTATGCGTTGTGTCCTCCAAAAATTCATGCATTGAGGCCCTAATCCCCAGGACTTCAGACTACGACCTTATTTGGAAATAGGGTCATTGCAGATGTGATTAGTTAAGATGGGGTTACACTGGAGTAGGTGGGCCCCCTAATCCAAAATGCTGGAGTCCTTATAAAAAGGGGAATTTGGGCACAGGCATGCACATGGGGAAAGCACCTTGTCATGATGGAGGCAGTTTGAAGTGATCCTTCTATAAGCCAAGGAATGATAAAGATTGCCAGCAAAACACCAGAAACTTAGAGAGGCCTGGCTGGAATAGACTATCCCTCAGAGCCTGTGAAGCAACCAACCCCAACACCTCCATCCTGGGCTTCCAGCCTCCAGAACTGAGAGATGATAAATCTCTGCTGTTTAAGATCTCCAGTTCTCCAGTTAGTAGCCGGGTGTTGTGGTGGGTGCCTATAGACCCAGCTACTTGGAAGGCTGAGGCAAGAGAATCGTTTAAGTCCAAGAGTTCGAGGTTGCTGTGAGCTGTGATGTCATGGCACTCTACCAAGGGCGACATAGTGAGATTCTGTCTCAAAAAAAAAAAAAAATAGTTAACCGTCGAATAATAATGGGGTGGTGGTCAGAGACATGCTTAAGGTAGGTAATGCCAGCTACTGTCACCAGCAAGCTCCCAATCTCAGTGGCTTAACACATAGCTGTTTATTTCTCACTCATCAGAGATCCATGCCAATACTTCTAGCTGGCAGGCACTTTCCACAAGGTCACTAAGGGATCTAGCTCCTTTCACCCTTCTCAAGGCCTGGGTCATCTCTTCCATTCAGTTTGTGAATGGAGAAGAGAGAAACTGAGGCTGTTTTGGCCAAGCCTGGCAGGGGCTTTCTATACTTCACACCCAGGGATCTTGAAAAAATGCAGGTGCTAAAGGAGGCTTGAGTGGAGCCTGACAATCTGTGTTTCTCATAAGCTGCCTAATGATGATGACGGGACTAGACCAGAGACTGAACTCTACCACAGCCCTGAACTCCTGTGAGAGAGGCAGGGAGATGGAGTCAGTGATTTGTGCAGACGCTGAAGAAACTGGGATTAGTAGACACAGGTGGGAGGCAGGTATGAAGCGTTTGGGAGGAACACAGCTCTCCCATGAAGAGGAACAGGGCTGGGGAGCTCCTGCCTGGGGTCCCAAGGCCCCTCAGTAGGGAGCCTCTTCCTGACTTCCCTGAAACCCAGCCTCTAACCCAAAAGTCCCCCGGAGCTGCCCTCAAGGTCTTAGAGGACCAAACTTGGAGGTCTTCTTGGAGGTGAGGCCTGGCCTGGTTCACCTCTCCCAGGGCCTGCCCATGTTCCCTGAGAGTTCGTTGCCCATAGAACATTTCCAATGCTTCCTTTTGCTTTGGTGGCCCTGATGTGCCCCTGTCATGAGGAATGGGACCCAAACAGAACATTATGTCCACTAGAAAGATAAGAAAACAGAAGGAAGAAGACCCATGCTAGCTGAGCAGGTAGAGGGTGGAGAGCTGTAAATTAGGTGTCCTAAACTCCATACCAGGTCCAACCTCACCTCCCCGCTTACTCTGCTGTCCTGGAAGAAAAGGGCTGCACTCCAATACACACACCTCGGCCCCTGCACTGAGACTGCTCCTTCCCTTCCTGAAGGAGTGACTGAAACAAAGTGGCCCAGCCCCTCCTTTCACCCAAGATCCCCCACCCACTCTACTTCTTCTCCACCCCAGCAGAGTGATTCCCTCATCCCATGCCCCAGAGGAGGGAATGAAAGGCCCACTCAAGCCCTAGGTTACTCCTCCACCTACTGACCGCCAAGTCCTTGGCTCTTTTCTCTCTGCTACCCTCACGTGGCTGCTCTCAGCCGGTGAATCTGCTCCTCTCAATTGACAAGCCAAGTGGGGGTCTAAGGTCTGCCACAGCACGGTCAGATTCAGGCCCTGCTGACCTTGGGGGTGACCCCTGCCCCATTCTGACTTCAGTCTCCCGGTCTGGGAAAGGGGCTGCTAAAGATCCTACTCTGAAGATGTTAACTCACGGCAGGGACATGGGAGTGGTGTTGTGATCCCCAGAGTACAGGCAAGAAGGAGCCTCTTTATACTCAAAGGACCCGGAAGCAATGTGGGATGGGGGCCTAAGCCATGCTCAGCTTTTGGCTGAGAGGAATCTGAATCGCAGTTCCAGCACTTAATAGCTGGTGACTGTCCATGAGTCACTATGGCCTTTGAGCCCTAGTCAACTCATCTGCAGAATGGGGAGATGCAAAGTACCCCCCACCCTGCGGGGCTCAGGGAGGGAGACATGCCACTGCTTGCAGAGCGCTAAATGACAAATGCTCAAAAAGTTAGGCAGGAGAGGGCGAAGGGCTGAGGGCCTGAGATGAGCTTGTGGCAAGAGCAACTCTCCATCCCATATTGGTGCTCCACGCCTCAGAAATGAGCATCCCCTTCCTCCCATCCATGGCTCCCTTTGTAGGAGACTGGGGCCTGGGGGCCTGGGACAGTGCTCTTAGACGGGTACTTCCCCAGGGAGGAGGACAGCTCCTCTGCCAATACTTCTTCCACTTGACACAGGTTTCACATTTGGGATCCTGATTGTCCCTTCCTTAACTGGCTGTGACCCTGGAGGTGAAGCATCACCATCCTTCAGTCCTGCTGGAAGACATTCTCCAAAGGCCAGAGCCTGGGGTAACACCACCAAGACCCTCTCAGCACTTGTGCTGTCCAGCTAGAGGGAGAAGAGAGACTCAGTGGACAGTTGTCTGCGGGGTGCTCCCACCTCAGGGTAGGTCAGGTGGGTTCCAGCTCTGAACCAGCACCGGAGAGACGCTCTCAGTTCAGTACTCTCTAGGAGCCCAGGCCAGCCTGGACACTGAAAGGGTTTCCTGAGGAGGCAACCTGAACAATGGCATAGATTCTCCGCAGGCCCATCTCCTTCAAGTGTCCCCCATCCCCTGGACCTGCCAGACGCACTAACAGCAGAATCCCGCTGGTCTGACGCCCGCGCGAGCACCCTGGCCTGTCAAAATCCTCTCTGCAACCCCATCTCGCTTTTCCATCAGTTCCGGTATGGACGGGGGCAGTGGGGTCGGACAGCTTGGCAAGGGCCAGATGAAAGGTGGGCCGGCGGGACTGAGGGGCAAGGGGTCTGAGTGAGGCAGGGCGCTCTGGGCCCCACCAGCTCCTGCTCCCTCCTCCGCCTCCGCCCTCGCCTTCCCACGCACCTGGGCTGGCCTCCCCCCAAGCCCTGGGGCCAGCGGGCGGGTAGCGCTGGGAGATCAGAGGACTCCGAGGAGCCGGCCTCAGAGGGAGGGGGCGGGAATTTCCCCCCACGCTTGCCTGGGCCTGCTCCCCTCCCCCTCCCTCGCAGGTGGGGGGCACCGCTAGGGGAATTCCACCGCACTGTGAAGCTTGGAGAATAAGAGCTAGGGGTCCTAAGGAGGGGGAGGCGAGGAAGGGGCGGACTGGGACCAAGGTCGCAGCTGCCTATCTCGCCAGACACCAGCTGCCCCTGCCTGTCCAGGACTGAGCGTCCAGGATTCCCACCTGTCCCGGCTGATGGGCTAGGTCGGGAGTGGCACTTCCACCTTCTGGCCAGAAGCGTCTGGACGTGGGGAGGGAGGAACCCCGGTTTCGGAGAAAGTGTGAGTGTAAGCAGTTGTTAATGAATGGATAACTGAGTGGAACTGTGTGGTGCACTTGAATGAGGGTGTTTGTGACCTGGGGAGTCCGAGGTGTCCCGGGGCGCGTGCAGTCATGGGAGGGGGTCCTGTGTCACCCTTTTAAGGTTCTCCTCTGGGCTTGCCTGTCTTGACCTCTCCACACTTTCCCACGTGAACCAGCACCGACCCCGTTAGGGGGAGAAGCCGGGAGGCCCGCGTCGGGATCCTGGGGGTCTGGGAGGACGTCTGTGGGAGGTGTCTGGACCTGCTGCCTCCACTCCAGTCTGGGGCGGGGCTTCCCGGCCTCCCCGGGTGGGGAGGGACCCGCGGAGGGACACGAGGGGGGCAAGAGCCAGCGCGTTAGAGATCTGGGCGAAGGAGACTCAGAGAGCCAGGCGCAGCGAGAAGCGGTGGTTGAGAGGCCAAGGCACTACCCAGAGTGCTAAGAGGCTAAGACTGAGAAGGCCCCCATCCATATACCGTCCGGAGAGAACTGGGGTAGGGACAGGGGCAGAGAGACGCCTCCAGGGGCAGAGCCCCTGGAAGGCAAGGACCCCGAGGAGATAGTTTCCCGTCCCAGACGGAGAGCGGCACCCAGAGTGAAACGAGGACAAACGGTCAGAGAACAACGCCCTCCAGATAGCCTGGGACACGCCAGAGCGACCCTGGGGGCATCACGGGCCGTGTCTGGGAGAGTGCGACCTCTCCTTCACTGGCGGCGATGGGGACACGGGTCCTACAGGGCTTCCTCCTCCTCTTTTTCCCGCTGCTGCAGCCACACGGGGCCTCTGCGGAGAGCCTGAACAGTCCAGGTGAGTGAGGGCACCGTGGCCGGTCATGATCACCGCCCCTTCCTCCGTCTCGGCGCCCAGAGCCCGGCCCCCGAGGCTGGGGAGGAGGCTGAGCAGGTGGCTGAAGCAGCTGGGCAGCCCGAGGGCCCCTGCGGGGGCGGGTACAAGGGGCACTGGCTGGGACTTAGGCGGGGAGTTGGCGTGGGGTGGGGGGTCGAGGATACCCAGCGTGGGTCCGGACCTCCCCAGGCCCCACCGTTGCCGTGCAGGCCTGTCCGAGTGCTTCCAGGTGAATGGTGCCGACTACCGCGGCCACCAGAACCGCACCGGCCCGCGCGGGGCTGGCCGCCCGTGCCTTTTCTGGAACCAGACGCAGCAGCACAGCTACAGCAGCGCCAGCGACCCTCAGGGCCGCTGGGGGCTGGGCGCGCACAACTTCTGTCGGTGAGGGGTGGGGCCTGCACTGGGGGTGGGGCTAGGAGCGCCACTGTGTTGACCGCCTGAGGCTGGACCCCCATGTGGGCGGGGCGGAGGTCTTCACTGAGGGAGTACGCAATCAGCGGGAAGACTGCCGGCGAAGCCAAAGCGAGAGGCGGGAACTATCTAGTGCTGGGGGTGGGGCGAGCCGCGCAAACCTTTTGGTCAAAGGGGTTGGCCTTAGGTGCAGAACTACTGCAGAGGCTGAGGTCAAGGACAGGAGTCAAGGGCAGGAGACAAGGATCTGACATGGGAACTCAAGGGGTCCCGTGCAAGCAAGGACTGTTCAGAGGCAGGCCCTGAGGTGGGATGGGCTCTTGCTATACAACTTCTTTGCCGGGCGTTGGGGGATTAGGGTTCCTGGAGCAGCAGGAATGAAGCAGAAGGACACTTCCCTGCTGAACCGCAAAGCTTAGGGTTCATCACTTCTGCTTTTTAAGTGGGGTTGTATGTCTGGGTGGCGATGAAGACTACAGATGGCCTCAAACTCCTCATATATGAGGTCAAGCCCTACCAACAGCTGTAGTCCTAAAAACAGCCCTTAAGGCCCCTTTAATGACTTCCCACCGTCAACTCAGAAGTCGAAATCTAGCAGCAGGTGGAGAAAACTAGAATTTGTGGAAAGACAGAGAAGAGCATAGCTTTCAACATGCCAGAAGCCTTGGTAGTCACTTTGCATGTAGGCTGTGGGGTTTTGGCCTGGGTTTGCTGCTCCCAGGGCAGTGGAATCTTGACCACCTCCCGTCAACTGGTAGTAACCCAGACGGCGACGTGCAGCCCTGGTGCTATGTGGCTGAAACGGAGGAGGGCATCTACTGGCGCTATTGCGACATTCCCACGTGTCACAGTGAGTGGTCCTGGCTGGACTAAGGGGTCCTGGCTGGGCGGTTGCTTTCAGAGGTGTGGGAGCCTAACTCCCCTGCCCCTTCAGTGCCAGGCTACCTGGGCTGTTTCGTGGACTCGGGAGCGCCCCCAGCCCTCAGCGGCCCCAGTGGCACTTCCACAAAGCTCACGGTCCAAGTGTGCCTTCGCTTCTGCCGTATGAAGGGTTACCAGGTACTGCTCATAGGCCCAGACCAGTAACCCCTGATCTTGATCTCAGGACCCTACTCAACTCCCAACACTCAGGTGCCAAACCCAGACACTAATTTCTGAACATCCAGCCAGATTCTCACATCTGGCCCAACCCTAGGCCCCCATCACTTCACCCCTAACCTACCCCTACCTCAGGGGTCACCCAGTCTGTGCTCCCAGCTGGCAGGAGTGGAGGCTGGTTATGCCTGCTTTTGTGGCACTGAGAGTGATCTGGCCAGGGGACACCTGGCCCTAGCCACCGACTGTGACCAGATCTGTTTTGGCCACCCGGGCCAGCTGTGCGGCGGTGATGGGCGCCTGGGCATCTATGAAGGTGAGGAGAGGTCAAGGATGCGGGCCTGGGTGGTTCCTAGCTGGATAGGAGAGCCACTTTGATGTGGAGCTCTACGCGGTCAAGGAAGAATCCTCCTGGCCTCAAGGTCCTGACTGCCAGCCATGCCTGCAGTGTCCGTGGGCTCCTGCCAGGGGAACTGGACGGCGCCTCAGGGTGTCATCTACTCCCCGGACTTCCCCGACGAGTATGGACCTGACAGGAACTGCAGTTGGGTTCTGGGCCCGCCGGTCGCCGCGCTGGAGCTCACCTTCCGCCTCTTCGAACTGGCCGACCAGCGCGACCGACTGGAACTACGCGACGCTACCTCAGGCCGCCTGCTCCGCACCTTCGACGGCGCCCGCCCGCCGCCGCCTGGGCCGCTGCGCCTGCGCGCTGCCGCGCTGCTGCTCACCTTCCGTAGCGACGCACGCGGCCACGCGCAGGGGTTCGCGCTCACTTACCGCGGTGAGCTCAGCTCCGAGCCCTCCATCCCCAGGCGATTCTCCTCTACCCCGCCTCATATCCCTCTCCACAGGGCTGCCGGACACCATGGAAGACCCGGCACCCCACAAGGGCTTGGCCCAAACCACCAATGCACCCCCTGACGGGGCCAACGTGAGCTGCAGCCCCAGGCCCAGGGCTCCGCCGGTTGCGATGGGAGGTGAGGCAAGCATGCAAGGCGGGAGGGAGTCAGGGAGCGGCCCCTTCTGAGCCCTGTCTTTACTGCACCCGTGTGCCCGCAGCCCGGGTCTTCTCGACGGTGATGGGTGTCTCAGTGCTGCTGCTGCTGTTCCTGTCGCTGCTGCGTCTTCTGCGCCGACGGTGCGGGCGCTGGGGCAGGGCCTGAGGGCGGATTCCGCGCCGTGTACCTGTCGCCTCGGTGCCCTGGGGCGCGTGAGGCCCCTGGTGGGAAGCTGGGGCCCAAGAGACTCACCGGGCTAGAAATGAACTCCTGGGTTCTTGAGAAAGCGAGGTCTTAGGTCCACAGAGAGAATCACAATGTCAGATTGCAGGCAGAGCAAGGATGCTCTACGTGGATTTTATCAGTCAGGGTACAGCTGACCTCTGCTCCCTCTCTAGGAGCTGTCTGCTGGCTCCAGGAAAAGGGGCCCCGGCGCTGGGTCCTTCGGAGGGACACGGGAAAAGGTGGGCTGTGTGGTACCGTCCGCCCCAACAGGTGGCCCTGCCGTGCCCCCCTGGGGACTCTCAGGCTGAGGGTCCTGCCCCAAGCTACCGGCCCCTGAGTGCCTCCAGCCAGAGCTCCTTGCGCTCACTCATCTCTGCTCTCTGATTTGGACCCCGTTGGACCCTCCACCAGCAAGATGGATACCTGAGATGCTATGCCACACCCTACATTGGCCTTCTGCCTCTTTAAGAGCAGTTTGGCCTCTGGTCATCTTGGGAAAACCAGAAGTTGGACAGGATGCATCTGGAGCTATTATCAGGAACTTGGTCTGATCCTCCAAGTTCAGATGGTTGAGGGCAAAGGACAAGAATCCAACCCCCTTCCCATGGACCTTGATGTGGTTTTAGAGGTCTTTGAGTCACTCTTGCGGCGGTCCTGGACTGATGACCTCAGTGAGAAGTCAGAGATCAAGAAAATAGTCAAAAAGATCCAACAGAATGCAGGGTGAAGTGGCTCACACCTGTAATCCTAGCACTGTGGGAGGTCAAGGTGGGTGGTTCACCTGAGCTCAGGACTTTGAGACCATCCAGAGCAAGAGAGAGACCCCTGTCTCTAAAAAATAGCCAGGTCTTTGTGTCAGGTGCCTATAGTCTCAGCTACTGGGTAGGCCGAGGCTAGAGGAGCGCTTGAGCCCAAGAGTTTGAGGCTGCTCTATTGAGAGCAACAAAGTGAAACTCTTAAAAAAAAAAAAAAAAAGACACACACACCCCCACCAAAAGACCTGCCACAGATTTTAAATAAAGGGTCTGTTTTGGTATGGGTTTCCTCAAGTTCTTATGTGGTGAGAGGAGCATATTAATAAGGATACAAGCCAGGCATGGTGCTCACGCCTGTAATCCTTGCATTCTGGGAGGCCAAGGCAGGTGGATTGCCTGAGCTCATAGGTTGGAGACCAGCCTGAGCCAGAGCGAGACCTTGTCTCTAAAAATACCCTGGACTATATATATATATATGGATAACAGGAGCTGCGCTTTGCCTGTGTCCATACAAATGAAGGGCGTTGTGTACCATGAGTTTCGTGGGGCCGCCTGGAATGCAGAGGACTAGGGACGGAGAACACGGGAGGATGGGTGGTCAGCAGGGTCTGTAGAAGGTGGAGGGAGGATAAGAAGGATTGTGGGCAGAGTTATGATGAAGAAGGGGCACCCTCCTGCTTCCTGCTCAGGAAGGACAGGATAGAGGCCGACTTTCTCTCCTTGCTTCCTGCCTTGTGGTTTCTCATCTGTTTCCCGTCTGTCTTGGGCGGGGCCGAGGGTGCGCCTTGTGGGTGATAAGAGGGAGCGAGTCGGACTGAGCTCAAGTTCCGAGAAGCCTGGCTGGAAGAGCAGGGCCTCGCCTGAGGGATCAGGCACACCCTCAGAGGCCTGGGAACCATGGCACAGCTTGCTGAGCTCCAGAAAAGTTCAGCCGGCGGAGAGATCACCCGGGGTGGGAGTGGACCGACTCTAGGCCGGACCTGTCCGGCAGCACCTTGGACAGAGCCTAGTCTGCAGGCTGGGGCTGACTGGTGGGGCTGTATCCTCTAGGGCAGGTGTCCAAAGGTGCAGAAACCTGTGGGTCACACAGAAAACCTAGGCGCGCAATTCTGAGGGATGCGAGGTGCCAGGGTCACTCCAGCGGAGCCCGCAAGATTCAGAACGTCGAATCCCAAGCCAACATACTCCTCTTGCAAATAAGGCTGGGTCCACACACGTTAAACCAGCAGAACTAAGGCCGGGGCGGTCTCAGGGCGGAGCCTCCCCGCTGGCCGCGCCTATTGGCCCTCGCAGCGACGACGTCAGGAGCCCAGCGCGCGAAATCCGGTCAGGATGGCAGAGGCCGGGAGCCAGGGCGGAGCCTGCAGTCCCCTCCCGCGTCCGGCGGCGCTCGTCCTCTGGGCTGCTGGCGAAGCGACTGGCCGCTGCCACGGCAAGCTTCTCCAGTGGTACGCCTAACCCCGGCGCAGCCGACTACATTGCACTCGGGCTCCGGGCACGTCCCCAGCCTCCCCCTCAGCGCGTGGGCGTCGGACGCGCGCGTGCGCAGCGCGGAGGGGCGCGGGTCGCGACCCACCCTTACCCCAGCTGGCGCGTGCGCCGACCCAACGCAGGATAGCTAGGGTCGCAGCCGGCGCGGGGTGCGGGCCGGAATGAGCCTCTGAGCGCTGCAGCTCTACTGAGGCGGCGGGCCGGGAGCTGCAGGGGCGCGGGCTGCCCGCGCCGTGCCGGGCCATGGCGTTCCTGGCGGGTCCGCGGTTGCTGGATTGGGCCAACTCGCCGCCGCACCTGCAGTTCAATAAGTTCGTGCTGACGGGCTACCGGCCGGCTAGCAGCGGCTCGGGCTGTCTACGCAGCCTCTTCTACCTGCACAACGAACTGGGCAACATCTACACGCACGGTGAGCCGCAAAGCGCATCCTACAGCCACGGCCGCTTTGCCGGTGCCGGGTCGGGGGACTCGAAGGCCACGGCCGTTTTGCCGGTGCCGACGCCGACTTGGGGGACTCGAAGGAGCACCCAAGTCCTGGGCTGCCCCAGCCCTGGCACAAACAGTAACCGCGGTGACAAAGCTGCCATTGTCCTGGGCCATGCTGCCAGCTTCCGCGTTCCTGGTGGGGCCCTGGGTCAGGAGAGGGGAGCAGAGTGGGCAGCTGAGCCTGCTTAACTCCGCTGAGCCCGATTGCAGGGAGCTTCTCCAGCTCTTCTTAATCCCAGCGCTCTGGGCATTCTACCCCCGCCAGCACTCATCCCGGAGAGGGGTGTTGACTGCAGCGAGAAGGTCTGGGAGAAGCCGGCCGCAGCCACCTTGGCGCCCCCGCCCCAGCAGCTGTCTTGGGGCTCCGCCTGGTGGCTACTTCTTCCTCTCCCTGCAGCCGCCCGGCCCCTCCTCCACGGCCTGGCCAAGCTCTGCTGACACAGCCCTGCCCGTCCTTGAGCTGCTCAGGCAGGGAGAAGGGCCCTGGGCTGGCTGGGCTCAATCTCGGCACATTTCCCCAGCTACTGAACTGCCAAATCCCACCCAGAATGGGCATCCTGCTGGCACCGTTTGACCCCTGTGAGAGCAAAGCCAGAATGCCTGCAGGGGGCATTGGGCTGGGGGCACTGGGTGAAGGGGGGAACTGGAACAAATGGGAGTCCCCAGGCTGCTTTCATTGTCCGGGAAACCTCTTCAAGACTCAGCTTGAGCTTGCACTTTCTTAGGTTTCTGCTGACACCTAGGCCAGGTCGGGGGCCCCCTGTTTGTGGGTGAGAACAGTGTAGAAGTTAGATGGCCCAGGCTCTGTCCTCTGCCCTGCTTACCTGCTGAGCTCACCTGGGACAGGTTATTCAACCTCTGTGAGCCTTGGTTTCCTCACCTAAGTGGGGATGATGTTCTCTACTTTCCAGAACTGTCCTGAGCCATTAGTAACTAAAGTTTCTTATTTTTATTTTTTTTTTATTTCGTTGCTTATTTTTTATTTCTTTTTTTTTTTGGTTATTGGCCGGGGCTGGGTTTGAACCTGCCACCTCTGGCATATGGGACCGGCGCCCTACTCCTTGAGCCACAGGCGCCGCCCGTAACTAAAGTTTCTAAAAGCCTTTAGCCCAGAGCCTGCCTTAGTCCAAGGCCTGGCTGGCCAACAGCATTATCATGACCTATCTTGTTCCTGTCACTCCTAAGTTGTGTCTAGTCCTCCATGCTGGAACTGTCTGATGAATAACTGTCTCCCTTCACCAGGGCTAGCCCTGCTGGGTTTCCTGGTGCTGGTACCGATGACCATGCCTTGGGGTCAGCTGGGCAAGGATGGCTGGCTAGGGGGCACACACTGTGTGGCCTGTCTGGCACCACCCGCAGGCTCTGTGCTTTATCATCTCTTCATGTGCCACCAAGGGGGCAGCCCTGTGTATGCCCGGCTTCTTGCCCTGGATATGTGTGGGGTCTGCATTGTCAACACCCTCGGTGAGTCAAAGCCCTGAGGGATTGTTGGGGGAGGGGGATTCATATGAGCCCTGGGTAGGTAAGGGCAGATGGACTGTCAGACTGACATAACTTCTCCTGCTTTCTCCCATGCAGGGGCTTTGCCCATCATCCACTGCACCCTGGCCTGCAGACCATGGCTGCGACCAGCTGCCCTAGTGGGCTACACTGTGCTATCAGGCGTGGCTGGCTGGCGGGCCCTCACTGCCCCCTCCACCAGTGCCCGGCTCCGAGCCTTTGGCTGGCAGGCTGGTGCCCGCCTGCTAGTGTTTGGGGCCCGGGGAATGGGGCTGGGCACAGGAGCTCCAGGCTCCCTGCCCTGCTACCTACGCATGGATGCACTGGCCCTGCTTGGGGGCCTGGTGAATGTGGCCCGCCTGCCAGAGCGCTGGGGACCTGGCCGCTTCGACTACTGGGGCAACTCCCACCAGATCATGCACCTACTCAGCGTGGGCTCTATCCTCCAGCTGCACGCCGGTGTTGTGCCTGACCTACTCTGGGCTGCCCACCACATCTGCCCCTTGGACTGACTAGAGGCTGTCCCAATGGCCTAGAGTCAACAGCCATTCTTCCCTCCTGCTGGTCTGCAAGGGAATGGTTCCCTGGATGCTCCCAGTGGACAGGCCATCTCAGCTGAGAGCCCACATCTGCTCATCCATTCTTCCCTGTGGACTAACCTCTTCTTCTACCCATGCCTTGGAGCTCCAGCTTCTTCTCCCTCCAGGCTGCGGTTACACTGTGTTGGCTGGAAGAAAGCCCTTCCCTCTGGGCCTGTTTACCCCCTGTGACTTGAGGGTTGGGCTAGAGTGACTCTGGGGTCATATCGTGCTCTGACAGGTGAAGTGCTGCCAACTTACCAGGTCCACTCCAGCCCAGAGCCGTTACACCCTCTGGTCCTTCCCACCAGGCCCCTCCTGAGTCCCTGGCCAGCCGGTACTTCCAGCTGTCCCAGAAGCCAAACACTCACCCCTTATCCCTATGTCCACACACCTAGGGCAGCAGGACTAAATGGGCACTGACCCTTTTCATACCAGCTGACCAAAGGGCATGAGGGCTGCTGCCACTGCTTTTTCCAGGCAACTGGCACTGGGCTTCAGGCCCGCCCTCTTCCCGGAGTGCCAACGGCTCAACCTGTCCACCAGGGACATGCTCGCTCAGGAAATCTCAGCTTCACACAGTGTGTGGCTCCAGTCTGCTGGCCCAAGGCCTGATGGCTTGGGTTCTGCAGTAGAGCTTAGCCTCAGGGGCCTAAGACCCTGGGTGACACTAGTAGTAGGACAGGAGGGGCTACTGCCACATAAGCAAGCATGGGTGTTTCCAGTATTCAGATACCTTTTATTAGACACAGCCAGGCAGAGGGAGTTTCCAGAGGGATCCCAACTTTCAGGGGAATTTGGAGGGAAACAGAATAAAAGACTAAAAGTGCCCAGGGAAAGCCTGTGGCTCAGGTTGGGTCTAGGGAGTCCTCAAAGAGGCTGAGAAGGTTCCGAGGTTCAAAGGAGGGAAGAGAACCCCGGGGAGGCTCTAAGTCAATGTTACTGAGGTCCAGGACATCCCTGGGAGGAGAGGAAAGAAATGACACTCAGGATCTGAATGCCAACCCTGCCTGTCCCTGGCCCCTGGCCCCGCTCACCTGGGTGTGTACCTGCTCCAGGGTGTGGAAGTGCTCCCTGCCCGGGCCAGGATGGCCTCTGGGGAGAGTGAGGGCCTATGTGGGGGTTGGAGAGATAGGCAGGGTGTCAGGTGGAGAGGGCAGGATGAGTCTAGCTCTTGCAGGTCTCAGACTCCCACTTGACAGCCAGAGAACCACAGCTAGGGACAATAAAAACTTGGTACACTTTGAAGAAGCACTGACAGCCTTCAAAGTCCTTCCACCTGACTACACAAAGGCTCCCTCTGTTCCTTTATAGGACACATGGGCTTTGACTGAAGTGGATTTGAAGTGAAGTTATAGTAAATGAAGTTTTTCTGCCAGTATGTGGCTACTTTAAAGTGTCCCGAGTAAAGGGGTGACATTTTTGTAAGGGAAGGGTTAATGGCAGGATTCCCCAGAGAGCTGTCTGCCCTGAGCATGTAGTTTCTTTTTTTTTTTTTTTGGTTTTTGGTTTTTGGCCAGGGCTAGGTTTGAACCCGCCACCTCTGGCATATGGGACCTACTCCTTGAGCCACAGGCGCCGCCCTCTTTTTTTTTTTTTGAGCATGTAGTTTCTTAATTACAGCCTCTCACTTGGCCATCAGGCACTTGGGACTAAAGAATCCTCCCCAGGCATAGGCTCTCCAGGTGCTGAGAGGGTTTTTCCTCCCATAGAAGGGACAGTACTTTGTGCCTGGACACTGGAAGCCTCCACTGGGGTGGGGGCCACACCACCTGCCACCCCCAATAAGATTGTGCTTATGTGTGGCAGACCACACCAAACTGCATTCACACCAGGCTAAGCCATACCCACCCCCCGCCCCCAGCCTTGGTTCCCTTTCTGGGGTAGTGATGGCCAATTTTGTGGGAAGGGTCCGCATTCACCACTAATCTCCATAGAGCTGGGGCCTGGGCCTTCTGTTTGGCCACAGAGATGTGCATCCCTACTCCCTGCCATGTATCCTGTGTTATCACTCACCCTATGCTGTCGTCATCCCAGTTGCTGGAGAGGCTGCTGTCCAGGAGCAGGCTACAGGGTGGTGAGCCAGGCGGGGTGGCTGGTGGGCTTGGTGGCTGTAGCCAACTAGCAGGGTAAGCCAACCCATGCCAGAGCCAGGACAGTAGGGCAAGCAGGGCCTATGGGAAGAGGGTGCCTCAAGAGCCTAGGCAAAGCCTGGGGCTGGGAAGCAAGTAGGCAGCCCATCACTATAGAAAGCTTACCTGCCACAGGGCCCAGCCTCGACTTAAGGCCTCGGCAGCCATGTACCACAGGACACTCCAGGGCCAAGGCTGCCTGAGCACTGGCAGGGCCAGCAGATCCTCGGCTGTGGCCCGCAGCTTGGGGTCTGGCTCCAACATCATTACGAGGACAGAACGCAGCTCAGCAGACAGGCCTGCCCGCAAAGCAGGACTATAGCAGGGATCCCACACACTGACTGGGCCCCGAGCCCAGTGAGTATCTCCACCACCAGCCACTCCTTCCATGGGAGTCCAAGGGAGCACACCCCTCCTGCCCTCACCCCCCTCACTCACCAGCAGTGAACTCGGGGGGCAGGTAGCCCTGGCGCAGCTGCTGCCAGCCCTCCCCACCACGGGGCAGCTCCATGTTGCATGCCATTTCCAGAATAGTGAGACCCAAACTGGGAGGGACAGGATATCACAGACAGAAAGTACTAGGGTTGGCTTAAGGACATAGCCCATGTCTGGGCTATCTCTTGGACAAGGATGGGAAAGGGCCACTATCTTTTGCCATAAGCCAGAGAGGTAAGGAAGCAGGAAGTAGGGGAGCCCTGAGGAGGCCCTGACAGGAAAGGGACTATGTCTTGGAGCATAGGCCCTGTGCCTAGTGTAGCCCACGTGCTACCAGGGCAGGTCCTTCCAATGCCCCACTGGACAGGTGCCACAGTCACTATAGTGACTAGTGTTACTCATCCTGATCATCAGGGCAATGGCCACCAGTGTGGATTTATGGACCTCAGTGCCTGGGGCCAGTCCCAGCTGTACCACCTGTTAACTGTGGGCCTCAGGCAGGTCACTTACCCTCCCTGTGCCATGTCATCCCTGTGAATGGAGCAATAACAGCTCCTCCTGTAGAGCTGAGGAGGAGGTAGGCAAGTCTATCAAATTAGCTCAGAGGATTCACCGCTTATAGGAGCCTGACCTTGGAGAGCCCTCAGGGGCAACATCCCCTATTCCTGAAGCTTATAAGGAATGGGGTAGGGCTAGGGAAGGAGTCCCTCTGGGGAGTCCCTTTCTCTACCAGCTGCCCCCCAAGGAAGACCTCCCTTACAGCTGGGACCCCTGCTGAACATCTCCTTACCTGAACACATCTGATGCTGTCCCGTAGGAGCCCTGCAGCAGCTCAGGGGCCATATAGCGGGGGTCTCCTTCCTGAGCTTCACTGGCCCCAGCTGTACCCAGCTCCACCAGCAGCCCAAAGTCACCAAGCTTGCAGCGACCTCGGGGCCCCAGGAAGATGTTGGCAGGCTTGACATCAAGGTGGACCAGACCTTGGCCATGCAGATGGGCCAGGGCAAGCAGAATGTCCCGCAGGTAGCCCCAGACCTGGGCTTCAGGCAGGCTTGCACCCCAGGCTTCACAGTGCTGCTGTAGGCTGGGCCCACAAAGCTCTGTCTGCAGGTACAAGATGCCGCCCTCCTCCCAGGCCCGCTCCAGCTGTACGCAGCGTGGGTGCTGCCCCACCTTCTCGTGGCCGCCTACCTCAGCCAACTTCCGGGCCCGGTCCTTGGGGCCCCGGAATGGTGACATGGAGCGCTTTACAGCATAGAGCCGGCCATCTTCCTTGGAGCGGACCTGGAAGGGAGGGGGCATCACAGGCCTCATGGAAGGTGGGCTGTCAGTGGCACCCCACAGGCTGGGGGGGATAACCCAGCAAATTCCATTAAAGTTTCACATGTGCAGGGTAGAACAGCCGGTAGAGACTCCTGCCCACTACAGTGGTAGAACCGGACACACCTCCATCCATAGGGGCTGATTCACTAGAGACCAGTGATGCAAGAGAAGGGATAGAACCACAAGTACTGACCCGGGAGAATCTCAAGGACATGTTGTGAAGTGAAAAAGCTGGCTATGGAAGAGTAGAGGTATCTGTGCTGCCATGTGAAAGTGGTTTCCTCTGGGAAGAAGAGCTGATCATGGGGCCTACTGTTTGTATTATTGACTGCTGGATTGAGACAGAATCTCACTGTCACCCTGGATAGAGTGTAATGCCGTCATCATAGCTCACTAAAGCCTCAAACTCCTGGGTTCAAGCAATCCTCCTGCCTCAGCTTCCTGAGTAGCTGAAACTACAAGCACCTGCCACAATACCCAGCTCATTTTTCTATTTTAAGTAGAGACGGGATCTTGCTCTTGCTCAGGCTGGTCTCAGAACTCTTGAGCTTAAGGGATCCTTCCACCTGGATTACAGTACTAGGATTATAGGTGTGAGTTAAGGCACTTGGCCTGTTTGTACTTTTTAACAAATTGTCTTGCTGGGCACAGTGGCTCATGTCTATAATCCCAGCACTTGGGAAGCCGAGGCAGGTAGATTGCCTGAGCTAACAAGTTTGAGACAAACGTGAGCAAGAGCCAGACCCCCAACTCTAAAAAACAGCCGGGTACTGTGGCAGGCACCTGTAGTCCCAGCTATTTGGGAGGCTGAGGCAAGAGAATTGCTTGAGCCCAAAAGTTTGAGGTTGCTATGAGCTAAGGTGCCATGGCACTCTACCAAGGGTGACCAAGTGAGACTCTGTCTCAAAAAGAAAAAAAATTGTTTTCATACATTACTTATGCAAGGGAAAATTATCATTTTGAAGAAAATGTAAAACGTTTTAGAAAAACAAAGTGGTAGGCAGGGGGTAGTGCCAGCCCTAAGCAGACAGAACTTGCCAAGGACCCCAGTGCAACTGGCTCCAGGCCAGGAGGAGATGGCAGCTTGGCCACTACAGGGCGTGCCAGGCTCTGGACAAGGGGTTTAGTGTGCACTGAGACAGCCCTCAGAGGAGCCTGAATGGGAGTTGTGAGAGCAGCCAAACCAAACTGGGGCGTGGTGCAGGCCATGGGGGAGAGAAGGAAAACAGGCTGCCCAGTACACTGTCCTGCCCAGGGAGAGGTAGGGAGTAAAGGGGCTCCCGATGGGCCCTGGAAGCTGCCCTCACACTCACCTTGAAGACCTCTCCGTAGGAGCCATGGCCCAGTCGGCTGAGCCTCTGGAAATTCTGCTGGAAGAAGGACTCTGGCCGGCTCGGGTCATACCCAGGGCTCTGTAGGGTGTCTGTGGCCTCACCCCGGAATGACACCCTCCGGGGCTGGGACTGGTGCCAGCCTGGGGTCCGAGGAGGGAAGAGTCGGCTGATGGGGATGCTGCCTTTTGCAGGTGGCCGGGGTGGGAGGCTCCGGCTGAGTCCCCCAGGCCTCTTGAGAGAGAAGCCAGGTTCTGCATGGCGGAAGTAGGCTGGGACTGGAACTGGGGTGCCACTCAGGGGTGGCGGGGTACCCTCCGAGGGCACAGGCATGGCCAGCGCAGGAAGCCTAGGAACAGAGATGGAGGCTGAGTACATTCAAACAGTGTCTGGTTCTACGGCCCCAAAGAGTCTGTGGAAGAGAGCCGCATCTGCACGGCTCAGCTTTCTTTAAACATGAAGGCCGAGGGGGTAACAAGCACCTACCAGGAAAAAATAGAGGACATATATATATATATATATATACCTGCATATATATATACCTGCAAATACAGATGTCTGTATTTCAGAGATTATAAAAATATAAAATGAAAACCACAGGGCCCAGGTCCTTCAGGGCCTCATGGTAGTCCCCTAGAGAGGCTATAACTGAGGTGGATTTTGGAGTCAGACTGCCTGTCTGTCCAGCCCTACCTCATCATGATAATAGCTTTGTCCATCAGCTATGCAGCCTCTTCTAAGACCTTAAGATGGAAATATCCATACAGGCCCACCAGCCCTTATCTTTAATTCCAAAGTAAAAAAACACTGAATTCCAGCTCGGCACCTGTGGCTCAAGCAGCTAAGGCACCAGCCACATACACCAGAGCTGCCGGGTTCGAATCCAGCCCTGGCCCGCCAAACAACAATGACAGCTGCAACCAAAAAATACCTGGGCGTTGTGGCAGGCGCTTGTGGTCCCAGCTACTTGGGAGGTGGAGGCAAGAGAATCGCTTGAGCCCAGGAGTTGGAGGTTGCTATGAGCTGTGATGCCACAGCACTCTACCCAGAGCGACAGTCTAAGGCTCTGTCTCAAAAAAAAAAAAAACAACACTGAATTCCAGGTTTCTTTCTTTCTTTTTCATAGTTGTGTTGCCAACACTCCCAGAATGGCAGTGTGAGGAGCCCTGTGGACCCTGTCCCTGACGAAACAGGAATAACTGGTGAAAATTATTCAGAATCAAATATATAGAGTTTCTGGATGTGGTACTAAGAATAGAAAACAAAGAAACATTTATACAAGAAAATCTGCAAAATATTGATAAGAAAGTGCACCATGTTGGCACCCGAGCCATGACACTTATTTTCTGCCCTCCCCCCAGCACCCCTGTCTTATAATTAGGGGCAGGTGTGGCCAATAAGATGAGCTCCCTCTTCCCCAGCTCCCAGTCTAGGGTTAGGGTATCTGCCCTGGAGGGCTGGGCTCCAACACTTCTCACCCCTCCAAACTCCAAGTCAGAGACTAAATTCCAACTGAGTGTGGCAGATAGGTCAGGGGCTCCCTTCTTCCACCAGCATTCCCCTCACAGAGTAAAGTCTCTATCTCAGGAGTCAGCAGGATGGGAACACAGAACCCCAACTGCCCAAACCCCACCTCACTGTAGGAAGGAGGTTCACAATGGGAAAGGCAAACTAAGGAAGGCCAGGGGATACTGGCCCTGCTCCCACCCCCACCATGCAACCTGATTCTAAGGTAGCAAATCACCCAGAGAAGTGCACCAATGCCTTGCACTCAGCTCCATAACATGGTTTACAGATTAGCTCAGGGGTAGAGGTAGGTTGTAAAACAGAGAGCTCTAAAGCTCTCTCCCGGAGAATTTACTTATCTTGAACTGGGGAAGTTCAAGCCTATAGGTGCTGTCAAAATCAATGGAGGTGGGAGGCTGAGGCAGGAGGATCACTTTACCTCAGGTTGCAGTGACCTATGATGACACTATGGCACTTTAGCCTAAGCAAAAGAACAGAAATTATCTCCAGAGAAAAGAAAAAAGAAAAAGAAAATCAATGGGGGTTCTGGTGAGGAACAATGAAAAGGAGCTGGTACCTGCATTACAGGTACCAGCTGTAGCTATAGGCTAAGCCATAGCCCCTCTCTCTCAGTTTTCCAGAGAGAACTGAGGAAAGAGATAGCTAAGAGCCTTCCTACAGATAGAACAAATCTGATGTCAAAAGCTACCCTGTTAAAGAAGACCAAATTGTAGGGGCTGGGTGCAGTGGCTCACACCTGTAATCCTAGCACTTTGGGAGGCTGATGAGGGTAGATTGCCTGAGCTCACAGATTTGAGACCAGCCTGAGCTAGAGCAAGATCCCCTCTCTAAAAATAGGCGTTGTTGTGGTAGGCACCTATAGTCCCAGCTACTTGGGAGGTTGAGGCAAGCGAATCACTTGAGCCCAAGAATTTGAGGTTGCTGTGAGCTATGATGCCGCAGCTCTCTATTGAGGGCAACCAAGTGAGACTCTGTCTCAAAAAAAAGGAAAACCAAATTTAATTGGTTCAATCTGTATAGCAATTATGCTCTGTGTTATTGTCGAAAACAATACAGCACCCAAGCAGCTATTAGCAGAGCCTAACAGTTTGGGCTCTCAGGGAAAAGTCAATAAAAGGGAATTTCCTAAAACCACTGTCATCCCAGGGTGTCTATGCAGAAGCCCAAGACTGTACCTTTAGAGGAATTACAGCAACGGCAGAGGCTTCATGGTATAGGAGAATAGACTTCACTATAATAGTCCAGCCAGCTACCAAACAAATAAATAGCTGAACAATAATCACATGCACACTTGCTACAACATATTACCTAAAATGTCCAGTTTTCACCAAAAAAACTACAAGATATGCAATGACACAGGAAAGTATTACCTATAGACAGGGAAAAACAAAACAGGCCGTACAAACTGCCCGTGAGGCGGCACATGTAGCTCAGTGGGTAGGGCGCTGGCCACATACACCAAGGCTGGCAGGTTTGAACCAGCCTGGGCCAGCTAAAACAACAATGACAATGGCGATGACAACAACAACAACAAAATAGCCAGGTATTGTGGCAGGTGCCTGTAGTCTCACCTACTTGGGAGGCTGAAGCAAGAGAATTGCTTAAGCCTCAGAGTTTGAGGTTGCTGTAAGAACCTGGCAGAGTGCCTGTCACCATGGCACTCTACCCAGGGTGATAGCTTGAGAGTCTGTCTCAAAAAAAAAGGAAAGATGGCTCAGTGAGTAGGGCGCTGGCCCCATATACCGAGGGTGGCGGGTTCAAACCTGGCCCCGGCTGAACTGCAACAAAAAAAATAGCCGGGCATTGTGGTGGGCGCCTGTAGTCCCAGCTACTCAGGAGCTAAGGCAAGAGAATCACCTAAGCCCAGGAACTAGAGGTTGCAGTGAGCTGTGTGATGCCACGGCACTCTACCGAGGGTGATAAAATAAGACTCTGTCTCTACCAAAAAAAAAGAAAGAAAAGAAAAATATTAGTCAGCAATAACTGAGCTGCACACCTATAATCGCATATAATCCCAGCTACTCAGGAGGCTGAGGCAGGAGGATTGCTTGAGCCCAGGAGTTTGAGGTTGCCATAAGCTAGATTAAAGCCACATCACAACTGGGCAAGAGAGCGAAATTCTGTCTAAAAAAGAAAACAAAACAAAACAAAAAATATAATAACTGAAATGAAAAAACTCACTATAGGGCTTCAACAGTAGATTTGAGCTGAAGAAATAGTAAGTGAACATTAGGACACATCAATAGAGGTTAATGCAGTCTTAAGAATAGAGCCTCAAGGCCAGGCTCAGTGGCTCAAGCCTGTAATCCTAGGACTCTGGGAGCCTGAGGCAGGTGGATTGCCCTGAGCTCAGAGTTTTACTTTGTCGCCCTTGGTAGAGTGCCATGGTCATAGCTCACATCAACCTCAAACTATTAGGCTCAAGCAATTCTCTTGCCTCAGCTTCCCAAGTAGCTGGGACTACAGGCACCCACCAGCATGCCCAGCTATTGTTAGAGATGAGGTCTTTCTCTGGCTCAGGGTGGTCTCAAACTTGTGAGCTCAGGCTATCTACCCACCTCATCTTCCCAGAGTGCTAGGATTATAGGCGTGAGCCACCATGCCCAGGAGAGAAAGGAAAAATATTTGAAGAAATAATGGCTGAAGGCCAGGAGAAGTAGCTCATGCTTGTACCCTAGCACTCTGGGAGGCCTAGGTAAGTGGATTGCCTGAGCTTACAGGTTCGAGACCAGACTGAGCCAGAGTGAGACCCTGTTTCTAAAAATAGCCAGCCATTGTGGCAGGTGCCTATAGTCCCAGCTACTTGGGAGGCTAAGGCAAGAGAATCACTTAAGCCCAAGAGTTTGGGGTTGCTGTGAGCTGTGACATCATAGCATTCTACTGAGGGCAACATAGTGACACTGACTCAAAAAAAAAAAAAACCTCCAGGGACAATAGTATATTTACATACAAAACTAATTTAGCAGTAAAATCTGACCTGAACTATTTTTCCCTCTTAATATAAATATTCATATATTTCTTGGTCGAGCGTGGTGGCTCGCATCTATAATTCTGGCACTCTGGGAGACCGAGGCAAGAGGAATGCATGAGCTCAGGAGTTCAGGATCAAGCTAAGCAAGAGCAAAACCCCATCTCTCTAAAAGTAGAAAAATTAGCCAGGCATTGTGGCATATGTCTGTAGTCCCAACTACTCAGGAGACTGAAGCAGAAGGATCACTTGAATCCAGGAAGTTGAGGCTGTAGTGAGCTATGATGACACCATGGCAGTCTAGCTAGGGCAACAGTGAGATGCTGTCTAAAAACAAAAAAAAAAAATTTAAGGCTTGGTGCCTGTAGCACAGCGGTTACCACGCCAGCCACATACACTGAGGCTGGCCGGTTTGAGCCCGGCCCGGGCCAGCTAAACACAATGGCAATTGCAACAAAAAATAGCCAGGCATTGTGGCAGGCACCTGTACTTCCAGATACTGGGGAGGCTGAGGCAAGAGAATTGCTTAAGCCCAAGAGTCAGAGGTTGCTGTGAGCTGTGACACCACAGCACTCTACTGAGGGCGACATAGTAAGACTATCTCAAATAAATAAATAAATAAATAAATATCCATCTATTTCTTGCCAGAAATGTAATGGTGTTTGATTACAGGATGATGTCCCAGACACACAAGTAGTGTTATAGGTTATATGCACCCTATTAGCTTTGTAAAATCTGAGACATTTTGAATTCTAAAACACATCTAGCACCAGGGTTTATGGACCTGGAATCTGATCTTGTCCAGAGTCTGGCATAAATGCAAACTGCCTATTATGATAAAGACTTCTCTGGGTAGAAGACTTTATAAATAATAAAAGTTAAATAGTCTTAACTTTATGATAAAGACTAAAGGAATACACAGTACTCCCCAGTGTCTGTAACTGGGTGTGGTAGGGCAGAGAGGGCGGCTGTATTGCTATAATTTTGTAATTGAAACAAAAACAAAGAAGCAAGTGAAGAGTCAGTTTCAAGAGGAAGTCACAATGTATCAAGAGATACCACAGCTAGAGGGGCATACATCAGAAAAAGCAGAGTAGTTATCTGAAGCATGGCTTCAGAGAGGGTGAGAAGGACCCTACCCAAGCCTGGCTGGAAGACCTCCTACATCCCAAGGGCCCTTTCCTCTGCCTCTATTTACCTCAAGAATCCCATTCCAGGGTTTCTCAAAGTGAGGAGCCAGGATGTCAGCATTCGCAGAGCACTGGTTAGAAGTATAGCCTCCCAGTTCAGCCCTGAACACTTGTCCCTGAATCATTTTTCTCTTGAGACAGGGTGTCGCTATGATGCCCAGGCTGATCTCGACCTTCTGGGCTCAAACAAGCCTCCCGCCTCAGCCTCCCCAGTAGCTGGGACTATAGGCACTCCTGCATCTTAAATCAGTTTCCAGCTGTCTCAATATCCCAATGTCACTTACATCCTAGCGCCTGGCCAACAACCTCAGGGATGGGTTGGGGTAGGTAGAAGGAACAGCGCCTGCCTCCCGGGTCAATCCAAGGTGGTCCAGAGCCGAGCCGAGGCCAGCCCGGGAGGCCTCCGCAGTTTCCAGGGGCTCAGCCTTCTCGCCTCACCCTTTCACTGGGCCGGACACAATCTGCTAACCTCGGTCTACCGCTAGATTCAGTTCCTCCTGGGCAGGGCCTTGGCCGAATTCACCTCCGCTGACGTGGGGAAATCCTGGCGAACAGAGTTGTGGAGACCGCTGTCACTGGGGGGCTGAGGTACGGAGGGCCTTGACGGAAAGCGGGCGGGGCTTTTCCAGAAAGGGGCAAGTAAAGCGGGGCAGCCCCTAGAGGAAAGGGGACTAGAAGATCGAGGACTGACACGTGGAAAGGGGACGCTGCGGGGGAGGGGCCTGAGAAGTGGGTGGGGCCGTCAGACAAGGCTGGAGGTGTCATCAAAGAGGCAAGGCCCGCGCTCGCCGGAGTGGGAGGGTCAGCCGCTGAGGGCTGGAGCGTGAGGGAAAGAGGGTGAGGTAGGGTCCGGAAAGGGCTGTCAGGAGCTGGGGGGCGGCTGGGTGGGGGAGGGGAAGGAAAGCTTGCCCCGCCCGAAAACCCTCTGGGCTGGGCTGGGCTCACCTGGGACTGGTAGGCGGGGCGCAGATCACCAAGGTCCCAAATCTCGGATCCGCGGAGGCCTTGGGAGCTGTCGAGGTGGCCAAGCAGGCTGGGCTCGGCCGTCGACCGCTCCGGACGCCCAGACTAAGGACCCTCGGGAGGGGGAACGGCCCGTGAACGCGCGCGGAGCCGGCTCGCGCCAAAAATTCCAAACCGGCCTCGAGGCCCCGCCCAGGAACACCTCCTATCCCTACCCCTCCTCAACTCAGCCTGTAAGAAGAGCTTAACCTTCCGGCTCCGCCCCTTACGTTCCTGCGTGCGCGCCACCGCTCCTCCCTCGCCTTGCAGTGGCCTTGCTCTCTCAATACGCACGCGTATAGCGCTATTGCCACTGCTCAGGTTAGGTCCAGCTACGCGCAGTGTCCTTGAGGCTAGGATGCTGCTCCAGGTCTGATGTTCACTTGGGTTGCTCCTGCCAGGTTTCTGGGATACCTACTGGCCTCTCGGCCCCAGTTCCAGCATCTACTATCCTTGCTGGGTTGGCTTAGTTTTCACATCCGTAAAAAGAACTGTTTTTTACTGTCCGGGGAGGCCTAGCCCCAGGGGGCGGTCACTGGAAGATAGGAAGACCCTGAGGCCTCCTGGGACCAGGCAGGCAGAGCGTTTTGGGCTGGCTGGCTTATTCTTATCACCAGCAGTGTACTACGCCAAGATTGCGGTGAAAGCCATGCGTCCAAGCTCTTGGCCCTCGAGTGAACAGCTTTGAGAGATAGAAAATGCTGCCTCCAGGAGGCCCTCCAGATAGGCAGGAGCCTATTTGTCCTGGCCTCTCCTGCTCGCTGCCTCCCTGCAAACAGGCTTCTAAGGCAGCTTTTCTACAGAGATTTGCCTTCAACTCAAATCCTCTTCATCTCCTTCCTAGCTGAACGACCTTGGGAATGCACAGGGCTTTTCTGACCTTCGGATTAGTCTCCTCTCCCATGGAAAAAGGAGCTGATGACGCTAGGATGAGTGCTTAGGAGGGGTACCCCACGCGCAGAGCAGAGAGAGCTGGGGATTGCATCTTCTTCGCGGTAAACCCAGTGAGAGGGGTCACACTTTCGGGCAGCCCACCCTGGAACGCTGACCATCTCGCCCGCACTTCCTCTGGCCTTATTTTTGCTGTTACACTGATCTCTCTCTCTCTCTCAAATTCTGTTAGTTTACTTGTTGGGCAGCTATCTCCTTGTAGCCCTAGAGTCAGTCCCCGAACATCCCACCACACACACACACACACACATGCCTCAGTCTTTGAAAGGTCATGGACTGCCAGGCTCCAGTGGTGGGCCTGCACCCTGCACGTAAACATTATCTCGTGAGCCCCAGAGACTTAGCAATGGCCAGGGCCCGGCATCCAGGTGCGGCCTGCAGCCAGCCTCCATGAATTATTCCTTGACATTAGCATACCTGGCAGCCATGCTGTGCTGTGGCAATGAACTAGACCTTGTTGACGACTCCAGACTCGTCCCCAGGAGGCCTAGGGCTCCAGCTGCCAGCCCATTTCCAGGACAGGCGCTCTTCCAACTGCCCATTTTTGAAAGTCTGATTCACAAAGATTAAAAATATATATTTAAAGTCCGAAACATACTCCCAGGACTGGGTGTGGTGTCTCATGCCTGTAATCCTAGCACTCTGGGAAGGTGGAGGCGGGTGGATTGCTTGAGCTCAGGAGTTCCAGACCAGCCTGAGCAACAGCAGGATGGTCTCTACTAAAAACAGAAAAACTAGTCTGCTTTGGATCTCTTGAGCCCAAGAGTTTGAGGTTCCTGTGAGTTATGACATCAGGGCCCTCTACCAGGGCAACAAAGTGAGATTCTCAAAAATAAATACACATGGCTTGGTGCTCATAGCACACTGGTTACAGCACCAGCCACATACACAGAAGTTGGTGGGTTTGAACCCGGCCTGGGGCCAGCTAACCAACAATGACAACTGCAACAAAAAATAGCCAGGGCATTGTGGCAGGCACCTGTAGTCCCAGTTACTTGCAAGGCTGAGGCAAGAGAATTGCTTAAGTTCAAGAATCTGAGGTTGTTGGGGCAGCGCCTGTGGCTCAGTCGGTAAGGCGCCAGCCCCATATACCGAGGGTGGCGGGTTCAAACCCGGCCCCGGCTGAACTGCAACCAAAAAATAGCTGGGCATTGTGGCGGGCGCCTGTAGTCCCAGCTACTCGGGAGGCTGAGGCAAGAGAATTGCTTAAGCCCAGGAGTTGGAGGTTGCTGTGAGCTGTGTGATGCCAGGGCACTCTACCGAGGGCCATAAAGTGAGACTCTGTCTCTACAAAAAAAAAAAAAAAAGAATCTGAGGTTGCTGTGAGCTGTGAGGCCACAGCACTGTACCAAGGGTGACATAGTGAGACTCTGTCTCAATAAATAAATAAATAAATACACAGACAAGTAAACATGCTTCCAGGCCACTCACACCTGTAATCCTAGCACTCTGGGAGGCTGAGACAGGAGGATTGCTTAAGGTAAGGAATTAGAGACCAATCTGAGCAAGAACAAGACCTTGTTTCTAATAAAAATAGAAAAATTAGGGGCAGCGCCTGTGGCTCAAGGAGTAGGGCACCGGTCCCATATGCCAGAGGTGGCGGGTTCAAACCTAGCCCTGGCCAAAATAAAAAATAAATAAATAAAAATAAAATAGAAAAATTAGCCAGGTGTGGTGGTCAGTGCCTGTAGTCCCAGCTACTTGGGAGGCTGAGATAGGAGAATGGCTTGAGCCCAGGAGTTTGAGGTGGCTAGGAGATAGGCTGATGTCACTGCTCTTAGCTGGGGCAACAGGGCGAGACTTTGTTGTGGAGGAAAGAAACAAAAAAGCTTCCAATGGAAATTTCACTGTATAAGGAAGGGCTGCAATATAAGTATGCAAGCAAGCGTCCAAGCTGTGCTGTTCGGGAATGAAGGCTGCGATCCTAACCTGCCACACAGTTTCCAGGTATGTAGACTGGGGATAATAATAGGTGCTTCTAGCTTGGCACCCATAGCGCAGTGCTTACGGTGCCAAACACATACACTGGAGCTGGCGGGTTTGAGCCCAGCCTGGGACTGCTAAACAACAATGACAACTACAATTAAAAAAAGAAAATAGCCAGGCATTTGTGGCGGGCACCTGTAGTCCCAGCTACTTGGGAGGCTGAGGCAAGAGAATCACTTAAGCTGAAGAGTTTGAGGTTGCTGTGAGCTGTGATGCCATAGGACTCTAGTGGGGGCCACAAAGTGAGACTCTGTCTCAAAAATAATAATAATAATAATAATAATAATAGGCTTGGCGCCTGTAGCACAGTAGTTGCATGGCATCAGCCACATACACTGCATACACTGAAGTTGGCAGGTTCAAACCCAGCCTGGGCCAGCTAACCAACAATGACAACTGCAACAAAAAATAGCCAGGCGTTGTGATGGGTACCTGTAGTCCCAGCTACTTGGGACGATGAGGCAAGAGAATCACTCGAGCCCAAGAATTTTTTATTTTTTTTTTTAGTTTGTTTTTTTTTTTTAGAGACAGAGTCTCACTTTGTCGCCTGGTGTCACAGCTCACAGCAACCTCAAACTCCTGGGCTTAGGCGATTCTCTTGCCTCAGCCATCTGAGTAGCTGGGACTATTTTTTGGTTGCAGTTATGCCAAGGCCGGGTTTGAACCCACCCTCGGTGTATGGGGCCGGAGCCCTGCCCACTGAGCCACAGGTGCCGCCCAAGCCCAAGAATTTGAGGTTGCTGTGGGCTGTGATGCCATGGCACTTTACCAAGGGCAACATAGTGAGACTCTGTCTCAAAAATAAATAAATGAATAATAGTAATAATAGGGGCTCCTGACTTGGAGGTATGAGTACTAAATGAGAAAATGCCCTTGAAGTGTTTAGTATATGGTAGAGCTCACAGTAGGGCCTTATCTGCTGTTTAGTAACAATAACTAGCCCCTCCTTGCCTATACATTGTTTTGCAGTTTTCAAACACCACAGCCTGGGCCAAAAAGAGGTCTCTGAAGGAGACTGGCCAGGACCACCTACCTACCCTGGCGTCACAGGGACAGAAGCCCCAGTCCACAGGGTTCAGCACCAAGGCACTTGGCGAAGGCTGTGTTTGGGCAGAATCCTCACTGCCCTAGTCCTAGCCCTGGACTCCTAGGGTCTCTCCTGCACGTCCAGGTGAGGACCATATGCGCCCCCATGTGTCCCATTGCAGCCACAACACCTTGGAGCACCCAAGGGCCCTGCCCTCTCTGGAGAAGTCACATTCACCCAGATGGGGTCACAAAAGGGATAAAGTGACTTAAAAGAAATGAGAAACGACCTCCAGAAGCTCAGATGTGGCCACTCTAATGAGACAGTGGGGATCGTGAAGGGTACTTGTGCGGAACTGGTTATTATTTTTTTTTGTAGAGGCAGGGTCTCGCCTTACTGCCCAAGCTGGTCTTGAACTCCTGGCCTCAAATGATGCTCCTGCCTTGGCCTCCCATAGGGTTGGAATGACAGGCATGAACCACCTGGCCCTGCGTTGGCATCATGTTCTGTTTCTTTTATTTATTTATTTATTTTTAATAATTTTTTTTTTTTTTTTTAGAGACAGAGTCTCACTTTATCACCCTCGGTAGAGTGCTGTGCCGTCACAGCTCACAGCAACCTCCAACTCCTGGGCCTAGGCAATTCTCTTGCCTCAGCCTCCCGAGTAGCTGGGACCACAGGTACCCACCACAATGCCCGGCTATCTTTTTGTTGCAGTTTGGCTGGGGCTGGGTTTGAACCCACCACCCTTGGTATATGGGGCCGGTGCCCTACTCACTGAACCACAGGCACTGCCCAATTTATTATTATTATTATTTTTTATTAAATCATAACTTTGTACATTGACGAATTTATGGGGTTCAGGATACTGCTTCGATATACAATGTGAAATACTCACATTGAACTAAGTAACACATCCATCATAATTATACTCATTCCTTAATAGTTTTGAAATGTACCATTGCATCATGCACATTAGGTGAGGTCCCCCCAAATACCCTCCCCTCTCTCTTCTCTTCCCTTCTACTTTCTGGACGATAGTTATGTTTTGCCATTCATATGAGGGTGTAGGTAATTATATACTGATTTCATAGTAGTATTGAGTACATTGGATACTTTTTTTCCCATTCTTGAGATACTTTACTAAGAAGAATATGTTCCAGTTCCATCCAGGTAAACATAAAAGATGTGAAATCTCCATATTTTTTTTCATGTTCTGTTTCTTGTCCTCGAGCCAGTCCCATGGTGTTTTCTTCATAGGTACAGTTGTCATATGGCACAGTCACATCTCATGTGAGCTTCTCTGTGTATGCTTATTTCATGATTGCATAGGTGTGGGTAAACTGATGAGAAGTTAATAGGGATCAACTTTGCCTCCGTGAAGTGTCTGGGGTGCCTGGAAGGTCCTGGAGGCCCCATGCTTGGATTTGGGCTGGAGAGCTACCCCAGAGGCCTTCAGCACAGCTATGAGTGTAGAAGATGCTGGCTCCACAGATGCCTGACTGCCCCTCCAGTTGTCCTGCCCAAATCCCCCCCTCACAGGTGGTACTGGTGTCAAGCAGCTGCCTGGGAGACCCAGGCCATGCCATTTTAAGCAACATATCCATCATCCCAGCTGCCACCCTCTTCTCAGCCCCCTGCCAAAGCCCCTCAAAGCTGCTCCTCTGTTCAGAGCTGGGCTGTGCCTCCTCAGGCCAGGGTGCCTATAGCCAAGGGTACGGCAGGTCAGGGCTCTGTCAGGGGGCCCTCCAGCCCTCAAGTGGTCCATGTGCTCCTGGGCAGGCCCTGCCTGAGTGGGGCTGGGGGTGAGCTGAGGGGACAGACTGTGCTGGGGGTGGGAGTGGTAGCATTGTAGCGGCTGGTCCTGAGCTGGCCCAGGGCCCTGGCCTGGCTGGCATTTTCTACAGGAAGTGGGCATAGCATCCCCTCTGACAGATGCCCATTCTGTGCCTCCCAGGTGGCCCCTCCTGGTCTCCCACCTGCCTCATTAGGGATAGCTTTCCAGGCACTCAGTGGGGTGAGCCATGTGTGTCTGTGTAGGGGACCTCAGCAGACATATTGGGCCCAGAGGGGTGTAACTAGGCCTGCTGCCATGGGTGGAGGGGTGGAGAGTACAGGATGGTGGTAGATCCCAGGCTTCTCAGAGTGCCTGGGCTCAGGTCTCAGCCCTACCACTCCAGAGTTACACAATCTGAGCCAAGTCCCTTGGCTCTCTCTGACTGTTTCCCTATCTGCAAATGAAGATAGATGTAGCTCCTTGGTCTGGGCCTTGTAATCCTAGCACTTTGGGAGGCCAAGGCGGGGGGTGGGGGGGTGGGGGGGTGGAGAGATTCTGAGGGTGGTCTATGAGCTGGGACAACCTGGCAATGGCGCTGTCGTCTGCTGGCCCCATAGGAGCTGTGGGCTTAACAGCCTCTCATCAAGGAGCTCCTGCTGCCCCTTTCTTACCACAGTCCTCTGCAGACCCCCAGCCTGCAGGGACTGCCTGGCTTGGCAAGCTGGACTCCTCATCCAGAGGCACCAGGAGGGGCTGGCTGGGCAGGGGACAAGCCAACAGACAGGCAGAGGGTGGGGCCTCCTAGACTAGGGGTCAGGGGCCAAGGCTAAGTCACTGCCATCCCTGCCAGCTCGGTAGGGTCAGGCTCTCAGGGGTGGTGGTTCCTGGTGTCCAGACCCCCACTTGTGGCATCTCCTAGGCCTCTCCTGTCCACTCCAAACTAACCTTGCTGCCAGGCCACCAGCACCTGGCCCTGGATCCAGGCTTTTCTGCCTACTTCCAGGCATGGAGAGCTGCTCCCAGCACCACTGAGTTCGCATCCTTAGCCAGCTCCTGCAGTCCACTCACCCATCCTGAGTGATGGCACCTCTAATCTGTCTACCAAAGTTAGAATTGGTGTTGTGATAGCTGAGGCCAAGCTGGGAGGGCCTCCTGTGAGGAGTGGGCCTAGGGCCTAGCCCTCAGGAAACAGCAAGGACTCTTGGAGAGGTTGAGCACGGGTGACCTGTCCCTGTGTGTCACCATCCCTCATGGAAAGAGGAGGGAAGAGGAGGAGGAAGGGATGACTCTGCACTTGGAGGCTCAGGCTCACTCTGGCAAGCCAATCCTTGGTTAGGGATGAAAGGCCTGTTTCAGCAAGGTCTGTGAGGTCTCAGGACATACCAGCGGGGAATAGCCTGGCTCTTCTTGTGGACACTACCAGCCTGTCAGACAGGATCTGATATACTGTCACCTCTGTCACCTACTGTCTGTAATATCCAGGGCCTCTGTACCCTTGAGCTGCCTGTTACATAGTAACTCATTCTAAACTCCCCTACCAGCCACACCCTCCTTTTGGCCCTAGCTCCCTGCTCTCCCCAGCTGTGTTTAGGTTGGGCCTAGAGTGCCCTCCTGCTCTTCACTGGGGGGATATCTGAGCCCTCTGGGCTTGATACCAGGGCTCCAGTCACTGACAAAGATGCAGAAGGCTAGGCAGGGGGTCTGTGCCAGCTGTCAGCACCCATGATGGATGAGGGGCCAGGCAGGGAGGGGCCAGACTCCTGCCAGAGGACACTGGGGGCCAACCGGCTATAGACACAGCCACTGCCAGTCACAGCTGGGGGCCTGGGTGAGCGCCCCCACCAAGCAAGCTGTTTAAAAGCCCAAAGAGTGTTGGTCTTCCCAGTCCACCTGGCACTATGGACACCTGGGCCTTCCCTGCAGCTCTTTTCTTCCTTTGCTTAACTCCTGAGAGCCTGCAAGGCGGTGAGGGACAGGGAGGGAGGGACTGCAGATCAGGTGGGACACTGGCCAGTTGCTGGGGTTCTGGGACAGGGAGGGCCAGGTGTGGGAAGCCTGAGCTGGACAGAGAATTTAGACTGGGAGGGTTTGGGGGAGCCAGGAGATAGATGCCGGGGGCCGCCACCACTCAGCCTCCTGGGCTCCCAACCCCAAGTCAATGCCCCTTGTGCCTCCATGTCCGCACCCCCACCTCTTGGCCTGGGGAATGGTACATGGCCCCTTTGGCACTGGGGCCAGGGAATGGGCTGGTCTCTCTACCCCAGGGGTCTGAGAGCCCTCTAATGGACAGCCCTGGATGTTCCCCAGCTCTGGATCTCCAAATGTGGGACCAGGGAAGCAGGAGCCCAGATACTTCACAGCCTTGGTAGTGTCGACACAGGCATGAGAACATCTGACCCACCTGGAGCTGGGTCCTGAAGGTGTGATAGGAGTGAGGCTATCTCTGGTAGCCAGAAGAGACAGGCCTAGGAGGGGGACAGGAGGGAAGAGACAAGATGAGGTGAGAGGGACTAGGGACCTCTAGGGTCTTGGGTGTGCCAGGAGGGGCTTCCTCCTGAGAATGATGCATCTGAGCTGCAGGAGAGATAGGTTGGAAGGAGGAAATTTCCAGAATGGGGAGGTGTGGGCTCTGTCTCCACTCCCCTGGGTATGGCCCAGACACCTTCCTCCAGACCCAGGGACCCTCCAGCCTCAGCTGTCCTTGGCATCGAACTGCTCACCTGCTCTGTCCTTGCCCCTGCTGTGACCAGTAGGGAAACAAAGACCCAGGGAAGAGGGGGAAGCTTTCTTTGCTCCCTCCTAAGTTTCCCTGCTTCTTCTGACCCCACAGGCTTGAGGAGCCCTGATGGCTACAGATCAGGTAAAGCTGGCTGAGGAGCAGGCAGGCTGGGGTACCCCAGTTCCCAGCCATCTGCCCCCCAGCTTCAACCTCTCACTTCCCCCACAGGCTATGGTCCCCCTGGTGGCCTGGGAGCAGGTAAGGGCTGGCACATCCGGGGACAGGCGATGAGATGAGTCCCATAGGCCTGCTGCTCAGAATGGCTGTGAGCCAGTTAGGGGGTTCTGGGGAGAGCCTGAGGGAGGGACTCCTGGGTCCACCACCTGCTCCCTGTGTCTCCTCCAGGCTTTGGAGGGGATGTGAAACCACAGAAGCCAGGTAAGTCCTGCCCTTATCCTAGTTTGCTCTGTCTCCCCATCTTTCCCTCACACCCCCACCTAGATCTTTCTCCACAGGATTCAGGAATGGGAATGGTCTGGGAACCCAGCCAGGTGAAGATGGTGGGGTCTGGGGGTGTCCTCTCCCTCCTCCCTCCCTGACCTCAGAGAGAAGAGACAGGATTGGTGAATGATTAGGGGGCATAGGATACTTTCAAGTTTGCTGGTATCTGGTTGGTGGGGGGTCCAGTCTCATACTCGTACCTCAGCTGGGACCCTAAACCTACCTAGCTCATCTGTCCCTCCCTCACAGGGCCCTCAGCTCAGAATGGCTACAGAGCAGAAAGGGGTGGGTAGGCAGGGGAGGGAGAGCTGGGAGCCAAGACTCCAGGGGTATCCATGGGACTGGAAACTCCCAAGATCCTCATCTGACCTCCTTCTCAGGCACGGGAGGGGGTGTGAGCCCCAGCAGCTAGATAACAGCCAGCTCATACCTGTCCCTGTCTCCCTTTGAAGGCTCAGTCCCCTCATTGCTCTCTCTGCCTCTGTTTTCCCTGAATGTGGAAGCAGGGGAACTAGGGCCTTCCCAGGGGTGGGAACCCAGCCAGGTGAGGACCAGGGAGGGCTAGAAAGGGGCACCATGCAGGAGTCAGGGAACTGGGGGAGGGCTTGGCTCGGGAGGTGGGGTCAGCCTGTCTCTCCCTAGGCCCTGGGTGTGGGCCTGAAACCTATGAAGCCAGGTAAGTGGAGGGCCCTGCCCTGCCTCTGCTTCATTCTATCCAGGCCCTTTCTCTGTTCCCCACCCCAACCCACCTCTTGGCTTATGGCCTTCACCTGTCTCCCCAGGATTTGAAAGTAGCAATGGCTTGGGAGCTGGAGTTCCTCCAGGGGCAGCAACCCTATCAGGTGAGAGGGGCTGCGGCAGGTGAGGAGAGCTGGGTTCTCGATTCTTATTTTATTTTATTTTTTTTTTTGAGACAGAGTCTCATTCAATCACCTGGGTAGAGTGCTGTGGCATCATAGCTCACAGCAACCTCAAACTCTTGGGCTCAAGGGATCCTCTCACCTCAGCCTCCTAAGAAGCTGGGACTTTACAGGCACCCTCCAAGACACCCAGCTAGTTTTTCTATTTTTAGTAGATACAGGGTCTTGCTCTTGCTCAGGCTGGTTTCAAACTCCTGAGCTCAGGTAACCCACCCACCTTGGCCTCCCAGAGTGCTAGGATTACAGGCAGGAGCCACCACACCTGACCAACCCTTATTCTCAGGGGAGGGGCTGGTTGGGGCCAATGTCACCCTTATTCTGTCTCTCCCCAGGCCTGGGAGGGGGAATGAAACCTCAGAAGCCAGGGAAAATGGGAGGACACTGCCCCTTGTCCTGCTCCTCTCCCCATGCTGTGTCCTGTTTCTGTCATACACAGCCCTCCCCCCTTGTAAGGGGGAGCCTTCAAAGGGAGACAGGGATAGGCATGAGCTGGCTCTCACCTGGCTGGCTCACACCCCCTCCCATGCCTGAGAAAGAGGTCAGATGCAGGTCTTGGGAGTCCCCAGTCCCATGGATACCCCTGGAGTCCAACGTGACCTAGGAAAAAATACGAACCAGATGAGAGGGGAACACACCACCTCAAAGGAGATGTGGAAAACTGCCAATCACCACATACCCCAAGTCATTAGAAATTTGCATTAGTCTCCTCTGGGTCAAAAAAAGCACTTTTCGGGTGGCACCTGTGGCTCAGTCGGTAGGGCGCCGGCCCCATATACCGAGGGTGGCGGGTTCAAACCCGGCCCCGGCTGAACTGCAACCAAAAAATAGCCGGGCGTTGTGGCGGGCGCCTGTAGTCCCAGCTACTCGGGAGGCTGAGGCAAGAGAATCACCTAAGCCCAGGAGTTGGAGGTTGCTGTGAGCTGTGTGAGGCCACGGCACTCTACCGAGGGCCATAAAGTGAGACTCTGTCTCTACAAAAAAAAAAAAAAAAGCACTTTTCTTAGAAAAATTTATCCCCTGCCTACCTATAGGATGTCCCTTCATTGGCCTCCTATGACTTGAGATGTGGTTTCAAGCCTAGGGAGAATCTTCTAGACTGGTCTCAGACCAGAGGTCCTGGGGTGGGGATACCATGGAAGGTGATTAGAGCTCTCTAGCCTCTGCCTTCCTCTAACCAGGAGCCAAGTCAGGGAGGGTGGGTTGGGAGCTGGGGCTCTAGGCTCCCATACTTGGTCTTGTCTCTCTCTGCCTTAGTCATGGGAAAGGCTGTGAAACCTCAAAAGCCAGGTAAGCCCTGCCCTGCCCCTCTGTCCTTGTCACTCCCATACATCTGGCCTGGCCTCCTCTTACTTCTTTCTGCTCAATCTCCAGGATTTGCCAATGGGAATGGCCTGGGAGCCTGGGCCTTCCTGGGAGTCAGAGCCCAGCCAGGTGAGGGCACTGGGCCAAGCTGGGGTTCCAGGAATGTAGGGGGAAGCTAAAGAGGTCAGGGATTTCTGATTTCTAGGACAATGGAGGATTGTTGTAGGGTTGGGGGGTGGACCTAGCTCAGCCTCTTTGGTTCTTCCCAGGTTTGGGAGAGGACAAGAAGCCTCTGTAGCCAGGTGAGACTAAGACCCTCCCACCCATCCCCTCATAAACTGCTTTTTCTCCTTAGGATATGGCAATGGAAATGGCCCAGGGACCCAGCCAGGTGAGGGTGGCAGCATCTGGGGCTGATGGGAGGAAGAAGTTAGGGTAATAGACCACAGCCTGTGTCCTAGCACGTAGCTCTTAGGGGTGCATTTATTCAACCACTCTCCCCTGAGCACCTGCTCCAAGCCAGGCCTCTGCTGGGCATTGAGGATCCCTGAACTGGACAAGGTAGCCATGCCTGACTCACAGGCTAAGAACCCAACATGCAGTTGCCAGCTATGGTCAGGACTGGGCAAGGATCCATGGGCAGGGGAGGGAGAAGGGGTTGGCCAGGCCCTAGCCTTATCCCAACTTCCAAATTTCCTCAAACAGGCCCCACAGGGCAAAAGGACTTTAGACCAGGTACAGAAGAGGTGGGGACAGAAGCGGGCATCCTAGGGCTGTATTTCTGGCAGGAGGCCCAGAGATGAGAGCCCCTCAACTGCTCATCTCTCCCCCAGGCTTTGGAGGGAGTGGAAAACCTCAGAAGCCAGGTAAGCCCTGCCCTTTCCCTGTTTTTCAGCCCACTACCTCTTTATCTGCCTGTGCTCCCCCAAGTTCCAGGTCTTTCCTCCTTCCTGGTATTATGTCTCCCCAGGATTTGGGAATGGGAATGGGCTAGGAACTGAGACCTTCCTGGGAACCCAGCCAGGTGAGCCCTGGAGTGGTGGGAGTGTGGGGGTCACTAGGGTTACTGATGTTGGGGCCCGGCCTGGTTGTGAGGGCAGAGAAGGGACCCAGGGGCTCATGGATAGTCTTTCCCTCCTCTTACCCAGACCTCAGAGGAGGACTAAAACCCCAGAATCCAGGTGAGCATCACCCTCTCACCCCCGACATGGTCTCACACAACGCTCATTCCACAAAGCAGTCGATGGGCCTGCAGTCCTGGTCTGGGCCAACCTGGTTCTGGAGGCAGGAGGGTTATAGAAGCTGCCCAGGCTGCCCCAAGAGCCTTGCCCTGTGCATTGTGGGAGTGAGCAGCCAGGCCTGCTGGGAGACTTGTAGGTGCTCAAACTAGGGCAAAGAGGGGACCAAAGAGGGCATAGACTCTAGAAATATCTGTTTGGACCCCAACATGGCAGGACCTAGTGCTTGGCAGCTCTGGTTGCTGAGGGAAAGGAACTTTTCCAGTGGGTTGACATGGTGGTGGTGGTGGCAACACCCAAGGACCCAGGCAGCTGAACATGGTGTCCAGGCCTCCAGGGGGTTGGACCCAAGAACAGAGGACTTGTTATAAAAGTCTGGGGACAGCCACTTGCCAGGGGTGAGCAGAAAGAAGAAACCCTGAAGAGGGCCTAAGAAGCCGTGCAGAGGAGAGGAAGGAGGCCCAGGGAGTGCAGGTCAGAGCAGGAGAGGTGCAGGGAGCAGTGTATCAAAGGCACATTACTGACCAAATGGCACCTCAGAGGCCAGCAGGGTACATGGGAAAGACATGTGGGACTACCTCCCTCAGGGCAGAAGTGAGGATGGGGATGTGAGGACAGGGTCAGCCCAAGCCTGCCTGCCCTATCCTCTCCTGGAGGGTGGCGGGAGGAGAGCTCAAGGGGCTAGACTGGGCGTTCTCCTTAGGCCCCTTTCTCTTCTTTCACAGGCACCACATCTCAAAATGGCTATGGACCAGGTAAGGGCAGGCCAGGGTTCTGAGGAGGCCAGAGGTGGGCCCTGGGCCTCTCACCTCCTCCTATCTATCCACCAGGCTATGGAGGACTCTTTCTGCCTTCCCCCAGCCCCTGAGCTTCCTTCCCCTCTCACCCCACCTCAATCTGTCCCCCAGGATTTGGGAACGAGAATGGGAATGGGAATGGGCTAGGAGCCCAGCCAGGTGAGACTGGTGGGATCTCAGGAGGTATGTTGTTCTGGGTGGGGAGATCCTCTCCTGGCCTCCCTCCCCAGGCCTTGGAGGAGCAGAGTTGACAGGGTGCTGGGAGGAAGCTTCCAGGATTCTGGGTTTCTGGCTTAGTCCAGTAGGGAGGACCTTCACCTTCACCTCATCTTGATCCCAAATCCCCCTACACCCTTTTCTTTTCCTCACAGTCTTGGCAGCCCTGAACAGATTTGTCCCAGGTAGGAGCAGGAATGGGAGGAGCTGGGGGAGACCTTAGGATGGGGCCCTGGAGTGGTTCACCTGCTTCCCATATCTTCTCCAGGCTTTGGAGGGGGCGTGAAACCCCATGAGCCAGGTGAGAGCTTCTCTGGTTCTGCCTCTCTGTCCATGGGCCCCTGAAGCCATAAGTATCTCCCTTGCCTCTCCCTTCCTCTGACCCTTTCTTTAGGATATGGGAAGGAGCTGGGAACTGGCGCCTTCCCTGTAGCAGGGTGGAGGGAATGGGGAGGGGACTGGGAGGACATAGTGAGGATCTGAGTTGTGAGGAGAATGTGGATCTGGGTGTGGCTTGCATCTGTGTCTCCCCTCAGGCCTGGGACAGGTAAAGCCTCCAAACCAGGTGGGGGACGCCCTCCCCACCCCTGACCCCCGGTGGCTTACACCTGTAATCCTAGCACTCTGGGAGGCCGAAGCGGGTGGATTGCTTGAGCTCCAAGTTCAAGAACAGCCTGAACAAAAGCAAGACCCCGTCTCTATTAAAAATAGAAAAACCCATGGGCGGCGCCTGTGGCTCAGTGAGTAGGGCGCCGGCCCCATATACCGAGGGTGGCGGGTTCAAACCCAGCCCCCACCAAACTGCAACAAAAAAATAGCCAGGCGTTGTGGCGGGCGGGCGCTTGTAGTCCCAGCTGCTCGGGAGGCTGAGGCAAGAGAATCACGTAAGCCCAAGAGCTGGAGGTTGCTGTGAGCTGTGTGACGCCACGGCACTCTACCGAGGGCAGTAAAGTGAGACTCTGTCTCTACAAAAAAAAAAAAAAGAAAAACCTGAGGCAAGAGGATTGCTTGAGCCTGAGTTGAAGGTTGCTGGGAGCTATGATGCTAGGGCCCTCTACCCAGGGTGACAGCTTGAGACTCTGTCTCAAAAAAAAGGAAGCCAGGTAGAGAAGAGAGACCCCAGCACCTCTGCTGCAGCCCCCACATACTACCCCTTACCCCCACCCCTATCTGCCCCCCAGGATATGGCAATGGAAATGGACTGGTAGCCCAGCCAGGTAAGGGCTGCTGGGCCTGGGTCCTGAGGTGTTGGGAGGTAGGGTGGGAGGAAGGTAACTGAGAAGACAGGGACCAGGAGGACAGAGGGCTGGGGGTAGGGGCAGGGCTGGAGTCAGTGTCAGCCTCTCTCTGTCTCTCTCCAGGCTTAGGATTGGGCACAAAGCCCCAGAAGCCAGGTGAGTCTGCCCTCTGCTCCCCCAAGCCTCTGAGCTCTCCTCCTTTCATTCATACCCCACCTGGACCTAGAAAGGGTGGCACCCAGGTGAGGTGGGTCTGGTCTGGCAGCTGCTCTTCCATCTGCTCACAGGCTTCCAGAATGGGCCCACATGAGCACAGGGGAGTGTCTGCAGGATACCTGGTTTCTAACTTGGTTCTAAAGGGGGACCACACTCTCTGCTTAGCCAGGGTCCCCAAGCCTCTGCTTACCCCTCCTTCCTTGACAGGCTCCCCTGGCTTCAGACCTATTGATATTGATTTGGGGGCAGGGAAGCTGGAGCTGTGGGAAGGAATGAAATGGGTCCTCCAGACCCCAATCAGATTCACTCACAGGCTCCTACAGCCTGGAAGAAGGTGGAATTGGCAACTGAATGGAGGTGGCAGGGGGCAGAGGGAGGTGCCTGGAGTTCAGGTCTCTTAGTCTTGAGGGCAGAGAAACAGCCCCAGTCCCCTTCTGCTCCTTAGCACCACCTGCCTCCACAGGCCCTCTGGTTCCCCTGGCCATGGGCCAGGTAAAGGAGGTTGGGGTGGGCATAGAGGCAGATGCCAGGGTTCTGGAGAAGAGGCCCTGCAGTGGGAGGCAGGATGGGTACCTCACCCCCACCCCTATCCCTCAGGCTTTGGAGAGGGCATGAAACCACACAAGCCAGGCGAGCCCTTTCTCTATATGCCCTCCCCAGTCTCTCTAGCCCTGTCTCCCCAGGGTACAGGAATGGGTTGGGAGCCAGAGCTTTCTCAGGTAAGGAAGCCCAGCCAGGTAGGGGAATCTGGGTAGGACCTGGGGGAGGGGAAGAGGCTAGGCACACCTTAGAATTGAGGGGGTCAGTGTTGGGTCCTGGGGAAGGGACAGGGTGGCATCTTCCTCTTAGTCATTCTCTGTACTCTTCTCCAGCCTTGGGAGGGGACCAGAAACCTCTAAAGCTGGGTGAGTTCACCCCTTCTCTCTTTCTGCATCACCCCAAGGTCTCCCTGCTTCAAGCTGGACACCCTCACACCCTGCTCTCCCCAAAGGGTATAGGCTGGGGCTCCCCACAGGTGATTGTGGAGGGCTCACTCCTCCTTGGGAGGGGCCAGTGGGGGTCTGAACTGACCTTTCTGCCCTCCCCAGGTCTGGAAGAGGGTATGAAGCCTTAGAAGCCAGGCCTCTGTGTTTCTGCACACTTCCTTCCAGACACCCTTGTCCCTACCCCTCACATTTCTGCTTTCCTCTCCAGGATATGGCAATGGAAACAGGCTGGGGGCCCAGCCAGGTAAGGGCACTGGGACAGAGGTAGGGGCCCAGGAGGAGGATGGGAAGGAGGTTGCTAGAAGGTGGAGGGGCTGGATGGACAAACATTGGGTACCCCATCACCTCTCTTATCCTGCAGCAGGCCAGAGCCCACAGAAGGTATGCTCTTTCTATCCTGGCAAATGTCCCCTTTGGATGCTAGGTTTGCCCTGGAATCCACCATAGGCCTCCTGGGCAGCATGTGTGAGGCTGGCCTGGAGCTCACTCTTCACTCCTCCCTTCCCTTCCTCCTCCTGGCTTAGGTCCCTGCAATGGGGGGGTCACTCCATTGCTCCTCCCCAGGCCTCTCACTCCAGGGGTCCCTTCAGATAAAGGAGGCAGCTGGGGCCTGAAATCCAAGCCCCCTCCCCCAATGCAGAATGGCCAGTTTCCAGGTGAGTGTAGAGTGGGGGTGTAGAGGTGTGGTGGGGGACAAACACCTGGTCCTAGGAGGGACTGAACCTGGCCCCCATGTGCCTGTCTGTCTTGTACTCTGACACTGAGGCCTAGAGAGAGGGTAGTGACTTGTCATACTGAGTCACCTGAGGGAAAGCCTGAATTCTGGCCCTGAGACCCCATGTGACCTCACTCTGCAGCTCCCTCTACCCATTGCCCCATGGCAGGCTACAGCCCTATCTGTGCTGGGCTCATGGCTGCCCCCTGACTTTCTTCCTAGCACTGATCCCAGCCATCCAGTGGGGAATGAAACCTCAGAAAGCAGGTATGAGTCTGTTTGCCCCCAGACCCTACATCCTAGAGGGCTGAATCTCAACTAGGTCTATCCTAGTGTCCCCATACCAGATCAGGGTCACTCTATCACCCTTGTTCCCTAGGCTGCCTCAACTGTTCAAGCACCCTAAGGCTAGGAAGTCTCTCCCTGAGTCTCAATCTGTATTGCTGTTTTATAAGCTTTCTTCTGGTTATGTTCCCTGTGATAGGAGAGTCCCTTCTTCCCTCTCAGAGTCCCTAAGGTCCATACTTGGTGCCCAAGGAGTCAGGGAAAGTTTGGGCCCTTCCCACTGACCTCCATACTTCTCACAGGGTACCAGCCTCCAAATGGCTACAGACAAGGAGCAGAGCTGGGTGAGGAGGCCCTTCCCTGGAGTTCTTCCCCCCTCCTTCCCTTCCTTCCTCTGCCCTTCTCTTCCCTTGGCCAGCCCAGGAAGAGGGGAGATAAAAGCTGCGGCTATCTCTGAATCCCCTTCTCTGACCCATAGTTTCCTCTCTTCCAGGTTTTGGTGGCAGCCTCAAGCCACAGAAAGTTGGTGAGTCCTCCTAGTCCCCTATCTTGGGCCTAAACTGGCATCTCCCTCCTGGTGAGCCCCTCTCTATTTCTGTTTCTGTTTCTTTCCTTATTCACCTAATGTATATTTGCATGACTCAGGTGAGGGTAGAGCAACTGACTGAAGCCAGGTAGAAAGGAAAGAGCAAGTGAGAAAGTTGCACAGAAGAGGAAGTCAGAGAAGGCTTCCTGGAGGTGGTGATAGGATGGTTGCCCAGTGGTTAGTTGATTAGGGGTAGTGGGGAGAGTGCTCTGGGCAGATGGAGAAGCCCAGGTAAGCCCAGGACTCCTTTCTAGGAGTCCACCTGAATCTCTGCATCTCTCCATGAGCTAGTCACCTGCCTCCCCAGGGTTGCCCCACCCAACTCCTTTCCAGTCTCACTCCTGCAGGTTCTGGTCATGGGAATGGTCTTCCTGCAGCCAGGGGTCTGGGGAGCTAGGCTCAGGGCTGTCCTGCCTCTGACTTCCTCTTTCCTCCTCCAGGGCTCCCTGGGGCTCACGGCTTTATGAATGCTGAGTCCGACCCAGGGGACAAAGTGCACTGAGGGGGGAATGGATGTCCTTAGGGTTTTGGCAGGAATACCTGTAATCTCTTGCAGGGCATGGGGAGGAAGGGCTTGTGTACCCTAAAGCAGCAGTTCTAGCTAAAGAAAACAGTAAGAAAGGACTGTTCGGGTGGCACCTGTGGCTCAGTCGGTAGGGTGCCAGCCCCATATACCGAGGGTGGCGGGTTCAAACCCGGCCCCAGCTGAACTGTAAAAACAAAACAAAACAAAACAAACAAACAAAAAAATAGCCGGGTATTGTGGCGGGCACTTGTAGTCCCAGCTACTTGGGAGGCTGAGGCAAGAGAATCGCTCAAGCCCAAGAGTTGGAGGTTGCTGTGAGCTATGTGATGCCATGGCACTCTACCTAGGGCCATAAAGTGAAACTCTGTCTCTACAAAAAAAAAAAAAAAAGAAAAGAAAGGACTGTTCAGGTAGATTATGAGGCCTGACTGTGCCAAGGGGACGAAGTGCAGTGGGTGGGGCTGAGGACTGGGGCCTCCAGACATTGGGCTTCAGGGTACAGGGGTGCCCACACCAGCTGTCTTCCCACAGGCCAGGCTGCTGTGCTTCAGGGCTCTTCCTGGCCAGGCCTCCAGGCTTGGGGGGCCAGCTTAAAGCTTGGATATGGGGCTAGAGGCAAATATGCAGAAGTTGGGAGCCAACCAGGTAATGGAGGGTGTGGATAAAAGTGGGGTGATGGTCAGGGAGGCTTCAGGGAGCCCTGGTCCCAGGCCCAACCCACAGCCTTTCAGAGGGGGGACAGCCCTCAAGACCAAGAGGGTGGGAGGGGGCCAGAGGGAATAGGCAGGAAACGATGTGGCTGGAGAAGTGGCTGGTAGAACTGGGCACCCTGAGTGCCAGCTGGACACTGAACTGAGATTGGAGGTGATGGAATTGGACCCAGTTGTCCCACCTTCCTTCCCTCTCCCTGGGACCCTATGAGCAGCTAAGGCCAGAACTGAGTCCTGGGCCCTTAGGAGAGTGCATGTCTCTCAGAGCCTGGTGCAAAGCTAAGTTGGGATGGTGACCCGGGTGCCTCTGGTCTGTCTGTGCCTTAGGGGGCCCTGAGCTGAAGATAGCTAGCAATAGTCAGCTGGGAAATGATTACAGAAGTAAGAGGGAGCCACAGTGACCCACATGCTCCGTGCCCAAAGGGCCACCATTGTCACCCCTCCAGTTGCACTGGGGGATGGCCCCCCTTGGGAGGGATAGCAGGCTCTCAGCCACCTGTAGGTGACTGCTAAGTGACTGACCTCAGAGATTAGAGGACCGGGGAAGGCTCAAATGCCCAGAAAGTGAGGAGGGGACAAGACCTCCCCCAGAGACCTGCCCTTCCTAGTCCCTGCTCTGTCTCTTCCCAGGCCACTGCCCTCTTGGAAAATGCTGAGCACTGTACTGGAGGCTGTCCCCTCCCTGTCCTAAGGGTTTCTGCATTGATGCCTGATCTGCTGGGCAGGAAAGGCCACATCCTTGGGATCCGACCCTGGTGCTGGCTGGCCCAGGGTCTCTTCCAGGCTAGAAGTATTAATAAAGGCTATGTGCTTCCTTGTTTCCCTCTGTGTGCCTTTTGGGAGGGTTGCATACAGGGGAGCGGAGTGGCATGAGCCTACAGTCACCATCCAGCACCTCATGCATTTATTGGACAAATGTCAATGTCCCTTATGTGTCAAGGACCACGTTCCAAATTGGAGAGACCATGAGAACAAAACAGAGTCAAGGCCTGCCCTTAGGGACAGGGCATTAGTTGGTCACTGCCTAGTGGAGGAGACCCACATCCAAGTTAGGAGACTTGTGCATGAAAGAAACCAGCTTATTATTGGTGCTTTAATTCAGACCCAGTTAATTAAAGTTATTCAAAAGCAATTTAAGGGCGGCGCCTGTGGCTCAGTCGGTAAGGCGCCGCCCCATATACCGAGGGTGGCGGGTTCAGACCCGGCCCCGGCCAAACTGCAACCAAAAAATAGCTGGGGCGTTGTGGCAGGCGCCTGTAGTCCCAGCTACTCGGGAGGCTGAGGCAAGAGAATTGCTTAAGCCCAGGAGTTGGAGGTTGCTGTGAGCTGTGTGATGCCATGGCACTCTACCGAGGGCGATAAAGTGAGACTCTGTCTCTACAAAAATAAATAAATAAATAAATAAGCAATTTATGTAACCGAAACATTTGTACCCTTGTAATAATCTAAAAAAAAAATTTTTTTAGGGTGGCGCCTGTGGCTCAAGGAGTAGGGCGCCAGTCCCATATGCCGGAGGTGGCGGGTTCAAACCCAGCCCCGGCCAAAAAACAAAAACCTTCTGACTTTAGGGCGGCGCTTGTGGTTCAGTGAGTAGGACGCCGGTCCCATATGCCAGTAGTGGTGGGTTCAAACCCAGCCCCGGCCAAAAACCACAAAAAAAAAAAAAAAAAAAATTTTTTTTTGAGACGGAATCTCACTATGTCACCCTAGTTAGAGTGCCGTGGCGTCACAGCTCACAGCAACCTCAAACTCTTGGGCTTAAGTGATTCTCTTGCCTCAGTCTCCCAAGTAGCTGGGACTATAGGCGCCCACCACAGCGCCCAGCTAATTTTGTTGTTGTTGTTGTTGTTTAGTTGTCATTGTTGTTTTAGCTGGCCTGCCTGGCTGCCTCAGTGTCTGTGACCAGGGTCCTACCCACTGAGCTATATACCCCGACTATTTTTTTGTTGCAGTTGTCATTGCTGTTTAGCTGGCCCAGGCCAGGTTCAAACCCACCAGCCTGGGTGTATGCAGAGGGTGCCCTACCCACTGAGCTATGGGCGCCACCCACCATTTAACTCTTTCAAACATCTTTATTTTTAATTAGAGTGTTCAGGCTCGGAGCCTGTGGCTCAAGTGGCTAAGGCGCCCGCCCCATATACAAAGGGTGGTGGGTTCAAACCCGGCCCTGGCCAAACTGCAAAAAAAAAAAAGAAAATATAGCCAGGGCTCAGCGCCTGTGGCTCAAGCGGCTAAGGCACCAGCCACATACACCTGAGCTGGCGGGTTAGAATCTGGCCCGGCCCGCCAAACAACAATGACGGCTGCAACCAAAAAATGGCCGGGTGTTGTGGCAGGTGCCGGTAGTCCCAGCTACTTGGGAGGCTGAGGCAGGAGAATCACGTGAACCCAGGAGTTGGAGATTGCTGTGAGCTGTAATGCCATAGCGCTCTACCCAGGGCTACAGTTGAGGCTCTGTCTCAAAAAAAAAAAAAAAAAAAAAAAAAAAAATATATATATATATATATATATATATATATATACAGTTGGGCGTTGTGGCGGGCGCCTGTGGTCCCAGCTACTCAGGAGACTGAGGCAAGAGAATCGCCTAAGCCCAGGAGTTAAAGGTTGCTGTGAGCTGTGACTCCACGGCACTCTGCCAAGGGTGATAAAGTGAGACTTTATTGTAAGACAAAAAAAGTCTACAGTTAAGACAAGGTTTAACAGTAGAGGGGTGGCAGAAACAGCTCGCCCTCTTTCAAACATCATAAAAAGCCAGTGACTAACCCTGTATCAATGTCAGTGCTACAACTGCTTCAATTGTTCATACCATGATCACAAATTTATTCGTGCATGGTGGCTCATGCCTGTAATTCTAGAACTCTGGGTTGGGCGGCACCTGTGGCTCAGTGAGTAGGGCTCCATTCCCATATACTGAAGGTGGCAGATTCGAACTCGGCTCCAGCCAAACTGAAGCAAAAAAATAGCCAGGCATTGTGGTGGGTGCCTGTAGGCCCAGCTACTCAGGAGGCTGAGGCAAGAGAATTGCCTAAGCCGAAGAGCAGAGGTTGCTGTGAGCTGTGACGCCATAGCACTCTACCGAGGGTGACAAAGTGAGACTCTGTCTCAAAAAAAAAAAAAAAAATTATCTGAGCATTGTGGTGGCCACCTGTAGTCCCAGCCACTGGGCAGGCTAAGGAAGGAGGATCATTTGAACCCAGGAGTCTGAGGTTGCTGCGAGCTAGGTTGATACCGTGGCACTCTAACCTGGGCAACAGAGTAAGACTCAGTCTGAAAAAATAAAAAAATTTACTCGGGCGGCGCCTGTGGCTCAGTGAGTAGGGCGCCAGCCCCATATGCCGAGGGTGGCGGGTTCAAACCCAGCCCCGGCCAAACTGCAACCAAAAAATAGCCGGGCGTTGTGGCGGGCGCCTGTAGTCCCAGCTGCTCGGGAGGCTGAGGCAAGAGAATCGTGTAAGCCCAAGAGTTAGAGGTTGCTGTGAGCCGTGTGACGCCACAGCACTCTACCCGAGGGCGGTACAGTGAGACTCTGTCTCTACAAAAAAAAAAAAAAAATTTACTCATAGGGTGGCGCCTGTGGCTCAAGGAGTAGGGCGCCGGTCCCATATGCACTCTACCCGAGGGCGGTACAGTGAGACTCTGTCTCTACAAAAAAAAAAAAAAAAATTTACTCATAGGGTGGCGCCTGTGGCTCAAGGAGTAGGGCGCCGGTCCCATATGCCGGAGGTGGTGGGTTCAAACCCAGCCCCGGCCAAAAAAAAAAAAAAAAATTTACTCATGCAGTAAGTGTGGAAGGTAATTAGTTTCCCAAGTTGGGTCCAGAACAAAAGTTGTGCAATTGGGAATTGCCCCATATTCTGAACTTTGACTTAGAGCCTGACCAGCCCCAGGACTTGCCTGAAATTTCTACCTTTTGAGCTAAGCTCTTCCAAACCCAGACTTCTTCTTGCAATTGGGTGAAGTTTTAACTGAAGAAGTTGAATAAACCTGATGGGATTTGACACCCTATGAAGTACTTAGTTAATTTTTTTTGTTTTTTTTTTGAGACAGAGGCTCAAGCTATTGCCCTGGGTAGAGTGCTGTAGCATCACAGCTCACAGCAACTTCCAACTTCTGGGTTTAAGCGATTCTCTTGCCTCAGCCTCCCAGGTAGCTGGGACTATAGGCACCAGCCACAATGCCTGGCTATTTTTTTGTTGCAGTTGTTTAGCTGGGCTGGGCCAGGTTTGAACCTGCCACCCTTGGTGTATATGGCTGGCGCTGTAACCACTGTGCTACATGTGCCAAGTCGGGGCCTGTGAAATTTCTTCACACCTAGTAATGTTCTAGTCCTAATAAGGAACTTTAATACAAATGACACATATGCTGTCACCAAACTTTTTTTTTTTTTTTGGCCAGGGCTAGGTTTGAACCCACCACCTCTGGCATATGGGGCCCGTGCCCTACTCCTTTGAGCCACAGGTGCCGCACCATTCTTTTTTTTGAGATAGAGTCTCACTTTTTCACTGGGTAGAGTGCCATGGCAGGAAATAAAGGCACCCAACATAGTGTGGCACCTGTGGCTCAGTGGGTTGGGTGCTGCCTCCATATACCGAGGTTGGAATCCGGCCCCTGCCAAATTGCAACAAAAAATAGCCGGGCGTTGTGGCAGGCACCTGTAGTCCCAGCTACTTAGGAGGCTGAGGCAAGAAAATTGCCTAAGCCCATGAGTTGGAGGTTGCTGTGAGCTGTGACACCACAGCACTCTACCAAGGACAATAAAGTGAGATTCTGTCTCTTAAAAAAAAGCGCCCTCCACAAGTCCAGCTTTTTTTTTTTTTTTTTTTTTTTTTTAAGAGACAGGGTCTCTAGCCAGTGCAGTGGCTCACGCTGGTAATCCTAGCACTCTGGGAGGCCGAGGCGGGTGGATTGCTTGAGCTCACAGGTTCAAGACCAGCCTGATCAGGAGCGAGACCCTGTCTCTACTAAAAATAGAAAAACTGGGGTGGCGCCTGTGGCTCAGTTAGTAGGGTGCCGGTCCCATATTCTGAGAGTTCGAACCTGGCCCCTGCCAAACTGCAACAACAACAACAAAAAATAGTCAGGCGTTGTACTGGATGCCTGTAGTCTCAGCTACTCGGGAGCCTGAGGGAAGAGAATCACTTAAGGCCAAGAGCTGGAGGTTGCTGTGAGTTGTGATGCCAGGGTACTCTACTAAGGGCAACAAAGTGAGACTGTCTCTAAAAATAAAAAAAAGAAAAACTGAGGCAAGATCTTTTGAGGCCTAATTGGAGGTTGCTGTGAGTTATGACACCACGCACTCTCCGTTAAAAAAAAAAAAAAAAAACAAGCTTGAGGCCTGTGGCTCAAGCTGCTAAGGCGCCAGCCACATACACCTGAGCTGGCGGGTTCGAATCCAGCCCGGGCCGCCAAACAACAATGACAGCCGCAACCAAAAAATAGCTGAGCGTTGTGGCAGGCGCCTGTAATCCCAGCTACTTGGGAGGCGGAGGCAGGAGATTACTTGAGCCCAGGAGTTGGAGATTGCTGTGAGCTGTGATGCTATAGCACTCTACCCAGGGCGACAGCTTGAGGCTCTGTCTCAAAAAAAAAAAAAGAGAGAGAGAGAGACAGGGTTCCCTCTAGCTCAGGCTGGTCTGGAACTCTTAACTTTTTTTTTTTTGTAGAGACAGAGTCTCACTTTATGGCCCTCGGTAGAGTGCCGTGGCCTCACACAGCTTACAGCAACCTCCAACTCCTGGGCTTAAGCGATGCTCTTGTCTCAGCCTCCCCAGTAGCTGGGACTACAGGCGCCCGCCACAACGCCCGGCTATTTTTTTTTTTTTTTTGATTGCAGTTCAGCCGGGGCCGGGTTTGAACCCGCCACCCTCGGTATATGGGGCCGGCGCCTTACCGACTGAGCCACAGGCGCCGCCCTGGTCTGGAACTCTTGAGCTCAGGTGATCGGCCTGCTTCGGCCTCCCAAGGGATTACAGGCACGAGCCACGGGGCCCGGCTCAAACTGCTTTTGAATTGTGATATCGTTTTATATTTCCTACAAGGTAACTAAATGGAAATCTTCGTTCACCTTGACTCGCTCACCCAGGATCATCATCATACCTGAATCACTGTGGGTAAACATCAAAAAGAGAGAGCGCCACAAGCTCTCTCCAAATTGGTGGGGTGAAACGCGGCAAGGAGGCCTCGAGGGTTGCAATCAATCAACTAACCTTCAAGCCAGGTGGGGGCGCCCACTGCGCGTAGACTGCTCCTGGGCTGAAGCCTAGCCAGGAGAGCTGCAACAGCTGCATTCCGGGACACTGTGATAGACTGGAATCAGGAGAGGGCGGGAGGAAGACCTTGGCGGGGCGAGCTGGTGTCTCTGATTGGCAGCCAAGGGTACTCTGATCTTGCTAGTCCGCGGACAGACGAGCCGAGAGGCGCACTGTTCCCTGATTGGCTGAAGTTCGTCACCAGATGGCTACGATTGGCTGAGCCGGCTGGAGCTCTGAGTGTGGCCACCCTAGAAGGAACCAGGCCGCGGCCGGTGTCACACGGCGGGCCTCCGGGTAGCGGCCGCAGCCAAGCTGGCGGCTTTGCTGCCCCGCTCCCGCTCGCACCCGCGGCTCGCCCGCGGCCACTCGCGGCTGGGCCGGGGCCACTACTCGCTGCCCCTGACCCCGCTGCCCGCACCGTCCTTGCCACACCCGCCTCTGCCCGGCCTGCCACCTGGCCTGAGCCCTAGGCCACCGCCGCCCTCCGCGCTGGCCTTGGCGGAGCTGCCGCCTCTACCTGCGCTCCCTCTGAGGCCGGAGCCGCTAGCGCCCTGGGGACCTGCCGCCCATCTGGCACTGCCTGAGCTGCCGCCCGAGGCCTGCGCGCCCGCGCCTCCTGCTACCGCGCTCTCCCTGCAGGATCTGCCGCGCCTGCCTGCGAGGGTACAGCCGCCTGCTCACCTGCCGCTGCCGCCGCTGCCAGAGTCTGCAGTCGCTGCCATCCCTGGGCCGGTGGGCGCGCGCGGCCGTCCACCTTTAATGGCAGAACCACCCCCTCAGCCGCTGCCGCCGCTACCTGCGCGGCCCTCGTCCTTCAACCTACTGGCACCGCCCGTGCCCCGCGACTCCTGGCTGCTGCCTGCTTTCCCGCCGCCTGCACCCCACCACGCCTGGCCACGGCCTGCCTTCCTGCCGCCGCCGCACTTCTTCTTGTAGCTGGCCTGCTTGACCACCCGCCCACCTGGAGGGCAGCGGGTTGGAGAGCTGGCAGCCCCGTCCGGACACAGGGCTTGTGCCCTGAGCGCACCATATTCCCCACCAGCAGGTTGAGAAGGCGTGGGTGAGCGCCGGTTTGGGGAAGGAAGAAGGGATATCTGAGGGGAGCAGGCCAGGTCTGAGGGGAAAAGGAGGGAGACTGAAAAATAAACTCGTTTTTTTTGTAGAGGCAGGGTCTCACTTTACGGCCCTCGGTAGAGTGCCGTGGCATCACACAGCTCACAGCAACCTCCAACTCCTGGGCTTAAGCGATTCTCTTGCCTCAGCCTCCCGAGTAGCTGGGACTACAGGCGCCCGCCACAACACCCAGCTATTTTTTGGTTGCAGTTCAGCCGGGGCCGGGTTTGAACCCGCCACCCTCGGTATATGGGGCCGGCGCCTTACCGACTGAGCCACAGGCGCCGCCCGAAAAATAAGCTCGTTTTAAGATTAGGGTCTTTATTCTGTTTTCCCCTACTTCCTTATAGAAAATGTCTTGGTAGGTCATTTGAGAATGTAACTTATCTCCGCTGATAAACTGGCTGGAGAGCTGGGCCTCAGGCAGGGGCTCACAGCACAGGCACAGGGAAGTGGGATTGAGGTGATGAAGTCAGAAATGTAAAAAAAATATTTTTTGAGGCCGGGCGCGCTGTGGGAGGCCTAGGCAGGTGGATAGCTTGAGCTCACGAGTTGGAGACCAGCCTGAGCAAAAGTGAGAGACCCCGTCTCTACTAATAGTAGAAAAACTGAGGCAAGAGGATCGCTTGAGCCCAAGAGTTGAAGGTAGCTGTGAGCTGTGATTTCACAGCACTCTACCCAAGGCGACAGCTTGAGACTGTTTAAAATAGAGACAGTCTCACTTTGTCGACCTCGGTGGAAAGCCCTGGTGTCACAGGTCACAGCAACCTCAGACTCTTGGATTTAAGTAATTTTTTTTTTCTTTTTTTGATGAGACAGAGTCTCACTTTGTCGCCCTTGGTAGGGTGCTATGGCGTCATAGCTCAGGAGAACCTCAAACTCTTGAGCTCAAGCAATTCTCTTGTCTCAGCCTCCCAAGTAGCTGGGACTACAGACTTAAGTGATTCTTGCCTCAGCCACCCAGTTAGCTGGGACTACAGGCGCCTGCAACAATACTGCGCTATTTTTTTAGAGACATGGTCTCGCTCTGGCTCAGGCTGGGCTTGAACTCCTGAGCTCAGGTAATCCACCCGCCTTGGCTTCCCACAGTGCTAGGATTACAAGCGTAAGCCACCACGCCCGGGGCCCAGAAATATAGAATGTTTTAACTAGAGGGCGGGGCGTGGTGGCTCACAACTGTAATGCTAGCACTCTGGGAGTCCACCTAGGGTGATCTCTTGAGCTCAGGAGCTCAAGACAAACCTGAGGGAGAGCGACCCCTCTTTGCTAAAAATAAAAAAATTAGTGGGTGTTGTGGTGCACCTCTGCTGGCAACTACTCTGGAGGCTGAGGCAAGAGGATCACTTGAGCACAGGAGTTTGAGGTTGCTGTGAGCCATGATGACTCCAGGTCAACAGGGTGAGACTCTATCTAAAAAAATAAAAAATGTTGGCCCTTGCCTGTGGCTCAAGCGGCTAAGGCGCCAGCCACATACACCTGAGCTGGCAGGTTCGAATCCAGTGCAGGCCGCCAAACAACAATGCTGGCTGCAACCAAAAAATAGCCAGGCATTGTGGGGGCGCCTGTAGTCCCAGCTACTTGGGAGGCGGAGGCAGGAGTATTGCTTGAGCCCAGGAGTTGGAGGTTGCTGTGAGCTGTGATGCCGTGGCACTCTACCCAGGGTGACAGCTTGAGGCTCTGTCTCAAAAAAAAAAAAAAAGAAAAATGTTTTATTATTATTTTTTTTTGAGACAGAGTCTCACTATGTCACCCTCAGTAGAATGCCATAGCGTCACAGCTCACAGCAACCTCTAACTCTTGACCTTAAGTGATTCCCTTGCCTCAGCCTCCCAAGTAAGTGGGACTACAGGGGCCTGCCACAGCGCCTGGCTATTGTTGTTCTTGGAGTTGTCATTGTTGTTTAGCAGGCCCGTGCCAGGTTTGAGCCCGTGTATGTGGCTGGTGCTCTAACTGCTGAGTGGGCAGGGAGCCAAGAAAAAATGTTTTAACTAGAGTAACCAAAATGTTTCATTTTCCCTTGTAATTTTTATTTTATTTTATTTATTTATTTATTTACTTATTTATTGCAGTTTTTGGCCGTGGCCGGGTTTGAATCCAACACCTCCAGTATATGAAGCTGGCACCCTACCCCTTGAGCCACAGGTGCCGTCCTCCACCCCTTTTTTTTTGACAGAATCTCACTCTGTCACCCTCCGTGAAGTTAGGTGGAGTCACAGCTCACAGCAACCTCAAACTCTTGGGCATAAGCAATTCTCCTGTTTCAGGCTCCCAAATAGCTGGGACTACAGGCGCCTGCCACGATACCCTCCTATTTTTTTAGAGACAGGGTCTCACTCTGGCTAAGGCAATCCACCCACCTCCACCTCCCAAGTGCTGGGATTACACGCGTGAGCCCACCTCACCCAGCCCTGTCCCTTATAAATTAAAGGATCTGGGACGGTGCTTGTGGCTCAGTGTGTAGGGCGCCAGAGTGGCGGGTTCAAACCTGGCCCCAGCCAAGCTGAAACAAAAAATAGCCGGGTGTTGTGGCGGGCACCTGTAATCCCAGCTACTCAGGAGGCTGAGGCAAGAGAATTGCCTAAGCCCAGGAGTTGGAGGTTGCTGTGCACAGCACTCTACCGAGGGCGATAAAGTGAGATTCTGTCTCTAAAAATAAATAAATTAATTAATTAAAGGATCTGGATGCCATTGCTAGGGCCCTCCTCAGTTTACATTTGTAGGGCTCTTGGAAACTCTGATCCTGCGCGTCCCAAGTCTTAGGAAGTGAAACTTTTTTTTTTTTTGAGTTGCACTTTCTCACCCTGGGTAGAGTGCTATGGTGTCCCAGCTCACAGCAACTTCAAACTCTTGGGCTTAAGGGATTCTCTTGCCTCAGTCTCCCAAGTAGTTGGGACTACAGGCACCCACCACAATGTCCCACTATTTTTAAAGAGGGGGTTCTCACTCTGGCTCAGGCTGATCTCAAATTGGTAAGCTCAGGCAATCCACCTGCTTTGGCCTCCCAGAGTGCAAGGATTATGGCCTGAGCCACTGCACCTCGCCCAAGAAGTGAAACTTTGAAATAGATTCAGGGGTCCTGCTGCTTGGGCATACCAGGAAGGCAGTGGTGCTGATGGACAGTTGATACTGCAAGGGTTGTGCTATGAAGTCATCCCTACGGGATGGAGATTTTGAGAAGAAACTCTTCTTTCCAGCTTTGCCTGCCCTCAGCTCCACCTGCCAGTTTCTGTACAGCCTGTACAACTCAAAGTTCTCTTTGTTCCTTAGGTGGCCTGTGCCCAGGTAACTAGGCGGACATCTGTCTCAATGCATGGTATCGGAAAGCCAACCTTGACCTTGGGGGACCTCTGAGAGCCTGGGACCCAGCAGCAAGAAGGCAGTGTATTAGTTTCCTGTGACTGCAGTAACAATTGCCACAAACTTAGTGGCTTAAAACAACAGAAGTTTACTCTCCACAATTCTGGAGGCCAGAAGTCCAAAATCCAGGTGTGGACAAGGCAGTGCTCCTTCTGTAGGCTCCAGGCCCATCCTTAACCTAAGATAATCTCAAGTTGAGATCCTTAATTTATTTAATTGCATTTGCTAAGATCATTTTTTTTTTTTTTTTGAGACAGTCTCACTTTGTCACCCTTGGTAGAGTGCTGTGGCGTCATAGCTCACATGGGTTCAAGTGATTCTCTTGCTTCAGCCTCCCTAGTAGCTGGGACTACAGGTGCCCACCACAACACCTGGCTATATTTTTTGTTTAGCAGGCCTGGGCCAGGTTTGACCCCATCAGCCCTGGAGCATGTGGCTGGTGCCCTAACCACTGAGCTATGGGTGCCTAGCCAGAACATTTTAATAAATAAGTCACATTCACAGATTCTGCATGCCAACATGCAGTCCATGTAGGCACCATTCTCTCCCCTGCAGGGCTGGGTTATCTCCCTAGTTGGTTTCCCAGAACTTACTGTATTTTAGGCCCTGTCCCTTGCTGACCTGGAGCCCTTGGGTAGGAGCTGATAGCACTAATACCTTGATAAAGCTCTTATTGGGCATGAAAGAAAGAGTGACTGCCTTTCCCCTTCTCTGAATTATGGCTCAGTTCTCTTCATCCCCCTTCACCTTGTATAGCCCTATAGCCCTCCTCTCTCCACTAGGACTCCCAATAAACAGGAAGGACAAGAATGAATGTACTCTCAAAGCTGGGAGTGATAACTGTTCCCTGTTGAAGGATGACAATTCCGACTGATAATAAAAGTTAATTGTTACCCAGTCAACAGAGTCTGTCCAGGTTTACAAGTTAAATCACATTTACATACCCTGAAGGCCTTGTCTGCTTTGTGTCAGTATGTACAATGGTCCCCAAGGTGTATGGGACACTGGCCTGGGGACATAACAAGCCTAGAGGGAGCATGCCACTCCCCTCTGCATCCAGGCAGTCAGGGTTAGGCAGTGGGATTTGCCCTGAGGGTGGAGGGGTGGTCACCAGATCTGCTGGGCTTCAGCTGCCTCCATACTGCATGTAAGGAATGAAGGGCACGTTCACTAGGACACAGACATTGAGTGGTCTCTGGAGGGGAGAACTGGGGCTTGGGTGAGGGAGAGGCCCTATCCCACCACCTGCTGGGAAAGAGACCTGGGAGACCCAGCTTCACAAGCCCTGAGAGAGGATATTGAAGACCTTGTCTGGTTTGTGTCAGGTTCGGCTGTTTCCCACCTTGCACACTTGGCCCCACTCCCTTAGCCCTGAGAAGGCTGTGAAACCAAGGCGGGTGATCTGATGAGAAGTATTGTGTTTACAGGATTCACCTGCATCTTTTGGTTTGGGAGCCAGGGGATCATCTTCTCTACATGTAAAATGAGGGTCTCTGACCCCCACAAAAGCAGTGGAGGATGCTGCCCTTACGATGCCTGGCACCATGCCAACTTGTTAGTTCCCTTCTTTTGCTGTCAGGCCACATTTTTTTTTTCCAGATAGTCTCACTATGTTGCCTTCAGTAGAGTGTTTGTTTGTTTGTTTTTGTTTAGCAGGCCTTGGCCGGTTTGAACCCATCAACCCCAGAGTACGTGACTGGTGCCCTAACGACTGAGTACGGGCACCCTCCCAGGCCACATTTTTATCCCTTTCTAAGTACAGGCACCCTCCCAGGCCACATTTTTATCCCTTTCTATCCTATCTAAGCTGAGCTCAAGTTTCTTTTACCCACTAAACCTCCCTGCCCCTCAGTTCTCCCAGAGGGAACAAAGATGAGGTCCATTTTTCTCCACGAAGGTGCTGGTGGAGAGCTAGCCTTGGTTTCCTCTCAGGGTAGTCCAGATGGGAAGGTTCCCTTCCCCCACCTCTTTCCCCCAATAGAGGTGATGGGTGAGGGGATTCCAGTGGATAAGTTAAAGTGCCATTGAGAGGGTAACAACTGAGGGATCCTCACCTCTCCATATCAATGGCATTCCAACCCCTGGTGCAGTCCCTTTAGGCGCTAACTTTAACCCTTTGGTTGCCAGGATCCAACTGAATCCACATGGACCAAGGGACCTAGGAAAGGGCCTGGGACTACCCAGACTAGGCCTAAGGGATCTGAGGATAGCAAGCATGCTCCTGGCAATGTGCCCTGGGAATCCTCCCTGCCCCTCTCCTAAGGGCTACTGGACCACCCTATTCCACCCTTTCGTCATGCTCTGAGACATTTTTCCACTTTCACTCTCCCCTTAGACCATGGGGAGAAAAGAGAGGAAGACTTAGGGTGGGAGGAAGTTAAATCCACCACGAAGGCAAGTCCAGTGAACACTGATCATTGGTGTTAGGGGTATCTATATCCCCTGAGCAGCCATGTCCATGTGGCTGGCCACTCCTTGGCAGTATGGGCTTCCCTTTTTGCTTGAGTAGGAAGATGCTAACCCAAGAGCTATTGGGGTCTAAAAAAATTGTGATCCTGTTAGTGCCATCTCCAGGACAACACTTACTAGGTTGTACAGTGCCCCACTGGGTTAGACCCCTGGAGTTTAAAACTGTGAAAAGAGCAGGCCGCTGAGGCAAGGCCTGACTGCAGGCTGACCACTGTCATAGGACACAATATTCAAACTGGGAGTATCCTGGACAAACAGGGCGAGTTGGTCAACTGAGACCTAAGGCAAGAGGACTTGTCCTGGGCCTGGGGAACAGAAAAGCAAGCCCTTGGCTTGGGGCTGTGGAAGGTGGGGGGAGGGGTAGTGGGACCTTCCAGACACCTGTTCAAACCTGTGTGGCTGGATTCCTAGGCCCCTGGGAAGCTGCAGAGGGAGTCTACTGACAGGCCCTTCCTCTCAGCCACCCCACCCCCATCTTGTGAAATCCTAGCCCCAGGGCCTGCATGAGCTAGACAAACAGCCCCCGAGCTCACCCTAAGGCCATTCTCCAGCCTGCTATCATCACACCCCACCCTCCATCCACTGTGGGGCCACCAGCTCAGACCCCCATCCTAGAGGAGCCCCTCCCCATGCGGAGGAAGCCCTAGCTGCCCCTTCCATACTGGCAGATAGGCACTGGTCTTGGTCTTTCTATTTGGATGGGGGAAAGAGTCTTAAGCTTTTTTGGGTCACAGACCCCTTTGTAATTCTGGTGAAAGTATAAACCTCTCTTGCAAAAAAATGCAAAACCCATTCCCAGAAGCTGTGCTCCCACCCCTGGTTGGAACCCTGTGCAATCCTTGAGGTTTTAACCCTTTGTAAATAAAGTTCCACTGATAGGTGAGGCTGCCTCTAGCCTCAGGCCTGGTCTAGGCCTGGGCCAGCCAGCCTAGGCTGGGAAGTGGTGCCCCCAGCATAGACACCAGGCCTCCCTGGGAGTAGAGATTAGAGGCTCTCCCAGGCCAGGGCCTGCTCTGCTTTAGAACCCTCTGCATGCCCCCCACTTCAGATAGTTCTGAGCACCCAGGCAAAGGCTTGAAGTTCATGAATCTCCTAAAATGAGGGGGACATATTTGTGGAGTATATTATATAGGTCTCACGAGTTTCTTAAATGGGTCTCTGACTCAAAGAAGTTAAGGAGCTTGATTTTCCCTGACCTGTCTGGGGTTGGGGTTAGTATTGGAACTTCAGTCAGCATGATTCCCAGGCTGCCCCCATGAGGGGTTTTCAGGAGAGAAGGCACACTGGGGTCCCCTGGGCCTCATCGTCTTGCCCCACACCTATGGTATCTTGGCCTGTTAGGCCACTCACCCAGGAAAGACAACCAGGTCCTGAGCTAGATCCCCACCCTAAGTACCCCTTATTAACCTCCTACTTTCCTGCTCTCCCCCACCTCCACAACAGGCCCTTTATCCTCTGGTCTCTGGGGACTTGGGCAGCTCAGCTCAGCCCCCTAGTTTCAGCAGTGGGGGCAGGGAGGGCACACACCTGAGCTGAGGCAGAGGTGGGGGGGGTAGTTTTCTAGGCCGTTGCCAGGGCAATGCCACCTGAGCTGGGCGCCAGGCACCTGTTGCCCAGGGAACAGTACGGGCGGGGTGCCTCCCCCGGGAGCCACCAGGGCCACTGGGCTGAGACTGGGGACAGATCAGTTTCCAGAGAGTCCCTGGTGGCGGGTAGCAGAGGACAGAAGAGGGGGTGTACGATACCAGAGGAGCTGGGGGCATTTGCACCGAAACTGGGCAGGGGTAAAGTGAAGATGGTAGGGGACCAGGGGCAGAGGGAGGGTTAGGAAGATAGGCTGATCTGTCTCCCCTAAAATAAAAAAATAAATAAAAAATAAAAAAAAAAAGGAAGATAGGCCGAGGCTCCCCCATACTCCCCCTCTTGCTGCCAATTCTTTGTCCTTAGCCAGTTACTTTTTTGCCTGTCCCCACCCTCATTCCTTACTCCTTAGCTTGTCCTCAGACTTTCTGTTCATTCCTCACTAGGATCCTACATGCAGGGACACTTTTCCTCCCTGATCCCTCCAGGTCACAGCATTCCCTCCATTGACACTGAATTCTCCATTCCACCTCCTACCCACACCACCTCTAACACTCCCCTCTTCCCCCCCTTCATTCAAGTTTCCCCAATCAAGCTCCCTGCATTTCACTCTGCTCCTCCCCTGCTGGGGCTTAAAACCCCGCCTGCCACAGGAGCTGCAGAGTCCCCAGGTGGCACCTGCAGAGGATACAGCTCAGCGTGAGCCTGCTGAGCCTGCGCCAGTTGAGAAGGGACGTGGCTGTCCTCAGCCTAACGGTGGGTCTGGAGGGCCCATGCCAGCTTGGCTGGGACCTGACTGCAGGAAATCCAGGAATCCAATGGACATCAACTCCTCCAGGGGAGGACACAAGCCACTCAGCTGAGAAGGACCTGAGTCTGCTTTGTGTTGTCCTGTGAGAGGCTCAGAGAGGAGACACCTTTCAAGAGGTTCAGATGTGAGGACTGCCCTGGCCTGAGGACACTGACGCACTTTCTCCTCCTGCTAGGAGCCAAGATTCCACCTCAACATCTTTGACGAACACTCTTGAGTCAACCAGGGCACCGAGGGCAAAGAAGACCCAAACAAGGGGACAAATGGCTTCGACTGGCCTGGAACTCCTGGGCATGACCCTGGCCGTGCTGGGTTGGCTGGGGACCCTGGTATCCTGCGCCCTGCCTCTGTGGAAGGTGACCGCCTTCATCGGCAACAGCATTGTGGTGGCCCAGGTGGTGTGGGAGGGGCTGTGGATGTCCTGTGTGGTGCAGAGCACTGGCCAGATGCAGTGCAAGGTGTATGACTCACTGCTGGCGCTGCCCCAGGACCTGCAGGCTGCCCGGGCCCTTTGTGTCGTTGCCCTCCTGCTGGCCCTGCTCGGCCTGCTGGTGGCCATCACAGGCGCCCAGTGTACTACGTGTGTGGAGGACGAGGGTGCCAAGGCCCGAATTGTGCTCACTGCAGGCATCATCCTCCTCCTGTCTGGCATCCTGGTGCTCATCCCTGTCTGTTGGACAGCCCATGCCATTATCCAGGACTTCTACAATCCCCTTGTGGCCGAGGCCCTTAAGCGAGAACTGGGGGCTTCTCTCTACCTGGGCTGGGCAGCCGCTGCATTGCTCATGCTGGGCGGGGGGCTCCTCTGCTGCACGTGCCCCCCACCCCAGGCTGAGAGGCCCCGTGGGCCCAGGCTGGGCTACTCAATCCCCTCACGCTCAGGGGCCTCTGGACTGGACAAGAGGGACTACGTGTGAGGAACAGGCTTGGCCTGGCAACTGATGGACTGATGCCTCCCTCACTCCTCACCCTCTACCACCATTAACCTCCTCTCCCAGGGAAATCCACTTTCCAAAGCCTCAAGCCAGATCTGGCTTCAGGGCTCAGTGGTGTTCCCAGCTCATTTTCTCTCCCCCAACCAGACAGGGCTAGAACTCTTGGGCACCCTGGCCTGGCCCTGTCTGCCCCATAATTGCTTCCTTCTGCTGTCCAAGAAATAGGCTGGTCCTCCTCTTTTTTTTTTTTTATTTTGGCCGGGGCTAGGTTTGAACCCACCACCTCCGGCCTATGGGACTGGCGCCCTACTCCTTGAGCCACAGGCGCTGCCCTCTCCTCTTTTTTTTTGAGACAAAGTCTCACTTTGTTGCCCTCGGTAGAGTGCTGTGGCATCGCAGCTCACAGCAACCTCCAGCTCTTGGGCTTAGGCTATTCTCTTGCCTCAGCCTCCTGAGTACCTGGGATTACAGGTACAGGCGCCCACCAAAACACCTGGCTATTTTTGTTGTTGTTGCAGGTTGGCTGGGGCTGGGTTTGAATCTGCCACCCTCGGTGTATGGGGCCGGTGCCCTACTCAACGAGCCACAAGCGCCACCCTAGTTCTCTTTTGAGTCCCCTTTCCCAGGAACCTGGGCTTCACTCACAGGGCAGTAGCTAGTTGACTCCTTAATAAGCAGGTCCAGCCCTGGAGTTAGCCCACTAGCAGGGAGGTTCCACCCATCACCTCAACCCCAACCCCCACCCCTGACCTAGGAATAAAAAGAACATTTGTAACTGGGCTCCCTTTGTTCTGTGTGCTGTCGGTGCTGGGCAGGGCAGCCAGGCGGCCCAGCCAGGGAAAGCATGGGGGTCAAAGGATCATGAATGACTTATGCCCACCCACTCTGTAGCCAAGTTGGGTACTCAACAGCCCCCTAGCAACACCAAAGGCAAACATGACAAGACATGCTTTATTTAGCAAAACCTTGTGAGTGTGGGCAAGCAGGGCAGAAGTGGGGAAGGGGGTGACTACAGAACAGTTGGGATGTGACCTAGGGAATGGCCGTGGTGAAAGGATGGAGCAGCCAGTGGTCAGAAGATCTGGAGGTGGGCTGTTCTTTGGTAACATGTGACCTTCTCTTCCATAGCTGAGAAGAGGGGCTTAAGTCTAGGAAAGCCCAGCAGTAGCAGGAACTCTTAGGGACAGTCTTGTTACAAAGGCCAGTACAGCAAACAGCCTTCACACTTGTTCCACAGCTCCAGGTTGGCTTCCAAGATAAGATGTCTAAGGTGGAGAAAGATCCAGAAACTCAAAGCATCACCTCTTTGGCTCCATCATCCAAAGGTGAGAAATGCCAACAGCAGAATCCAGGTGTGTGTCTAAGTCTGAGTCATCTTCTTGTTTCAGTTAACAAGTGGATTTAAAAAATACCCCCAAAAGTAAAAACAGTAAAAAGCAAAAACAAAAGGTAAGATGCTACCCCAAAGCTGTCAAGCATCACCATCTTTTGATGGCCCCAGCTGAGGAAGGAAGGCTCCAATGGAGCTTGCATTCTCCTACCCACATCAGACATAATTCTTGGTGGGGTACTCAGAGGGCCCCCGAGAGGCGGCAGGGGCAGATGCTGAGTATCGGGCCATGTAATGGCTGGGGCCCTGGGATCCACCTGAGGGGCAAGTGCAGCACAGCAGCCCCCCACCCAGCAACAAAAGGCCCGAGGCTGCCCAGCCCAGGTAGAGGGAGGCCCCCAATTCCCTCTTCTGCGCCTCAGCCACCAGGGGATTATAGAAATCCTGGATGATGGCATGGGCTGTCCAGCAGATGGGGATCAGGGTCAGAACCCCTGAGATGACAAAGATGATCCCGGAGGTGAGTACCAGGCGGGCCTTGGAATCCTTGTCCTCCACACAGGTGGTACATTTGGCCCCAGCAAGGTAGACCAGCAGACCTAGCAGGGCCACAAGGAGGGTGATGACGCAGAGGGCACGGGCAGCCTGCAGGTCCTGGGGCAGCGCCAGGAGTGAGTCGTACACCTTGCATTGCATCTGGCCGGTACTCTGCACCACACAGGACATCCACAGCCCCTCCCACACCACCTGGGCAACCACGATGTTGCTGCCAATGAAGGCTGTCACCTTCCACATGGGCAGGGCACAGGATACCAGGGCATTCACCCAGCCCAGCAGAGTCAGGACAACACCCAGGATCTGTAGCCCAGCAGAGGCCATGATGAAGGTGAGGGGGTGCACTGTACTGGGAGACAAAAGCAGAACAACAGTTAGCCTGACAGGCCCAGATCCTATGCCATAGCCACCATACAGGATGCCAGGAGCATGCACTCTGGGAGTTAGCTGGTCACCACATTTTGCACTGTGGGCAAGACATGCTCCCTGAGGCTCATTACTCATTGGCAAAAGGGGCACTTAATGCTTTAGTATTGCTTTTTTTCCCTATTATTCTCATCCTGGTTGTTTGGAGTACAAATGAGAGATAACGGTATAAAGCCCATGAAAATGCCAGTCCAGGGCCTTGGCCACTTCAGTTTCTGTGGGTCACACAGATGATGATTTGGCTCTAGCTCTGAGTTTCAAGCTCAAAACTTGTCAATTTCAACACTAAGATTGGAGATTACAAACTTCCTCCCACCACCCAGTGTCCAAACCCCTCTCCCCAGATTGGTTCCATGCCCCTACGCTAGTGGATAGCAGTCTGATCTTGAGGTTGATCTTGTGTCAAGAGCCTAGCCCACTCACTAACAAGGAGCCACCCCCTTCCTGAGCCTGGAAATTATCCAAGCTCCTGCATCAGGTGGCCTGTCAGGCCCAGCCCAAGCCAAGCCCTAAAGGGGCAAAAGAGTTGGAAGAACATTAATCCTCCCACCCAAAAGCAGTTCCTTCTCCAAGCTGACTCCATGGGTCTCACCTCTCCACCTTCCCCTAGGGACCAAAGAACATACTCTCAAGGTTGAGGACATTTTCCTGTGTATAGTACACCAAAATGTCACTGTAGGGTCCTCTCAAACTTCCTCAAATGAAATAAAACCCTTAGAGAGTGCAGTGATCCAGTTCCTCCACCGCCACTCTAGTCTACACCTGTGTCCCCTCACGTCCCATGTGATGTCGGAGGTTGCCGCGGGAATCAGCTCTGCTTCGGTTCCCCTTGGCCCAAAGTTCTTCCAGGGCGCGGCTTATACCTAAACTCAGCGCAGGCCTCAGCAGCGCGGCCCAAAGGCAGGCTCTCCATTCACTTCTCTTAGCAGCCAGTTCAGGTGGGGGCCGAACTCATGACCTCGGGGAGACCGGCCAAGGCGGGCCCCAGGACCCAGGTCCGTCCACCAGGCCTCCGGCTGAGTTAGGGCCTGGGCCACGCCAACTCAGGCGCCCCAGACCTCACCCCTGAGTGCACCTCTGCCCTTGCCCCCTTCCTTTTCTACGCTCTGAAGGTTCGACTCTGTTCCAGGGCGCCCCCGGCCCCTTGACCATCCCAGCCGCGCACCCAGGAGGGATTTAATGGCGGCGCGGGCCGCAGGGTCCGCTTCAGCAGGTGAGGAGGAGCGGATACCAGCCCCTGAGAGGCAAGGCAGGTGGGGGAGGGGCGCCCGAGGTTTCGGTGCCTTTGTCCCGGGGGAGAGGGGAGGGGCATTTAACCTTTCCCCGGCCGCCGAAGGAATCGATTAATAGGTAGTTTCTGAGCAGCCCAGGGCTCAGGGACTCGACGACCTGCGTGCATGCACCCCCACTCACGTCTCCACGACCTGCACCCGGCTCCGCCGGGCGTCTCTCTCCAACACGCACATTTCCCCAAGACTCACCTGCAGAAGAGACTAGGGAAATTCCTAGGACAAAAATGGGGATAAGGGCGGAGGCCGGGGTCTTAAAGGGGCGGTGACGTCACTGGACCACCGCCCCCGGGGAGGGGCAGAGACCCTGTCCCGGACCGCAGCAAGCATGCAAATCCCGGCCTGGTCAGAGGGGGGTGCTCAAGTCTAGGGCCAGTGCGCCTGCATTGGGTAGGATAAGGGGATTCGGGTTGGCTGACCTGCCGACCCACTGAGGGTGAACACGCGGGGCGTGAAGCCGAACCGAGCTGGAGTCTCAGCTCCATCTACTAATGGTGTAACATTGGGAACTCACCTAACCTCGAACCTCAGTTTCCTACTCTGAAAAATGGAGACAAGCCGGTAACTACGACCTGGGGTATAAATTAATGGTCACATTATTTTTTGTTGTTTTATCTGTGGGGCTCTTATCAAAGCTGCAGTTATCCCTGCATGAATTATTCCAGTCTGATTCCTCTTGAAGGCGGCAAGGCCGGGCCTTCGCCCCTGCAAATCCTGGTGGCTGGAGGGACTGCGCCCTGTTGGTTGAACGAATGACTGAACGTAGCCGTCCAGGCGGGGCGGGACGTCCTAGAACTGCTGGCGGGAGGGGCAGAGCAGAGAGCTCCGCCCCGGAAGGCGGGGGCGGGGGCAGGGGCACTGCTTTGAGTTCTCGCCGGCCGGCGGCAGCAGCAGCAGACGGCTGCGGCCGCGGGACGCTTACCATGGCTTGCGGCTCTATGCGACCGAAGTTGCGGATCCTTGTGCTGGGGCTAGGGCTGGCACTGCTGTGCGCAGCGGCCGGGGAGCAAGCGCCAGGTAAGGGGGACGCGGGGGCCGAGGAACCATGGTTGGGCATCGGGAGCCGAGATTAGGTGCCTGGAGAACAGGGCGGAACTTGGGGTACATAGGGATCAGGGGTCAAGTGTCTCAGGCACCGCGCTCCGCACTGGGGAACATCCCATCCGGCTTCAAGCTTTTTCCGCAATTCGAGCCTCAGTTTCTCTGTCCAATTGGAGTGGGGTGGGGTCTTTGGCTCCAAAAGTCCGAACTATAAGTGGAGAGAGAAAGTAAGTTTGACGGCGGGATGTTTAGTTTGATAAGAGGGCACGCCCCCAGCCTGGTCAATATGGGGTCTAACCAGCCCCAGTGATGGAACAGTTCTGGGGGGGCCGTGGGTGTCGAGAGGCACAGGAGTCTGTGCCCTCTATACCATGTGGGGTGCCCCCTTCCATCCGGTGACTTCAGTGCCCAGCTATGCGGGGGGAGGGACCGGGGTCGGGCCCTGTGCCCAGGAGTGACTCACCCGCCGGCGGCAGGGGGATTGTGAAGACCTAACCCCCTAACCCTCCACCCCCACTGTCTCCCACTGTCTCGCGGTATACCTCCCGCCCCGCACTGCCGTGTCCCGGTCGGGCCGTGCGGTCACCTGTGAGGAATGCGGGGGGGGGGGCGGGCAGGAGGATGTCGGTGACTCACGTTATTCGAGCTGGCGGACCCTGACCTCAGACCCCAGAATAGCATGGCCCGCCCCCAGCTTCTGACCAGTGGCCCCCTCCCCAGACACCACCCCCTGCTCTAGCGGCAGCTCCTGGAGCGCGGACCTCGACAAGTGCATGGATTGTGCGTCGTGCCCGGCGCGACCACACAGCGATTTCTGCCTGGGCTGTGAGTTGGGGCAGGGTCAGTGGCGAGTGGTCCTTAGCCCGAGGGAGAGGGTTTGTTGGTGCGGAGAGGGACCCAGGCCTTCGGATCCGAGAAGTTAATGCGGAGGGAGGATGGAGTGGAGAAGAGGCTCTAATTAGGGTGGGGGCCTCGGCGGAGGAGAAGTGCAGTTCTAGGGGGCGGAGCTGGTCTAAGAAAGGGGCGAGGTCTGACTTGGAGTCCCATTTTCAGGCGCTGCCGCACCTCCTGCCCCCTTCCGGCTACTTTGGCCCATCATAGGGGGTGCCCTGAGCCTGGCCCTGGTGCTGGGGCTGCTTTCTGGCTTCCTGGTCTGGAGACGGTGCCGCAGGAGAGAGAAGTTCACCAGTAAGTGCGCTCTGGCCTGCCTGCCCCCATCACTCCTCCACATGTCCCCTGTTCCTGAACGACCCTACCTCTTATCTTGCAGCCCCCATAGAGGAGACCGGCGGAGAGGGCTGTCCAGCCGTGGCCTTGATCCAGTGACAGTGAGCGCCCCCTGACAATTGGGGCGTCACCCATTCATTCATTGTAGAGTCAGCCCATGCCTCCCAGACACAGAGCCAAGCTCCTCCAACCACAGGGTGGAGGGGGGCTGGGGTTGGGGTGAGTGAATCACCTCTGAAGCCTGGGCCCAGGGTTCAGGGGAGCCTTCCAAGATGTCTGATTGCCCTGTCTCTGGCTCCAGGACAGAAAAGAAGCCTCATGCTGGCTTACACTGAACAGGCTGACACTGTTTAAGGAGCTGCACCATTTGCACAAGGGGATATCTCCTTCCCTGATGGCCTGGGGGCCAGGCTGACTTGAGGGACAAACACAACCCTAGGCCCCACTCAGATGTACTGAAATTCCACCAGGGGTTTCTCAGCTCTGGGAGGGGGTCAGGTTAGGGACCTGTTTTAACACTAGGGGGCTGGCCCTCTAGGAGGGCTGGCCCTAAGATTCAGACCCCTCTAATCCAGAAGGGGGAAGAAGTAATTTATTTGGGGGAGAAATTTTGGAAGGGAGGGAGAATTTATTAATAAAGAAATCTTTAACTTTAAATGGTTTGGAGAGTGGCATGATCCCAGCTTGACTCCTCAGCTAGAGGGAGGGAGTGAGTCAGCCACGGGGGCGGGGGTGAGGCTCTGACTCATACATTCTCAATGCCTGGAGCCCAGCCTGCCAGGACCTGGCTGGCCTTAACCGTTTTCCAGGGAAGATCTTGAGGAGAAACCCCAGAATCCAGTGCCTCTGCCCTCCCCACCCACCCCAAAGGCCCCAGGTTCCAGACTGAAGCCTTCTTTTGCTCATCAATCTTTATTCAGTTCACTTGGGGGCAGGGTGCCTCCTTTCCCATATTCTTGCTCTTCCTGTTCCCAGGCTCCGCTGGGCTCAGTGTCCTCTGTTGGGGGAAGGTCCTGATACCAGGACCTTCTGGAGAATAGGCAAGCAACTTCTCCCTTCGTTGTGGGGGTCAGTGGTCTCTTCTCTTGTGGGGAAGATGAAAAGTGGGAAAGGCACTGCCCACCAGCACTCAGAGCTCCACTGTATCCCCAGCTGGGGCTGCAGAGTAGTGGGGCATGGTGGTGTCCCCCAGCCTGAGCAGCCGGAGGGCCTCAGGGATGAGGCTCCCAGGGTATCGCCAGACAAGCAGCTCAGAGCAAGGACTCCTGGAAGAAGATGTGACAGGGCATAGGGCTGAGGCTGGCCTGGCTGAGTGACCTCCCACCAGGTCTAGGTTCTCAGAAGCTCTTGGGTTCCCAGCTCTTTCCAAGGAGCTAAGATGGAAAACAACACAGAGGTCAGCTAGAAGCTAAAAATAGCACAATAAGGTTGGGCCTGGAGGACAGCTCTGAGAATTGGGTGTGACCCTTTAGAAGGCCCAACAACTTGGGTTGCCTACCTGAGTGGGGGCAGGGCTGGGGGGAAGGCCAAGGAGGGTGTGCAGTAGGGGTGGTCATTATGCAGGCTGAGTCGAGAGAAGTGGGTGGCCATATTCTCCTCTGAAATGAACTGCTTGTGCAGGGTCTCCCTGGGGAGAACAGGGAGAGAGGCAGCCTGTAGGAGACCAGAGACTATAGATAGAGATCTTGTTGGAAGTTCCTTCCTGCCCCCAAAATCACTGCTCCTCCTCCAGGCGGTGCTTGGCGCTCATAAGCACAGCTCCTTGGAGAGGGGAGCTGGGAAAAAGAGAGCTAGGTGCATTTCACCCTCTTGGCTCTCTTGGCTGCTTCTTGCCCGCCGGAGCCTGCAGCGTCAGCCAGGAGTCCCTAGCCTATCCTTGTCTCAGCTTAGGCCTAAGTCACCTCCCTCCCTCTCTCAGCCTACAACGGAAGTCTTGACCGTGAGCCCCATCTCTAACCCCATCTCAGCTCAAACCTACCACCCGCGGATTCGCCCCAGCCCGTGTCATCCTGCATGTTAGCCTGAGCCCCCAGTCGATGCTCCTGCGTCCCAGGATCAGGTCCACCCAGGTCCCCCGCACATACCTGGCATCTAGGCCCCGAGTCACCCCCAAGGTGGCCTGCGAGGGGCACTGGGCCCGACCCTGGGGGTCTCGTTCTGAGGGCTGCAGTAGGATCATTGAGGTTCAGGGTCCTGCGGGGAGGCTCGGGGCGACAGGGGCGGAGTTTCCGGGGGCGTGGCCAAACGAGAGGGGGTGTGGTTCCAGGCGCGCGCAGTGGCTGGGTTCCCGCGCAGGCGCAGAAGTCGGGCGGCGCGCGGCTGGAAGGCGGACAAGGTGGGGTGGTGTGGGGGTAGGGGATCCGGGTTAGCTGGGCTGAGGTGGGTGCCGCTTCTTAGTGTCAGAGGGCTTTGCGACGCTCACCTCGGCTCCTGGGACTCGGGGAGGTACGTGGCGGCCGCCTTCTCGTTGGGCCAGTCCGCAGTGCCCAGGCGGTAGAGCGCCGTGGAAGGGAGCCGTTTGCGGGCACGTCTGGACTCGTGAGGTCCCGTCGCGCGCTGAGCACGCTGGAACTTGTAGTTCACAGGATGGAGCGAGCGGTGCCACTCACCGTGCCGCTGGGCCAGGTAAGCCGACTGTGGTGCAAGGTGCCTTCTGGAGTTTGTAGTCCATGTCCGGCTCGTGCCTTGAACCGTGTTTTGCGTAGGCTATTTATGGGACTGGAACTCACGTGGGTGTAGGAGAGTAATCCAGAAGAGTCTCAGGAGCCTAACATCATAGAGGGTAGAGATTGGAATTGAAAGTATGTTTTTCTGTGTCGGGGTAATAGTGCCACTTTTAAAATACTTTCTCTGTGGCTGCCCTAAGCAACGCTCTTTTATACATTGGTTCATTAATCGTGACAAAATCTCGTTTGAGTTCTGGTTTACAGTTAAAGAAGCTGGTAGGAGAGGTTAGGTGCCTGCTCAGAGATCACTAGGTGTCACTCCACTCTTCCTTCTCACCCTCTTCTTGGAGCCACTCATGGAACTGCATGGGCAGGTGCCTGCTTGATGGATCTACTTGAAAGATGACTGAGATGTCTGGACAGTGGGAGGTCAGGCTTGCAGTGGGGGAAATAGGAAGCAGAGGTTTCAGATGTCCTGGGCAGGCTTCGCCCCTTCTCTCCCTGCAGACAGAGGTGTTTCAGGCCCTGCAGCGGCTGCATATGACCATCTTCTCCCAGAGCATTTCACCATGTGGGAAGTTCCTGGCAGCTGGCAATAATTATGGGCAGATTGCCATCTTCAGGTACCCTTAGCTTCTGCTCCCCACTACCCTTTAGCTGTGGTTCTTGACCCCCCTGGAAGTGATGTCTCCTGCTTCTGACTGTTGGGGCCCTCTCCCTTCTCCTCTTCAGCTTGTCTGCTGCTTTGAGTTCAGAAGCCAAAGAGGAAAGTAAAAAGCCCGTGGTGACTTTCCAAGGTAGGTGTAACCATTGAGTCAGACTTAGGTACTTTGGGGTAGAGGAGGAGGAAGGATAAGCTCACTCAAGTTCTGCATTTCCCTTTAGCCCATGATGGTCCCATCTACAGCATGGTCTCCACTGAACGACATCTGCTCAGTGCTGGGGATGGGGAGGTGAAGGCCTGGCTTTGGGTGGAGGTCCTCAAGAAGGTGAGGAGAGGAGCAGGGAAAGGCTGGGGTACACTGCCCCAGAGAGCCTTTTAGCTCACCAGGTGTTTCCTCTATGAAGGGCTGTAAGGAACTATGGCATCACCAGCCCCCATACCGGTGAGCCAGTGCCACGTGAGTAGAGGGCATGGGATTTGAAGATACTCCCTTAACTGATTCTAAGCCTGCCTTTCCTCCTCCAGGACCAGCCTGGAAGTGCCTGAGATCAATGCTTTGCTGCTGGTTCCCAAGGTCTATGCCCCTTGTATCTATTCATGGCCCAAACTTTGCTTCTCCTCCCTTTGTCCTGATTTGACACTGACTTCCAGTCTTATCCTGCCTCAGGAGAATTCCCTCATCCTGGCTGGAGGAGATTGTCAGTTGCACACTATGGACCTTGAAACTGGGACTTTCACAGTGAGCAGGGCCTTGGAGCTGGTGGTAGGTCCAGGGCAGGGGAAGCACTCTTTCTAGGTCTTCTGATATTGTCCTCTCCCTGCAGCGGGCCCTCCGGGGCCACACAGACTATATCCATTGCCTAGCACTGAGGGAACGGAGCCCCGAGGTGCTGTCAGGTGGAGAGGATGGGACTGTGCGACTCTGGGGTAAGGGATTAGCTGGTTGGAGGGCAATATGGTAGAGAGGGAGGCTAGGGCATATGGGGTACCCCTTATGGTTCTTCCCCTACAGATCTCCGCATGGCCAAGGAGGTCCAGACAATTGAGGTCTACAAGCATGAGGTGAGAGCATGACCCACACCTGTTCTCCTCTCCTCAGTGTCCCCTAGGTCTTCACCTCTTCCTCTCCTTCTCCCCTACCAGGAGTGCTCACGACCCCAAAATGGGCGCTGGATCGGCTGCTTAGCAACTGACTCAGACTGGATGGTGAGCTGGGCAGAACGTGTGATGAGGTGGTAGCTTTGGGGCCTATTAGCTGTGGGCCTGTGGCTTACGGTGGCTGGGGACCCCTGCCTTCCTGCCCAGGTGTGTGGAGGCGGCCCAGCGCTCACTCTCTGGCACCTTCGATCCTCCACACCCACTACTGTCTTCCCCATGAGGGCACCACAGAAGCACGTCACATTCTACCAGGACCTGGTGAGGCCCTCCGTCTCGGTTGTGTTACCCTCACCAGCTTCACTGTGTAGCTCTGAACCAACCCACCCTTGTCCTCCACAGATTCTGTCAGCAGGCCAGGGTTGCTGTGTCAACCAGTGGCAGCTGAGTGGGGAGCTCAAGGCCCAGGTGCCTGGCTCCTCCCCAGGGCTGCTCAGCCTCTGCCTCAACCAGCAGCCGGCAGCGCCTGAGTGCAAGGTGGGCCTACCAGTGACTGGGGTGGGGGCCCTGGGAGGCCTGGGAGGTGGGGCAAGTCAGTCATGCCTCTCTTGCCTCCAGGTCTTGACAGCTGCAGGCAATAGCTGCCGGGTGGATGTCTTCACCAACCTGGGCTACCGAGCCTTCTCCCTGTCCTTCTGACCTCCGTTGACACCCCCACATCCCAGGGTTTTAGAGTGTTCTTTTCATTTTTTATAATAAAGTTTCAGGCTTTTCTTTCATGTACTTCCTTCCCAAGAATGAGGCTAAAGTTGTTGTAGTGATTTATATATTACTCTGATTTTGATACATAAATACCCCTTCCCCTAGTACTTAGATTCCAAAAATAAACTGCTCTGCCCCACTTGCCCCCGCTACCTACTGGGGCCTCTAGCCCCTAAAGCTGGCCCCTGCTCGCGCTGAACTCCTGCCCAGCCTCCTGAAGCAGGGACTGCAGCAGCCCCGATGGGAAGACAGTCTGGGCCCTGTTGCTCCATTGCCCAGAGGAGGAAAGTGTGCCACAGAATGGCCAAAGGCAGACCCGTAGGCCCGGCCCTCAGGTCCTTCGGAAGAGGTTGCCGAGGAAGGTGCCAGCGGGCCCAGGACCCAGGCGTAGCGAGAATCGGGGCGCAGTGTGGCGGGGGATCGACGATGCGGCCGCGCTGAGCTCTTTCTGGCGTTGCGAGCGCAGCTGCTGGCCAATCACTACCTGCATGTCGTCCTGTGGGAAGTCGGCGGAGGGGCAAGTCAGCACGAAGCCCCCGCCTTGGCCCCGCCTCGGCCCCGCCTCGGCCCCGCCTGACCTGCCAGGCCTCCAGCTCCTGCGTAAGCGCCACCTTCTGGCGGATGGCTCGCATCAGCTCCCGGGACAGGGAGTCTCGCTCTAGCGAGACGCGGCTGAGCTCCAGGGACAGTGCCAGGGACCTATGGGCGGGAATTGCGGAGAACTGGTCCAAGGGGCGCTGGGACCTTATGGACCCAGGCGAGAGGGCGGGTCCCTGGGTTGGAGTGGGGATAGTCATATCCCATATCACGGGTGGGGGAAAATTAGCAGCCCAGAAGTGCCAGAATGTTCTGGGGGGCCCGTAGCCTGGCTAGGACGGTTCTGGGTGGTGGGTGGTGGGTGATGGAAGGCTCACTTGTTCACGGCCTCGTCCCGATCTGAGAGGGCGCCGTTCAGAGCCTCTTCCGGGTCGTCCTGCGCTCGCAGCTCCTTCTGCCTCCGCAGCTCCTCCTGTAGGGACTGCAATTCTGCTCGCTGCAGCGCGATCTGTGTACAGAGGAGGGAACAGCAAGGCAGATAGGCCTCCTGGCCTTCCAGCCCCTTCCAGCAGCCTGGGCTCTGGCTGTCCCCCAGCCCTCCCCTGCCTGCTCAACAAACGCCCAAGAAACAGTGGCCCTGTGATCCTGAGTCCACCAAGCTAGTGCAGGGTGGGTAAGGGAGAAGGCTAGTTGGGATGGTATAAGCCTGCAGGAGGAATGCAAGAAGCATCCACAGAGGGACTAAGGGGAGGGAGTGTGGTCCAGGAAATCTTCCTGGAGGAGGTGGCATATAGACTGTCTTTGAAACATGATGGCAAGATTGATGAGATAAAGGGCAAACCAGGTTTAGGGGGCTTAGTGGGCAAAGGCTAGAAGGTATATATGGGAAAGAGAAACTGACAGCTAGAAGGGTCCTGCTGTGCTCCTTCTCAAACCTCATCCTGCAGCCTGGCCACTTCTGCCTCCTTCTCCATTATCTCTTCTGGGCTCAGAGATGCTTGCTTCTTGGGGGACTCTAAGCTGTCCTCCTGGGGTGAGGGCTGGTGGCTGGACTTCTCTTGGATCTCTGGGGACAGGGTGGTCTGTGGATCAAAGGAATCAGTCAGTGCAATCTTTTTTTTTTTTTGAGAGAGAGAGACAGTCTCATTAGGCACTCAGTAGAGTGCCGTGGCATCATAGCTCACAGCAACCTCAAACTCCTGGGCTTAAGCGATTCTCTTGCCTCAGCCTCCCAAGTAGCTGGGACTATAGGTACCCGCCACAACGCCTGGCTATTTTTTGTTGCAATTACCATTGCTGTTCTAGCTGGCCCGAGCTGGGTTTGAACCCACCAGCCTCTGTATGTGACTGTCTTTGTAACCACTGTGCTATGGGTGCCGAGCCAGTCAGTGTAATCTCGTGGGGAAAGGAGGGAAGGTGGGAGGCAGAGCCTGCATCCTTCCTGATGACATGGGTAGAGGTAAATAGTCCATGGGCTCACCGAGGCATCTCCATGAGCATCCACATCCTGGCTCTGATCTCTGTCCAGGCTGTGGGCCAGCTCTGACTGTAGCGAGGCACCTGACATATCAGCGTCCTGGAGGCGTGACTCCTCCTCCAGCTCTGAGACATGCCTCTGCAATCTTCGCAGTGCGCTCAGTGCCTCCCTGGCTTCAGACTGTGCTCGTTCCAGCTGTGGATGGTTGCAGGTATTGAGTGGGCTCACTTAGGCACCCAGTGTCTGCATTCCACAGTAGGTCCATGGTTGGGGGGGCAGTGCTGGAGCACCATGGAAGGCCAGGCAACCCAATACATCCCCACATTCCAGTAGCCCAGGCCTGCTCCTACTCCTGGATCACTGGGCAGCCTTGGGCCCAGCACTTGCCCTCAGCAGATACCAATTTCCTTGCCCATGAAGCAGGGTGCGGCCTGGTCCAACCTCACCGAGCCCCATCTCCGCCCCTACTTTTTCTACCTTCTGACTCACAAACTGCCTTGGTCCAGCATTTATTGACCCTCCTTTTAAGCCTCGTACCTCACCACAGTCTTATACCTCGCTACAGCCCCAGAAGTAGATAGCATTACCATCCTATGTCGCAGATGGGGAAACTGAGGCTGGTTGTCCCACATGCTAAGAAGGAACACTAGACAGATAAGAAGCCAGCAATCTGACCCCACATTACAGACCTTGAAATCTCAATCAGACTATGCTCCTTCTTTTCATCCCCTTTTTTTTTTTTTTTTTTTTTTTTTGTAGAGACAGAGTCTCACTTTATGGCCCTCGGTAGAGTGCCGTGGCCTCACACAGCTCACAGCAACCTCCAACTCCTGGGCTTAAGCCATTCTCTTGCCTCAGCCTCCCGAGTAGCTGGGACTACAGGCGGCCGCCACAACGCCCGGCTATTTTTTGGTTGCAGTTTGGCCGGGGCCGGGTTTGAACCCGCCACCCTCGGTATATGGGGCCGGCGCCCTACCGACTGAGCCACAGGCGCCGCCCTCTTTTCATCCCCTTTATCTGTAATGTATTCTAAGAGTATCTTTCCCTGCTCAACAGCCTTCCATTGCTCCAATTTGCCCTTAAGCTAATGCCCATGCTCTTGTGACTCTGCTGGAGCTCCCAGTGATCCAGCTCTGGCCTATCTCCCAGAAAGCCCTGAAGCTGTTCCCAAGGGTCCAGCTGGTTGCAACCCCCAGCCCTGCAGGTCACCCACCTCCAGGCTGTGCTCCCGCTTCTCCCGCCGTAGCAGCAGCAACTCCTCATGAGTGGCCTGGAGTCTTCCCTGGCCCTTCTCCACCTCCTCATGCAGGCCATGAATCTGGGCCTCCAGGTCCTGTCGACGGCTCTGCAGCATCTGGTTCTGGGGAAAAGCATCAGAGCTGGGACAAGGGATGCTAGTCCAGCCTTTATGGCTTAGGCCCCTGACCCTAGCTGGCACTTACCTCTCCCTGCAAACTCTCCAGCTGTGTCCTTAGCTCTGCCCCAACCAGGGCATGAGCCTGGCACTGCCCCCGAATGGTTTCCAGTTCCCTCTGAAGCTTCTGCTCAGTCTGGGAGGCCTAGGGAGAGGGGAAGGGGCAGAGAAGCCTCAGTTGGGCCAAGCCTCACCACCAAGCACAACACACCCAACCATTACCCAGTGAGAACCCAGGCACCTGCCCCAACTTGCCCATAGCCCTGGGGTCAAGGCTGTGTCCCACCTGAGCCAGCTGCTGGCTGAGCCGGAGGTTCTGCTCACTGAGTTCACTGAGGGCCCGTGCCCGCTCACGCCCACTGTCCTGCTGCTCGGAGCGCTGCTCCCCCAGCTGGGCCTGCAGAGCCTCCAAATCCCCTTCCAGCTCCACAGCCCTGGCCTCCCACTCAGCCCCCCGGGCTTCCAGGCCCCGGCGGAGCTCATGGTTCTCCTGCTGGAGCTGCTGTGGGAACCAGAGGAGAGGGATGGAGACAGATGGGCAGAAATGAGACTGCCCCCCAAAAAGAAAGTCCAAGGGTGTCTGTCTAAGACAGATCTGAAAGCAAGAGAGTCAGGACAAAGGGGTCAGAGAGTGTGAAAGCCAGACACTCAAAGAAGGTGATGGGGGAAGCAGTAGAGAGAAGGTTCCAGGGCAGACAGGAGGGGCAACCCTGGGCAGGGGCAGGGGTGTGGGTCTTCCTGATGCCCACTCACCTCTGGCTGCTGCCTGGACTTCTGGACCCGAGGTCGAAAGCGCCGTTTTTGGCGCCTGAGTCTGGCAGAATTGAAGCCCCGGCCCATGGCTGCACACACCTGCTGTGTGCCAGGGGCTCTGGAGGCCTGGCCTCTGCCCAGCTCCCTCTAATTAACCTTGGTCTAATTAACCTACCCTGGCCCCAAAACCTGTCTGACTAGTAGGGGGACGCCCTGGCATAGCTTTTGAAGATCACTGGGCTCTAGGAGGAAAGAGAGTGGAAGCAGGGGATCGGCAGGAAGAAGGTGGCTGCAGTGTCTGGGGCAGAGGTGATGGAGGCTGTGATCAGTACAGAGGCTGCACAGATGAGGGCAGAGAAGGCAGACAGGTTAGGGGTTAACCTCTGACCTTCTCCAGGCCCTCAGAAGGGAGGGGGCTAGCCCAGGTGCTGATTACCACAGCTGTGCAGTCACCAGGGTCCTGCAGCTAAAGCATCATCTGCATTATTTCACATCATCCACTAGAGGGAGACTCATTGACATCCTCAGTTTATAGATAAGGAAGCTAAGGTTAAATGTCTTGCCCAAGGACACACAGTAAGTTAGTAGGACAGAGAAACCACTCAAGGCGGCAAGGTCTTAATCAACCACTGTGGGGGCAACAGCCCCAGGAATAAGCTTGCACATTCAGGGTTCAATTGTCCGTGCTGAAGCTCAGCTCTGCTGTGGCTTTGTGGTCTGGGCAAGTCCTTTAATATCTCTAAGTCTATCCTTCCAGCCACTATTTCCTAAGCTCCTCCTAGCTATCAATAATAAGCAAGATCACCAAGTACACTGCCTCAAGCACCTTAGAGTCCCAAGGTCCAATGAACACAAGTTTTAACTTCAGAGGGACAGTGAGGGCTGCAGAGAAACCCGGGAAGCGAGGAAGAGTAGAAGTGGCCCCTTCAAGGGGGATGAGATGTTTGAGTTGACTCTCCTAGGACAGGAGGGAATCAACTAACTATTAGGAAACAGCAAACGCAAAGCCCTGGGGGCACAGGTTTAGTTACTGGAGGAACTAAAAGAAGCCCCAATGGAGGAGGGCTGGGCAGGGCTGTGTCAGCTGAGATGAGGCTGGAGATGAGGCTATCCGGGACTTTTAGGCCATGGTGAGGAGTTTCAGTTTCATTCTAACTGTGATGGGGAGCCATTGGGAGAATCTGGGTGAGGAGAGAAATGATCTAATGTTACACTCTTTGAAGATCACTGGGCTCTAGGAGGAAAGAGAGTGGAAGCAGGGGATCAGCAGGAAGAAGGTGGCTGCAGTGTCTGGGGCAGAGGTGATGGAGGCTGTGACCAGTACAGAGGCTGCAGAGATGAGAAGCTGGTTTGAAATCTAGTTTAGAAAAATCAACAGGGCTTGCAGATGTGGGCCGGGAGAGTGTGCACTCAAGAGGTCTAGGAGAGATACAGGTTTTGGTGCACAGGTGGGAAGACAAGGATGGGGACAGCAGCTGAAGGGGTCATAGGATCAGGTGCCACTTATGTTGAAATGCCCACTAAGAGGGCCCTATGGACAGGGTAGGTGGTTAACTACCCAGGTAGCCTCAGGGCAGAAATAGGAAGTTGTTTAGAGGTCCAGATGTGAGCCCTGGGTGAGAATGTGGCCAAAAAAGAACCTGGGCAGAGGAAAGAACTGTTCCAACCTCAACTGTCTGGGCAACAAACAAGTGAGATGAAAAGCACTTAGCCTGAAAAGCATTTAGCCTGAAACAAGTGAGATGATGCCTGAAAAGCACTTAGGCTGATGCTGGGCAGGGAGTGGGCACCCAGTAACTGTGGGCTGAGGTTATACTACACTGCTGAGGATCTGGACCTGAGGCCCAGAGAGCACCAACAGCTGACCTAGGGTCACATAGCCAGGTGTCTATCCAAGTCTTGACTTGACGTCAGAGTTCATGTTCAACACTGCCAGGGGGACTGGGCCCAGCCCTGAAATGTACCAGAGTCATCTTGATAGCCATCTGCCTGCCCCATGTTCCTTCCTCCACGCCACCTGGCTTCCTTCCCTTATCCCCCCACCCAGGTCCCTGTCCTTCCTCTGCCTACCTGTCCTCCCCCTGCTTACCTGCACACCTGCCTGGACTCTGGGACCTGCCCTCCCTCCAGGCTCCCTCTACCTACTCACTTCCTCACGCTCTGAGTGCTGGGCATTCAGCATCTCCAGCTGCCACCGAAGCTCCTCATTGCGCTCCAGAAGCATCTTGCCAAGTTCTGCTGCCAACAGCAAGTCTTTCTCCTTCTGCTGCAGCTGCAGGGCCAGGTCCTCAGGCTCCTCAGGCCCTGGGCCCCCTCCAAGGAATGAGTCCCTCCGCTCCAGCACAAAGGGGAAGAAGCCCTCATCGCCACTGGGGGAGGTGCCCCCAGAGAGTAGCCCTGATGGGAAGCTTGGCCCATCTGGAGAGCTCATGGCACCTGCAGCATCTGTGGGGACACATAGCTGCAGGACACTCCATTCTGCAGCTTGACGGGGCTGCCCCCCACTGGACAGAGTCTCACTTTATTGCCCTCAGTAGAGTGCCATAGCATCACAGCTCACAGCAACTTCCAACTCCTGGGCTTAGGCGATTCTCTTACCTCAGCCTCCTGAGTGGCTGGGACTGCAGGTGCCCGCCACAATGCCTGACTATTTTTTTGTTGTTGCAGTTTGGCCGGAGCTGGGTTCGAACCCACCACCCTCAGTATATGGGGCTGGTGCCCTACCCACTGAGCCACAGGCACCACCCCCATGTAGGGTTAATTATCTGTGTTTTGGTCACCTAGCTCTGTTAATGTCCCCAGGAACTGAGGCACGAAGCAGAAGGAAATGAGCTACCTTCCCTTGGCCTCTGCCAGACATTCTCTCTCCCCAGAAAACCTTGTCCCAGTGCCCAGTACTCTAGCACTACAGGCCACCCCTGTTCCTTGCACTCTGTTCCCAGAACTCAGCTGTGCAACTCTCAGCCCCTCACCATCTGGGAAGCAAGTTCCAGAACCCAGATAGAGACCCAGTGCTCAGGGATGAGTGCAGCCTTTGTCTTCCCAAGAATGCAGTACCCTAGCCCTTGGGAACTGAGGTGTCCTGAAGCTTCTGCTGCAGGAATCCAGCACCCTCCTTTCCCAGAAGCCCAGGAGCCCAGCTCCTCAGGACTCAGCTGTCCTGTCCTGTCATTCTTTTATTTCCTCAGAGCCTTGGTGGTTTGGCCTCCACCCTCTAGACTGAGGTTCCCACCCCCAATGTCCACTCTTCCTGGATTTTCACCCAGTCATCTATTTTCTGCAGGGCCCAGTTCTTCCCTATGCTCCCTGCCCTTCTAGATCCAGGAACCCCAACCCCCAGACCCTTAGTTTCCCAGGGCCCTGGCATCAGGCCCCTGACAGGGCGAGGTAACAGGTTGTGCAGGCCAGCCCCACTGCAGCCAACACTCAGGGTTTCTGTTTACTTCCCGCCCCGCCCTAGGGATTGGAGGCCTGCTCTCCCCTAGGGCTGCCCAGGGCCAGGGGATCCAGGGGCTCCGGAGGGAGGGCCAGGCACAGCCGCTGACCTGCTCCAGCCGTCCCGAGGCTCTCCAACCCCTGCACACACCTGTCCCACCTAGTCCCCTCTCCAGGTGTCCTAGCGCAGCCCTGCTCCAAGGTCTCAGATGTCGGCGCTCCCAATCCAGCAGCCCCCAGGATCTCCCAGGGTCTGCCCATCATAGGCCCGCGCCCGCCCCCGCCCTGGAAACTCCGGCGTCCCTGCCCCTCTCCCTTCCTCCCCGAGCAGGCGCTGAGCACCTCAACCCCGGGTCCGGGCCTTCGACCCATGACCCCTAGCCCCAGGCGTCAGCCGCCACCTTCCTTTCTGCCGGTTCCCTCAGCTTCCCGACAGTCCCAGGCAAGGTCCCCGTCCTGGCTTCTCCTTCAACCCCTCTCAATCCTCCCCCGCCGACCTGGCCCGCCCACTCCTGCCCGAAGCTCGAAGAGCCTCGCCCCCGAAGCCCCCTAGGTGCTCACCGGCCTCGGTCAGGTTCCCTCTGAGGTCCCAGTGGTCCCAGTCCCCTCTTCCGGAGGCGGCGCCAGGTGCGCGGCTGGCACAGGTGAAGGGGCGGTGCCGCGGGAGGGCCTGGAGCGCTCCCTGGTGGCCGGAATGGCCAGGTAGGTGCCAGGAAAGTCGCCTCCGTCTTGGTCCGAGGCCCATCTTACCAGGCAGTCTTAACTGAGCGACTAATGTATGCAGACCCTGCTTGGGGTCCCCTGGGCAGAACTCCAAAGTGAACAGCAGCAGTGAGGAATTAGGTTCATGTTCTTCACTGATTGCTATGCTGCAGATGAGGGCACTGTAGCTCAGACAGCTAAAGTGACTAATCCTAGCACTTCGGGAGGCCGAGGACAGTGGATTGCTTGAGCTCATGAGTTCGAGACCAGCCTGAGCAAGATCGAGACACCATCTCTAAAAATAGCCTGTGGCAGGCGCCTGTAGTCCCAGCTACTTGAGAGGCTGAGGCCGTGGCACTTTACCGAGGGTGACAAAATAACACTCTATCTCAAAAATAAATAAATAAATAAATAAAAATAAAGTGGCACAGCCATGCTTGAGTCTGTGTAGCTCCAAACTTGGGTCTTTCAGTTTTTTTTTTTTTGTTTGTTTGTTTTTTGTGCCAGGGCTGGATTTGAACCCACTACCTCCGGCATATGGGACCGGTGCCCTACCCGCTGAGCCACAGGCACCACCCCAAAGGGTCTTTCAGTTTTTGAGTTGTGCAGAGCTGGGCCCCACGCTCCTGTCTGGGACAGAGGTCTTTTATGGAGATGAGAAGATGCAGGGCTGGTTTCCAGGGCCCAGCCCAGAGCACCTTGAGTGTGGAGTGATGCCCCAGCCATGGCCTAATAGCTCCTCATGGTTTTCTAAAGAACTCCAGGGCTCCCAGGGCCTTATGACAGGGGGCCCTGGCCTGGAGAGCAGGACAAGCAGAGGAATGGGAGAGTGGTGTACTGGTAAATCTGTAGCAATAGGCTCTCCAGCTAAAACAAAAGCTCTGATCTGTGTTTGCCAGTTTCCACAGTGTAAGTGGGTCCTCCTTCGCTGATTTCCAGCTTTGACAGAATACCATTGAATGAAGTTGGAGAGGATCATGCATCAACAGCTTTTGCCTGTGAGTATCAGCTGGGTCCACACATGCCTCTGGCTGGAGGTCAGGACTCCTGACTCTTGAGATGGCTGTAGGCCTATTAACCTGGGTTCTAGAAAAATAGGAGGGTAGGAGCTGATTCTCCTGGTTTATGGGAGAAGGGGTACAAAGACTGCTTGGAAAGGTGGGTTTGAGGCTGGGATTCTTAGGTCTTGGGAGTGGGACAAACTTTCCTGCCAGGAGAGTGTAGAGGTTGCCAATTCCTTTACAAAGGGAGCCAGATAGTCACCTTAGAGCAGCAGTTCTCAACCTGTAGGTCAAGATCCCTTTGTAACAATGAAAATACATTGTGGCATTAGGAAGGTTGAGAACCACTGCCTTAGAGCCACCTTCCCTGGCACCTGTGGGAGTGGCCTGGTAGTCTTTGTAGGGCTGATGATGTCCCAGCCCGGGGGAGGGGTTGCTGCCACCTGACCCCTTGGAACAGGAACATATAAGCTCAGTGTCCCTTCCAAATGCCAGTCACCATAGGCCCCACTCACACCACACCCATGAGGGCTGGAGATGAAATGACCAAGGCCCTGCTCCCAGAAGGTTCACAGTCCACCCAGGACATGGGAGGCAATGTAGACCTGTAAACCAGAAATGAACTAATAAAACAATACAGCAAAGGAGCTTGGTTTGTGGGTACTGGCATGACAAAGCCATGGCTTCAGTTCAAATTCCAGTTTGGCTACTCACCAGATATGTATGCCTGTGCCATTCAGTTGAATAATTTCTGCAGCCCTCAGCTTCTCTATCTGTAAAGTGGGGGTGATAGTGCACTATTTTGTAGGGGCATGAGGGTGAAGTGCCAGCAATTAGTCATTGCTGGTAATTCTCCCCATGGCCACCAGAGGCAATTTATCTGCATGTCACATTGTAGTTCATCCTCACACCATCTCAGAGGTAAAGCTCAGAGGTAAAAGTCATTTGTCTGTGAGTACATTGCAGACTCTTCATCCCGGCTTGTCTATCTGTTAGTTGTTACTCTTTGGACATTTGAATCTCATCTCCAACCTTCTATGGACCCAAGAGTCCTGGCCTCCAGTCTCTCTGCTGGACCTAAGAGTCCTGGCCACTCAGGTAGGGCTTGAAGCCCCCTAGATCTCCCCTACATAGCCTCCTGCTGACCCCAGGAGGAGGACAGATAGAAGGACACAGTGACCCAGGAAAGTCCTGGGGAGGCTGGGGCATGTATGGCTAAGTAGGGAGGGTTGACCACCCAGCCCTCATCTGCTCTCTGGCCTGGCACCCAAAGAAGCCCAGGCCCATGCTCCACCTACAATGTTTTTCCCCACCTACCCACCCATTTGCTGAGCACATCTCACCTGGGTGTTAGAGCAGCGTCTCCTCAGCCTGTATCTCACAGTGCCTGGGCAGTCTATGTTGACATCCAGAGGCCAATAGGACACCAGCAGATGCCACCACCCTCCCTGCTGATCCACAGAAGCACCCCATGCCTCCAGGATTTTACAAGATATATGACATCTATGAACAATAGGTAGTATTGGCCAGTCACTACAGTGGCTCACACCTGTATTCCTAACACTTCAGGAAGTTGAGATGGGTAAATTGCTTCAGGAGTTCATGACCAGTCTAAGCAAAAGCAAGACCCCCATCTCTACTAAATATAGGGAAAACAAAACTAGACGACTGTTGTAGTAGGCACCTGTAATCCCAGCTATTTGGGAGGCTGAGGCAAGGGGATCGCCTGAGCCCAGGAGTTTGAGGTTGCTCTGAGCTATATTGAAATATGGCACTCTAGGGCAGCTCCTGTGGCTCAGTGGGTAGGGCGCTGGCCCCCTATACCGAGAGTGGTGGGTTCGAACTCGACCCTGGCCAAACTGCAACAAAAAATAGCCAGGCGTTGTGGCGGGCATTTGTAGTCACAAACGCTACTTGGGAGGCTGAGGCAAGAGAATTGCCTGAGCCGAAGAGCTGGAGGTTGCTGTGAGCTGTGATGCCACAGCACTCTACCGAGGGTGATAAAGTGAGTTTTTTTTTTTTTTTAAACAAAAGAGAAGAAAAAAGAAATTTGGCACTCTACTCAGGGCATCAGACTGAAACTTTGTCTCAAAACAAACAAACAAACAAATAAACAAAATAAGATACCACTTATTAAGCCCTTAATCCTACTTTGGGATGCTAAGGCAGGAGGACCTCTTGAACCCAGGAATTTGAGGTTATAGTGAGCTATAACCAGGCCACTACACTCGAGCTTGGGCAACAGAACTGAGACCCTGTCTCAAAAAGAAAAATTTATGCCAGATGCAGTGGCTCACACCTGTAATCCCAGCACTTGGGAGGCCAAGGTGGGTGGATTGCCTGAACTCACAGGTTAGAGACCAGCCTGAGCCACAGCAAGACCCCCACAGCACCTGTTGCTGTGAACTATGATGCCACGGCACTCTACTAAGGGTGACAAAGTGAGACTCTGTCTCAAGAAAAAAAAAACACACACAATTATATACAGTATATGTGTGCAGGTGTGTGTGTGGGAGGGTGGTGGCATAACTACCATCACAATCATGACGAATCACCCCAAAGTTTACCACGCCCCTTTGCAGTCAATCTCTCTCCCTACCCCTACCCCCTGGCAACCACTGATCTGCTTTCTTTCACTGTAATAATGTCTTTTCCAAAACACTCTATACATGGAACCATATGTAGTCTTTTGTGGCTTTTATTTATGACAGAATCTCACTCTGTCACCGTGGGTAGAGTGCTGTGGTGTCATCATAGCTCACAGCAACCTCAAACTCTTGAGCTCCAGTAATCCTCTTGCTTCAGCCTCCTGAGTAGTTGGGACTACAGGCGACCGCCACAATGTCCAGCTAGTTTTTCTATGTTTATTTTTTATTTAAATATCACACTACACTTTTTCTTTCTTTCTTTCTTTTTTTTTTTTCCTAGAGACAGAGTCTCACTTTGTCGCCCTTGGTAGACTGCCCTGGCCTCACAGCTCACAGAAACCTCCAGCTCTTGGGCTTAGGTGATTCTCTTGCCTCAGCCTCCCGAGTAGTGGGGACTACAGGCACCCGCCACAATACCTGGCTATTTTTGTTGTTGTTGTTGCAGTTTGGCCAGGGTCGGTTTTGAACCCGCCACCCTAGATATATGGGGCCCGCGCCCTACTCACTGAGCCACATGCACCACCCCACACTCCATTTTTTCATTCTACTCCAAGTCACTTGACAAATCTCAATTCTTTTTTCTTTTTTTTTTTGTGGTTTTTGGCCGGGGCTGGGTTTGAACCCGCCACCTCCGGCATATGGGACCGGCGCCCTACTCCTTGAGCCACAGGCGCCACCCTTTTTTTTTTTTTTTTTTTTGAGACGGAGCCTCAAGCTGTCACCCTGGGTAGAATGCCTGGGTGACAGAGCAAGAACTTGTCTCTGTAAAAATTTAGGTGAAAGGGTCCACACCAAACAAAATCTCAAACTCAACAATTGGGAGGAAGATGGGGGTTCAGTAGCTTCCCACCCATAATGCGTGGATACATAGCATGGATACCTGCCTGGGTGCAAGACACAACTACAACTCTGACTTTTATCTGTCATGTGTAAAATTATATAACCTAATGGTATGTACCCTCATATTAATACAAAACTAAGAAAAAGAATGAAAAAAATGAGGAAGGGTGTCCTCATAAGAAAGGAAGAGGCTTGGCTTGGTGCCTATAGCTCAGCAGCTAGGGCACTAGCCACATACACCGGAGCTGGGGTGGGGGGGTTTGAACTCAGCAGGGGGCCTGCCAGACAACAATAACAGCTACTACCAAAAAATAGCTGGGTGTTGTGGTGGGCATCTGTTGTCCCAACTACTTGGGAGGCTGAGGCAAGAAAATCACTTAAGCCCAAGTTTGAGGTTGCTGTGGGCTGTGATGCCACAATACTCTACAGAGGGCAACATAGTGAGACTCTGTCTCAAAAAAAAAAAAAAAAGAAAGAAAGAAAGAAAGAAAGAAAAAAAGAGAAAGAAAAGGAAGAGGCTGGGTGCAGTGGCTCATACCTATAATTCTTGCATGGCTGGAGGATCCCTTGAGCTCAGGAGTTTGAGACCAGCCTGAGCAAGAGAGACCCTGAAAAATAGAAAAACTAGCCCCGGACTTGTGGCAGGTACCTATAGTCCCAGCTACTGGGGAAGCTGAGGCAAGAGGATCACGTGAGCCCAAGAGATTGAGGTTGCTGTGAGCTATGATGAGCCACAGCACTCTACTCAGGGTGACAGTAGACAGAGAAAGAGAGAGAGACACCACGTGTGTTTGCAGGCATGTGAGGGGGGCCATGTGAGGGGACAGAAAGAGGGTGGCCATCAGCAAGCCCAAGGAAAGATGTCTCAGGAAAAACCAACCCTGCCTGTACCTTGACCTTGGACTTCGAGCCTCCAGAACTGTGAGAAAATACATTTCAGTTTAAGCCACCCGGTCTGTGGTGTTTGGTCATGGTAGCTCTAGCAGACTGATACAGGATCTCAGTATTTTAGTTTGCATCTCCAGCTCGCTCATCCTGCTAACTGTTTATTTTGTCTCAAATATAAATGAGTTGCTCTCACTACTCCGCCTCCTAGCAGCTGCCAAGATCGTGTGAGGTTTAACTCCCGATTCCGCCCCTCATCGGGAAGGCCCCCTCCAGGATTCCTCCGGATCCTTCTCAGCCTGCCGGGCTTCCTAGCCAGATGCTCTCGGAGAGGGAGCGGCGGCTCTGCTGGTCCCCAAGTTTCTACTTCCCGATCTCTTCTCTGTCCCCAGCTCCTGGTACCAGATAAGGAGGCGCTTCAGCTTCTGTGTGGGGAACCGGATTTAAATGTCTCTAGTACCCGGGGAGAGCGGGAGCGTCATGGAGCAGCCCCCTGCGTCTGGGATCTCGAGGTGCCACCGTCGCGGTGCACAGAGACAGAGACCCGCGCGCAGCCCACGAGGGTTGGGACAATGAACATCCGCACCTCGGGCAGCGGCAGCGGGCCTGCATGGGCAGGGGGCGGGCCGGGACCCTGCAGAGAAGAGAGGCTTCCTTCCCAGCCTCCTGCTGCCCGGAAATCCCTCTGCACTCCGCAGGCCCTCAGCAGGGGTCCCCAGGAAGGCAGTGGGGGTGGGGGAGGGATTTAGAGAGTGGGGGAGGGAAGCCCCGGGCAGTCCCTCTCCAGGGCTGCGCGGCTCTGAGAAAGCAGAAGCGAGTCCTGCTCGGCGGAGCCCCACCAGAGCCGGAATCTGGGAAGAGAAACTTGCCCACCGCGTGGTGGGAGAAGCTGGGGTGGCAGCTGGGGCTGCTCACCGCCGCTCCCCATCTGGGCGTCCTGCCGGGCCTTGGTGCTTTGAAGCACTGGGAGGAGGGTCCCTAGGTACTGGCAGTGGGGCAAGGGCCACCGCAGGACCGGCCCCTTCTCGCTGGACGTCGGAAGATTTGGCCACTTCCCCAGACACGCCCTTACCGCTTACTGAGGTGCGCCCCAGCCGCCCCGCCCTTACCGGCCGCCGCTCGAGCCGGGGAAGTGGGGAAGCCGGCGCAGCGTCCGGCGGGGACAGGACTAGACCCGAGACCCTGAAAGGCCGCCGCAGCAGGGCCAGAAGCCGACCTCGGTCCTCTCTTTCTCAGCCCTCCTGGGACCCCCAGTCCTGCCAGACCCAGCGAGTGACCCCAGGACCCTGGGCCCTCAGCTGACTGCCGCGCGCCCCCGACACTAGCTTGCCTTCCGGGACCCCGGACCTCCGACACACTCCATTCTTCCTGCCCGCCCCTCCTACCCTGTGCCAGGTCCCCCAGACCCTCTCTAGCCATAACCTCCTCCCCCAGGTACCCGGGGCGACTTGAGTCAGACCCCTTTTGAGCCGCGCCATGCGGCTGCAGGTGCTTCGGCCCTGGCTCCGGCTCCTGGCGCTGTTGCTGCCTCTGCTGCCGCCGCCCGTACTGGCCTCGAAGCCCGCCGCGCAAGACGTGAGCCTGGGCGTGGTGAGTGCGGGGTCCGCGGGGTCCGCGGGGTCTGGAATCCGCGGGGAGGTTGGGCAAGGGAAGCTGGGGGTCCGGTGAAGGCAGGAGGTCAGATTCGAACTTTCAAAGTGACAAAGGATGGGATCTGGGGACCCCGAATCTTAAATCTGTTGGGATGTTTGGGGATTTGGATTTGGAGGTCTGGAAAGGAGCTGGGGACCCCGACCACTGTGTCCACGCAAAGTCTGGCAAATCCAGAGCTGGAGTTCACCTCGGGAAGGGGCTGACCTGCATCCAGGCTGGGGGCCCTGGGCTCCTACGCCTGGGAGAGGCAGGGCTTCCAGGGTGGTGGGCTGGGAGAGCCTATCTCTTTTACCCTTCTGCTTCACCTGTCCGCTTCCATGGCCTAGGACTGGCTGACCCGTTATGGCTACCTGCCACCACCCCACCCCGCCCAGGCTCAGCTGCAGAGCCCTGCGAAGCTGCGGGATGCCATCAAGGTCATGCAGAGGTTTGCGGGGCTGCCTGAGACCGGCATCATGGGTAGGTGGCCCCACCACCATTCCCCTGCCCTGCCTCCGAGGTGCCCCACCTTGACCTGCAGTGTAAACTTCAGGTTGCTCCTGAAACATGGAAGTCATGAGGGTGTTGATGTCAGATCCCTGCACTGGACGTTCTCAGGCATTCATCTTTCCATAAGCAGCTATTGAGAGTCTCTTACATGCCAGGCCATTTCAGGCTACTTTGGTGCAATGGTGAATAAAGTAGGTAAGGTCCCAGCTCTCATGGAACCTACATGCTAGAGGGAGAGAGACACAGATCAAGAACATATGTATGCAAAAAAAGAACATATGTATGCAAAATTATTTCAGATAGTGAGTGAGTGTTTGAAGAAAATAAAATGCTAATGGTATTGAGGGGTTGGTCTGCTCAGGATGGGCCCCTCTGAAAGATGTTAAACCTCAGCTGAGACCACAAAGAGGAGCCAGCCATGGGAAAATGTGGGAAATGAGTGTTCCAGGCAGATAAAAAGGATGTGTGGCATGCCTGAGATTGTGAGCCTGGAGTGAAAGGATGGCTGAAGAACCTTGGCAAGAGTCTTGTCTAGGGGCCTTGAAGCTGTTTGGGTTTGATTTCAAGGGTGATCTGAAACAATTTGATCTGATGTGCAGTTTTAGATTTCTGGTTGCTGATGGTGGATGAAGGGTAGGGGCTCTGAGACCAAGAAGGAGGTGGTTGTACCATCCAGGCAAATGATGTAGGTGGCCTGAAGTGGGGGTGAGACCTGTGGCCAGAAGCAGTTGAATTTGTTGTGTATACTTTGGAAATAGTTGAAGGATCCTGGCCAGCTACAAAAGAAGGCAGGACCTTTATTATGTTTGGCCACTCTCATGAACAGCCTAGAACAGTACCTGGCATCTGTAGGTCTCAATTACTATCTGTCACCTCAACAAATGAGATACAGTTTGACCTTAATTTAAAGATGAAGAGGCAGGACGGTGCCTGTGGCTCAGTGGGTAGGGCGCTGGCCCCATAATGGAGGATGGCAGGTTCAAGCCCTGCACCAGCCAAACTGCAACGAAAAATAGCCAGGTGGTGTGGTGGGCACCTGTAGTCCCAGCTACTCAGGAGGCTGAGGCAAGAGAATCACCTAAGCCCAGGATTTGGAAGTTGCTGTGAGCTGTGACATCACGGCACTCTACCAAGAGTGATAAAGTGAGACTCTGTCTCTTAAAAAAAAAAAGGTGAAGACACTGCTGGGAATGGAGCTGACCAAGGGAAGGGGATTCCAGCTGGACCTAACCTGAGAGGGGGTGGGTTGCCACAGGAGACCAAATATCCAGCTGGCCTAGAGACTTTGGACTCTGGATGTGATGAGGACTTGGAAACAATGGTGTGAGGTGCAAGCAACTTGCAGAGGTTCCAGCTTCAAAAGAAGGGGTCCTTGCTGCACTCCCAGGACTCCTTTTTCCAGGGGCTGCCCTCTGGACTCTGAGGGTGCAGGGAAATAGGACAGAAGATCAGCCTGAGCCTTGGAGCACCAGCTGAAGGCAGCCAGTCCACCGAGGACAAGGTAGAGAGGGCAAGGCAACTCGGCGCCTGTAGCTCAAGCAGCTTAGGCGCCAGCTGCATACATTGGAGCTGGCGGGTTCGAATCCAGCCTGAGCCCACCAAACAACAATGACAACTACAACCAAAAAATAGCCGGGCGTTGTGGCAGGTGCCTGTAATCCCAGCTACTTGGGAGGCTGAGGCAAGAGAATAGCTTAAGCCCAAGAGTTAGAGGTTGTTGTGAGCTGTGACCCCCATGGCACTCTACCCAGGGCAACAACTTGAGACTGTGTCTCAAAAAAAAAAAAAAATAAATAGAGGGCGGCGCCTGTGGCTCAGCGGGTAGGGCGCCGGTCCCATATGCCGGAGGTGGCGGGTTCAAACCCAGCCCCGGCCAAAAAAATAAAAAATAAAAATAAATAAATAAATAGAGAGGGCAAGGCCACTTAGAAAGGAAGTAGTAATAGCTTGGTGTGAGCTGGCTTCCAGAGGCAGTCTGTCTGAGTTCACATCCAGGTGGTGGGGCCTCTTGGGCAAATTGCTTAACTTTTCTTTTTTTTTTTTTTTTTTTGGCCGGGGCTGGGTTTGAACCCGCCACCTCCGGCATATGGGACCGGCGCCCTACCCGCTGAGCCACAGGCGCCGCCCTGCTTAACTTTTCCAAGCCTTAGTTTTCTCACCTAGAAAGTTAGCTGATGCCATGATTAAGTCAGGCTGTCCTACTGCTGACATTCTCTCCCACCAACTGTTTCCTGCAGATCCAGCAACAATAGCCACCATGCATAAGCCTCGCTGCTCCCTGCCAGATGTGCTGGGAGTGGCAGGGCTGGTCAGGCGGCGGCGACGGTATGCTCTGAGTGGCAGTATGTGGAAGAAGCGAACTCTGACGTGGAAGTACGTCTCGGAGCCCACCCACATCCTATGCCTGTCTGGGAGGCCCCAGCTTGAATGGCTGCCTTTTCCCTCCATGGCCACCCTTACTCATCTCTCCTGTCTCTCCAGGGTTCAATCCTTTCCCCAAAGCTCCCAGCTAAGCCAGGAGACTGTGCGAGCCCTCATGAGCTATGCCCTGACTGCATGGGGCGTTGAGACAGACCTCAAGTTCCATGAGGTGGATTCTCGTGGCCAGGAACCTGACATCCTCATTGACTTTGCCCGGGCCTACCATCAGGATAGTTACCCCTTTGACGGGCTGGGGGGCACCCTAGCCCATGCCTTCTTCCCTGGGGAACACTCCATTTCTGGTGATACTCACTTTGATGATGAAGAGACCTGGACTTATGGATCAAAAGGTAAAATCTCCCCTCCTCAAAGAAGTCTTTTCCTCAGGTCTGTCCTTAAGAATTAGTTTTGTGCAGGGCGGCGCCTGTGGCTCAGTGAGTAGGGTGCCGGCCCTATATGCTGAGGGTGGCGGGTTCAAACCCAGCCCCGGCCAAACTGCAACCAAAAAATAGCCGGGCGTCGTGGCGGGCGCCTGTAGTTCCAGCTGCTCGGGAGGCTGAGGCAAGAGAATCGCGTAAGCCCAAGAGTTAGAGGTTGCTGTGAGCCGTGTGACGCCACGGCCCTCTACCGAGGGCGGTACAGTGAGACTCTGTCTCTACAAAAAAAAAAAAAAAGAATTAGTTTTGTGGCAGCGCCTGTGGCTCAAAGGAGTAGGGTTCCGGCCCTATATACCATAGGTGGTGGGTTCAAACCCAGGCCCGGCCAAAAACCGCAAAAAAAAAAAAAAAAAGAATTAGTTTTGGGCAGCGCCTGTGTCTCAGTGGGTAGGACGCTGGCCCCATATACCAAGGATGACGGGTTTGAACCTGGCCCCAGCCAAACTGCAACAAAAAATAGCTGGGCATTGTGGTGGGCGTCTGTAGTCTCAGCTACTTGGGAGGCTGAGGCAAGAGAATCGTCTAAGCCCAGGAGTTGGAGGTTGCTGTGAGCAGTGACGCCAAGGCACTCTACCGAGGGTGATAAAGTGACACCCTGTCTTTAAAAAAAAAAAGAATTAGGTTTAAGGCTTCCAGCCCATAGCTCATTGGTTGGTTAGGGTGCCCCTACATACACGGGGGCTGGTGGGTTCAAACCAACCCCCAGCCTGATAAACAACAATGATAACGACAACAAAAAATAGCCGGGCGTTGTGGCAGACACCTGTAGTCCCAGCTACTCAGGAGGCTGAGGCAGAGAATCACTTAAGCCCAGGAGTTGGAGGTTGCTGTGAGCTGTGACACCACAGCACTCTACCAAGGGCGATAAAGTGAAATTCTGTCTCTGAAAAAAAAAATTACATCCAAGGATGAGGCTGTCAGTTAGGGGGTCTCCAGAGAAACAGCACCAATAGGATTTGTGTGTGTCTAAAAAGATTTATTTTAGGGAATTGGCTCACAGGGATCATGGGGGCTGACAAATCCAAAATTTGTAGGATAGGCTAAAAACTCAGGCCAGATTTCTGTAACAGTCCTTTTTTTTTTTTGGAAACAAGAGTCTCACTCTGTTCCCCTGGATAGAGTGCTGTTGTGTCATAGCTCACAGCAACCTCTGATTCCTGGGCTCCAGTAATCCTCTTGCCTTATCCTCCCTAGTAGATGGACTATAGGCACCCACCACAATGATTTCTTTCTTTTTGTTCTTTTGGTTTTTGACAGACAGTCTCACTTTGTCCCCTAGGCTAGAGTGCTGTGGCATCATAACTCACAGCAACCTCAAACTCCTGGGCTCAAGTGATCCTTCCAAGTAGCTGGGACTACAGGTGCCCACCATAACACCTGGCTATTTGTTAGAGACAGGGTCTCACTCTTGCTCAGGCTGGTCTCAAACTTGTGAGCTCAAGCAACCCACCCGCCTTGGCCTCCCAGAGTGCTAGGATTACAGGCATGAGTCACCTCACCCAGCCTCACAGTGATTTCTGTTACAATCTTGAAACCAAATTCCTTCCTTTCTGGGAAACCTCAGGTTTTGCTCCTACAGCCTTGAACTGGCTGCATGTGGGCCCCTACGTCATGAAGGCTGATCTGCTTTACTTAGGTCAACTGTTCCTAGATGTTGATCACATACACAATACCTTCACAGCACATCTAGACTGGTGTTTGACCAAACAACTGGGGAGCATAGCCAGGCCAAATTGACACATAAAATTAGCTATCACAGGGTGGCGCCTATGGCTCAAAGGAGTAGGGCGCTGGACCCATTTGCCGGAGGTGGCAGGTTCAAACCCAGCCCCAGCCAAAAACTGAAAAAAAAAAAAAAAAAAAAATTAGCTATCACAGAGGCCTGTCAGATTCCCAGTTCTGAGCTGAGGCTGAGGACTTACAGAGAAAAAAACAAGTCTTTTCAGCAGCTGAGTCAGAAGAATGATCGGCAGTTACTACACACATAGTGACACAACCACATAGAATCTCAACAGAGGAAGTTCTCTAGCCTATGGGTGCTCAGAGGAGAAGTTGACCCAAAGCTCTTGGGCTAGGGGATGCTTCTTGGAAGGGTAATTCATTCACTCAATATGTATATGTGTCTATACACATACATACTGGCTGCACAAGTCCGAACAGACAAGATCCTGCTTTCCTGGGATATATAGGGAGGAGGATCTATGGTAAGAAAGTATAACCAGTGAACTGCCTGAGCCTGAGCTAGTCAGGGGTAAGAGGACCCAATGGGGGAGAAATAGCCAGGGGCATCCGAGGCTGAAAGGAAAAAATATGGTATCAGTCATGCACAGTGGCTCATGCCTGTAATTCCATCTCTTTGGGAGGCCAAGGTGAAAGGATTGCTGGAAGCCAGGAGTTCAAGGCCAGCAACAGTGAGACCTCATCTGTACAAACAATAGAAAAATTAGCCAGGCATTGTAGCGGCACCTGCAGTATGAGCTACTTGGGAGCTGAGGCAAGAGGATCATTTGAGCCCAGGAGTTTCAGGTTGCAGTAAGCTATGATGCCATGTCACTCTGCCTAGGGCTACAGAGTGAGACTCCATAACAAACTAACTAGCAGGGCAAGGTGGCTCATGCCTATAATCCCAGCACTTGGGACACTGAGGCAGATGGATTTCCTGAGCTCACAGGTTCGAGACCAGCCTGAGCCAGAGGGAAACCTCGTCTCTAAAAAAAAACAACAAATAGCTGGGCATTGTGACAGGTGCCTATAGTCCCAGCTACTTGGCAGGCTGAGGGAAGAGAATCACTTGAGTCCAAGAGTTGGAGGTTGCTGTGAGCTATATGTCACGGCACTCTACCAAGGGTGACAAAGTAAGATTCTGTCTCCTAAAAGAAAAAAGAAAAAAAAAAAGCCAGGTTGGTGTGTGCTTGTCTGCCCAGCTACTCAGGAGAATGAGGCAGGAGGATCGCGTGAGCCTGGAAGTCTGAGGTGGCAGTGAGCTGTGATGATGCCACTGCACTCTAGCCTGGGTGACAGAGGGAGACCAGCTTGCCTGGATGTCAGTAGGGAGATTGCAGAATGTCCCATTATCACAAAGAATCTAGCAACATTTGTGGAAGAGTTGGGACCATAGGATTCTGAAGGCAGTAGGGAGTCATTGAAGAGTTTTATATTCTGGAAATATCACTGGCAGTAGTGGGCGGGGGCACAGGATAGAGGTGGGGAGGTGAGAGATTCTTGCAGGGTGCAGTTAGGAGATGGTAGTGGTTGTTCCTGGAGAGGGGGCAGTGGACAGATAGGAGGGAAGGGCAGTGATTTGGATCTGGCTGGATCCTGGGAACAAGGGAGACAAAGAGGCAGGGTGACATCCGAGGTGAAGCTCAGGCTCTGGAGGATGCAGGTAGGAAGCGTGTGGAAGGAATAGGCTGGCAGCAGGCAGAGGTGACTGAAGGTTTGGATGGTTTTGGCACGAAGGTGGGGTGTTGGCAGTTGAGGCTGCTGCTCTGGAACTTGAACTCCGCAGTCCTAGGTCAGGTTCCCCAGATGTGGAGTTCCAGACGGAAATTCTTATGCAAGTGATTTCTTGGAGCATATGCTTGGGGGGGGAAAGGGAAGCAGGAAGAGACTAGAAGCTGAGCAAGGATGTGGTCTCAGCGGGAAAGGAGTCTGATCCCACAGGAGCTCTATAGCAGGAACTGTGCCTCTGTTGGTCTCACCGGGACAGGCCCAGCTCTTTTTAGCCCCATAGTGACTGCCTTAGTTGTGGCTGCTGGGGGGTTCTGAGTGAAGGGAGGAGGGGGCAGCTGGGAGGGTGCCCAGACTCTGCCGAGGGGTTGGGGAAGCACAGGATGGAGAGGCTGAGTGCTGTAGCATTAGGAACTTGGGCTTTGAAGCTGAACTTAACTCAAGGTGCGTCCACTTGCAATGTACAAGTTACTTAACTTCATTGCAGTCAATTTTCCTCATCTGAGAAGTGGGGAGAAATAGTACCTGCTGGTAGTGTGGGTTTGTGGATTAAATGAGTGATGCACCTAACAGCTCTCAGCACAAAGCCTGGCTCAGAGCTGTGCTCTGTGTGTTGCCAGCTGCTGTCAGAGCTGAGCCATGTGGCAAATTTGAGAGTCATCAGGCCATGGGAACTGAGAAGGTTCCTGGGAGGAAAGTGTAGACTGTGAAGATCAGGTTCAGAGCCATGGAGATGGAAGGACAAGGAAGCCATGGCTAAGGGGTAGGCAGCAGGAGAGAAGAAGGAATCAGTGGGAGGTGGAGAAAGAACAAGAAAGGTGATAAGAATAAGAGAGAAGAAAGAGGTATTCAGCAGTGACCCAGGGAGCTACATGGCCTGTGTTTGCTCGTTCAAGGACAATGTGACTTCTTTTTTTTTTTTTGTAGAGACAGAGTCTCACTGTACCGCCCCCGGGTAGAGTGCCGTGGCGTCACACGGCTCACAGCAACCTCTAACTCTTGGGCTTACACGATTCTCTTGCCTCAGCCTCCCGAGCAGCTGGGACTACAGGCGCGCGCCACAACGACCGGCTACTTTTCTGTTGCAGTTTGGCCGGGGCTGGGTTTGAACCTGCCACCCTTGGCATATGGGGCCGGCGCCCTACTCACTGAGCCACAGGTGCCGCCCGACAATATGACTTCTTAGTGCTTACAGGCTCATTGGGTAGGGGAAAAATCCAGACTGCAGTGAGGTTAGATGTGAGAGGAGTGGAGGAAGTAGAGACTGAGTTTATGCCACTGACCTAACGGACTAACCTGGCTAGGCACGGACACTCCAGAGCAGTATGGTGTGGGAGGAGTCTGAACATGTGTGAGCCAATAGCAAGAAAGGAGTGGGGCATGGATGGATTGAGCGGTGGGTATACAGCAGCATGCAGGAATGCTTGGATGGATGGGTGGGACAGTGTCCTTGTCTTGGAAGAGGCGATTGAGACTAGGTCCTCACCCAAGGCAGGGTGGGAGACAGGAGGTGAGCACAGGGAAGATAAAGCTATCTGCCCGGAAGTTACACATTACATCAATGGCCTGCTCTGGTGAAATAGGAAACACATTTGTCAGCATTTGTGACTTGAGAGCTGGGGGCTGGGGCTGGATGGAAGCTTGAGGGGCTGTAGCCTGGAATGGACCCTAAGGGGAGAGAGCACAAGGGCTGCCTGCCCAGCCAGGGCAAGTGTAGGAAGACAAGCTGGGGGCCCTGCAGACTGCCTTCCTGGAATCTCCTGGGGCTGAGCCTGCATGGTGATTGTGGTTGTGTAATTTCCTCCAGTTGCATGGCGTGAGAAGGGTGCAGGAAGGGGTGCATGGCCCGGAAGCCCAGTGCAACCAAGGAGAGGCAAGGCAGGGAAGGGAGGTGAGAGATGAAAGAGATTGCCTTGATTTAAACAACAAACTTCCTCCAATTTCTCAGAAAAAAAGGACTCAGCAACAAGAAAACCTACAGTTGACATGGAAATTCATCAGTGTATTTGCAATTTAACCAAAACTATCTGGGGCGGCGCTTGTGGCTCAAAGGGTAGGGTGCCAGCCACATATGCTGGAGGTGGCAGGTTCAAACCCAGCCCAGGCCAAAAACTCCAAAAAAAAAACTATCTGCGGTCATTTCTGGAAAAGGCAGGATGACATAGCCAGGGTACTTTGTTGGCTGACTACTTTGACCTGTCTGTGCCTCAGTTTCCTTCTCTGTAAAATGGGTATAGAAAATAGAGGTTTGGTGAGAAGTAAATTAAGCCAACTGTTTGCTACTCTTTTTAGGACTTGCCTGAAAGTTTCATTCTTAGGCTCTCAATCTAGTGGCCTTTAGGGGCTCAGTAAAATGTGCTTTTCAATTCTCCAGGTCAGTTCCTGCTCCCACCACTGCTAACTCCAGCTAGAGATTTCCATGAGGCCCATAGCTCATCGGGAGGGTGCAGACACATACACCAAAGGTGGCAGGTTCGAATGCAGCCTGGGCCAGCTAGAACAACAATGACAACTGCAACAACCAAAAAAATAGCCAAGCGTTGTGGCAGGTGCCTGTAGTCCCAGCTACTCAGGAGGCTGAGGCAAGAGAATCGCTTAAGCCCAAGAGTTTGAGGTTGCTGTGAGCTGTGACGCCACAGCACTCTACCCAGGGTGACAGCTTGAGATTCTGTCTCAAAAAAAAAAGAGAGAGATTTCCATGAGGCAGATTGACATCTAGGGGGAAATCTGTGCCTCCCCATGGGGTTGCCAGACCGTGTCTTAGTCTCTTCCTGCCTTTCACAGGCTGGAGCAGGGGCAGCAGGCTGCTCATGGATCAATGAGGAGCTGGGGTTTGGCCAGGGCTGGAGTGTGAAGAGGCTCAGTCCTGGTGCTTGGGCTGGATCCCGAGGGAAGAGACCACTGTGGAGGGAAGAGGCTGGCGCCAGCCAGCTGCCTGTGGTCTGAGAATGTCTTACAGGAGGGAGCGCCATGATCCCAGGGAGAGGAGGAAGGCAGCAGTAGAGAAGGGTGGGGATCCGGGGAGGAGCGATGGGGGAGGGGTGGAGGAGGAAGGGAAAGAGGAGATGGGCGGTAGGAATGGGGGATAGGGAGGTCTTGGGAGCCAGGACCAAGGAGACTGTTCCTGCTGACCAGCAGGCCTCACTCCAAGGGACTTCCTAGGCTGCCCCTTTCCGGGTGTGGGGGTAGCCTCAGTTCCAGCCACTCTCCCCCCTCCCCAGATGGTGAGGGTACCGACCTGTTTGCTGTGGCTGTCCATGAGTTTGGCCATGCCCTGGGCCTAGGCCATTCCTCCGCACCCAACTCCATTATGAGGCCCTTCTACCAGGGCCCAGTGGGTGACCCTGCCAAGTACCGCCTGTCCCAGGATGACCGAGATGGCTTGCAGCAGCTCTATGGTATGGGGAGTGGTAGGCCTCCCAAATCAGCCTCGTGACCTGCCCTGGGGCTTCTACAGCAGCCAGGTTCCCCACACCCGTCTGCCTCTTTCCCCACAGGGAAGGCATCCCAAACCCCATATGACAAGCCCACGAGGAAACCCCTGGCTCCTCCTCCCCAGCCCCCAGAAAGGTGAGTCATCACCTGCCATGAGAGCTTGGGTGGCCACCTGCGTATTCCTAGAATCCTCTGGGGATAGGATGGTAGGAGTCCTCTGCCTCATAGGACTGTCAAGGTAAGCTAAGACATAAGGAGCCCCCATCCCTTTGCTCACCTGTCCTTCCTCCCAGCCCTTCAGACCCAGTCCCTAATCGATGTGAGGGCAATTTTGATGCCATTGCTAACATCCGCGGGGAAACTTTCTTCTTCAAAGGTGAGCCACTTCACATGGCCCCTGACCCCACACAGTTGGCTTCCTACTTACTTAGGGCAACCCCACTGGGGCTGTAGTCATTCTTGGGAAGTGCAAATTTTTGTGCTAAAAGTGGGCAGCTCTGGACAAGCCACACTGAGTTTGTCACCCTAGATCCACGGTACCCTAATTTCCAGAAGGCTTCCCCACCCCCTAGCCACACTGGGGTTGGGGGAGAAGACTGACCATCTCATGCCTCCATGCCAGCTGCTTCTGTTCTCCACAGGCCCCTGGTTCTGGCGTCTCCAGCCCTCAGGACAGCTGGTGTCCCCGAGGCCTGCGCGGCTGCACAGCTTCTGGGAGGGTCTGCCCACCCAGGTGAAGACTGTCCAGGCTGCCTACTCCCGGCACCGAGATGGCCGAATCCTGCTCTTTAGCGGTGAGTGGGGAAGGAGAGCTGGGCGGGCTGGCAGGGCTTGGGGACCCCACCCTGATCACAGAGCCTTCTCCTTCCAGGCCCCCGGTTCTGGGTGTTCCAGGACGGCAGCTGGAGGGCGGTGAGCGGCCGCTCACGGAGCTGGGGCTGCCCCCGGGAGAGGAGGTGGATGCCGTGTTCTCCTGGCCCCTGAACGGAAAACCTACCTGATCCGGGGACAGCAGTACTGGCGTTATGATGAGGCTGCTGCGCGCCCCGACCCAGGCTACCCACGCGACCTGAGCCTCTGGGAAGGGGCGCCTTCCGCCCCTGACGACGTCACTGTCAGCAGCACAGGTAGGTAGAGCCCAGAGGCCCCTGGGACCTGCAAGTTGCTAGCCCTGGGGGATGGAGCGATAGAGGCCATCCTGGGGTGGGGGTTAGAGGGCCGGCAGAAAAGGGCGGGATTGAGCAGGCCAGGACCAATACTCTGAAGTGTCTCCTGCTCCACAGGTGACACCTACTTCTTCAAGGGTGTCCACTAACTGGCGCTTTCCCAAAGACAGCATCAAGACTGAATCGGACTCCCCCCAGCCCATGGGGCCTAAGTGGCTGGACTGTCCCGCCCCCAGCTCTAGCCCTCGCTTCCCCCGACCCCCTAAAGCGACCCCGGAGTCAGGACCCTGCAATTGTCAGTGTGAGCTCAATCAGGCTTCTGGGCAGTGGCCCACGCCTCTCCTGCTGCTGCTCTTGCCCCTGCTGTCGGTGGGCGTCGCCTCCCCATAAAAGGGACGAAGTGAGCTTCCTTCTCGGAAGGGCCGGAGCCCCACCTCTGGAGCCCCCTTGCCTGTTCCCAGGGCCCGGGGCTCTTGCGCGACCGGCACAGGACGGACTACCCCACCCCAGGCCGCCGTCTCGGGCGCCTCGCTCCCGACCCGGGGGCCGCCAGGGGGCGCTGCGGACTCTCTCTACGGAGCCTTGTGGGAACAGGGCGGGGCGCAGGTGCGGGATTGTGGACCCTGGATTAGGGGCCGGATTTACACGGGGGTTGAAGGACAGAGGGTTGGACCTTGGCCTAGACACACTGATTGGAAAAAACCCGGCCGCCGGCCTCGCGCTTCCCCCCGCAGGCCGTTCCTTTTCCCGGAAGGGCCAGCCTTTCTCGCACTCTATCCTGCCCCCACCCCTGCTGGCGACAGCGTTTGAGATCCTTGTGGATCCTTACAAGACAGGGCTTGTGGGGAAACTAAACCCAGCCATCTCCCACACGCTGCTCCGAGTTTCCCTGCGGCTCCTCATCCTGTCCCTGCTGCCACGACATTCCACTAGTCACTGCACATTCGTGGGGACCCAGGACCCAGCCCCAACCTAGAGACCACCCCTGAGGACCCATGCCTCACGTACAGCGCGCTCCGGAGCACTCTGGGAGATGTTGGTCTCATTTCCAGTCACCCCCATCTAGGCCACGCACCTTGGATGCCACTCTCTTGCCTTAAAAAATTTCTTCCATGGCTCAGTGCCCGTAGCACAGTGGTTATGGCGCCAGCCTCATACACCAAGGGGCGCGGGTTCGAACCCGGCCCAGGCCAGCTAAACAACTGCAACGAAAAAATAGGCGGGCGTAGTCCCAGCTATTTGGGAGTCTGAGGCAAGAGAATCGCTTAAGCCCAGGAGTTTGAGGTTGCTGTGAGCTGTGATGACAAAGTGAGACTTTGTCTCAAAAAAAAAAAAAAAAAAAAACTCTTCAAGCCTTCAACCCTGAGTTTCTACAGTTTCCCCTAGAATAGCTTGGCTGCCATCAGCTAAATGCCAGTGGGGAGATGGTGGACTAAATCCTCTCTCAGGCCCACCACTGCTCCCCACTCCCTGAGGGTCCTAGTTCTTGGGTAAGGGATTGGTGGAACCTGGGCTTCTCAGTCACCCCCTACTCCCCACAGATTCAGAACCTAAATCATTGCTTCTGGAACCATGCTTCTAGACTATGCCACATTAGAACCCTTGGGAAAGCTGAAAAAATGTAGATCCCATGGCCTCACCCTGATTCCTCATTCTAGGGATGGGGCCCGGAATCTGTGTCTTAGCGAGGGGGGGGGGCGTTCCGCAGTGGTGGCCAAGGGTGCTATGGATCAGCTGCTGGCCGTCTCCTGGCATTTTTCTGTCTCTGTGGTTTTCTTCATTCCTGGGACCCATCTCTACAGAGCTACATTGACAGCCTTAGTTGACAGGTGGCCACCCTGCCATGGATGGAGTCACATAGTGAATAGGCTACTTCATAGGTTGCCATCCAGCCTCCGTGACCAGGGAAGTTTGCCCCCAGTTGTTAATGGGAACCAGACCAGCATGTGGACAAAAGCCAGGCATCTTCCGCCAGTCCATGAGTGAGAATTCCACACTACCAGGAAACCATCTGGGCTTCTGTCAGTTTCTTTTCCAATTAGGAGGAAGGGGAAACTTGTATTTTTTGTGTGTGTGTGATTTTTTTTTGGCCGGGGCTGGGTTTGAACCTGCCACCTCTGGCATATGGGACCGGCGCCCTACTCCTTGAGCCACAGGCGCCACCTGGAAATTTGTAGTTTTATAAGTTATCAGCCCTACCTAGAAGGATGATCATAATGATTAGAGAGAGCTACTTAATTCTTCTGAGCATTGGTGGATCTGGGGTGAAGTTTGGTGGCGGGAACTGTACAGATGGGAGTTGCCCTGCTTTGCAGAAGCTGGAATCCAAGCTTGATTGGGAGTGGGGAGAAGATCTAAGTAGCAAGAATGAGGGGAGAAGGCAAAAGGAAGAACCCAAAAGTTCCTTGGGGTGAGCCCAGAAGAGAATGTGTGATATTGAGACACTTTCATGGCTACAGGTAAACTTCTACAACCTTGGCTGGCTGCAGTGACTCATACTAGTCATCCCAGTACTTGGGGAGGCCAAAGGGGAGGGGATCGCTTGAGGTAAGTAGTTTGAGACTAGCCTGAGCAAAGTGAGACCTTGTCCTTTTGTGGTGGGTGCCTGTAGCCCCAACTTGGGAGGCTGAGGAAGGAGGATCCCTTGAGCTCAGGAGATTGAGGTTGCTGTGAGCTATGATGCCACAGTACTCTGGCCTGGGCAACAGAGTGAGACTCTGGAAAAAAAAAAAAAGAAGGAATGGCTCAGTGCCTGTGGCTCAAGCTGCTAAGGCACCAGCCACATACACCTGAGCTGGCCGGTTCTAATCCAGCCCAGGCCCGCCAAACAACAATGATGGCTGCAACCAAAAAATAGCCAGGCATTGTGGTGGGTCCCTGTAGTCCCAGCTTCTTGGGAGGCAGAGGCAGGAGATTTGCTTGAGCCCAGGAGTTGGAGGTCGCTGTGAGCTGTAATGCCACGACACTCTACCCAAGGTGACAGCTTGAGGCTCTGTCTAAAAAAAAAAAAAGAAGAAGAAGGAAAAACTTCTCATTTGTGGTTGTGGTGGTACCAAGTCCAAGTCCACAACAGGTCAAACATAGTCATGTGTAGCAATTCACACGAGCAGCCTCAAAGTAAAAAGACCTCCTAGAGAGGGAGGGGTTTGCCTCTCCAGTGGAGCAGACCCTGGTTCAACAGGATTTTCCCTTTTTATGTTGGTTCCTTAATTCTGTATTATGTGGGGGTGGAATATTCATGCTTTTTTTTCTTAGAAAGGGGTGGAGAATTCTTAGAATAGGGACCTTCCAACTTCTAATTTTTTTTTTTTTTTTTTTTGAGACAGAGCCTCAAGCTGTCGCCCTGGGTAGAGCGCTCTGGCATCACAGCTCACAGCAACCTCCAAGTCCTGGGCTCAAGTGGTTCTCTTGCCTCAGCCTCCCAAGTAGCTGAGACTACAGGCGCCTGCCACAATGTCTGGCTATTTTTTGGTTGTAGTTGTCATTGTTTGGCAGGCCCAGGCCAGATTCAAATCTGCCAGCTCTGGTGTATGTGGCTGGTGCCTTAGCCGCTTGAGCTACAGGCACCACCACCACCTCCTTTTTACTTTTTTTTTTTTTTGAGACAGAGTCTCACTTTATCACCCTTGGTAGAGTGCTGTGGCATCACAGCTCACAGAAACCTCCAGCTCTTGGGCTTAGGCGATTCTCTTGCCTCAGCCTCCAGAGTAGCTGGGACTGTAGGTACCTACCCTATGCCCAACTGTTTTTGTTGCAGTTTGGCAGGGCTGGGTTCAAACCCACCACCCTCGGTATATGGGGTTGGTGCCCTAACCACCGAGCCACAGGCGCTGCCCCATGCTTTTTTTTCTTAGAAAGGGGTGGAGAATTCTTAGAATAGATACCGTCCCACTTTTAATTTTTTGGGGTTTTTTTTTTTGAAGGTAAATATCTTTGTATTGAACAAGAATGAATCATTTGGTTTTATTTTAATGCTTTTTCTTTAGTTGGTTATACTTTTATTTTTTTTTTATTTTTTATTTTATTTTATTTATTTATTTTTTTTTTGTAGAGACAGAGTTTCACTTTATTGCCCTCGGTAGAGTGCCGTGGCATCACACAGCTCACGGTAACCTCCAACTACTGGGCTTAGGCGATTCTCCTGCCTCAGCCTCCCAAGTAGCTGGGACTACAGGCGCCCGCCACAACGCCCGGCTATTTTTTTGTTGCAGTTTGGCCAGGGCTGGGTTTGAACCCGCCACCCTCGGCATATGGGGCTGGCGCCCTGCTCACTGAGCCACAGGCGCCGCCCTTATTTTTTATTTTTTATTTATTTATTTTTTTTATTGTTGGGGATTCATTGAGGGTACAATAAGCCAGGTTTTGGGGTGTTTTTTTGAGACAGGGTCTCTGTCACCCTGCACAGAGGGCCATGGCATCATCATAGCTCACAGCAACCTCAAATTCTTGGGCTCAAGCAATCCTCTTGCCTCAGCCTCCTCAGTAGCTGGGACTACAGGCACATGTAGTCCTGGCTCCACATTTTATTCTTTTAGGGGTGGCTCAGAATCTGTCTAGGAGCTAGGTGTAACTTCTATCATACTAATGTATGTTAATGAGGGAAAAGTAACCTTTGGTCACAAGCTCCTAGTTTCTGTGCAGGCTCCTAGTCATAAAAAGTCCCTAACCTCAAGATCCTGCTATTGTGGGTTTTTTCTTTGTCAGACCCTCTACCCCTGACCCACACTTTCTTATCTCCTGCTGTGCTGTCCCTTATGTCTGCTACACAAAATGTGTCATATTAAAGTGATTATTTTACTTTTTAAAACAGTATAGTTAAAAATATTGGCAAGGCTCATATTCAAAATTAAAAACTAGGCAATGTCCATAGTTCAGTGGGTAGGGCGCTGGCCACATACACTAAGGCTGGCAGGTTTGAACCTGGCCCAGGCCAGCTAAAACAACGACGACTGCCAACAGCAACAACAACAATAAAAAGCCCAGCTGGACGTTGTGGCAGGTGGGCGCCTGTAGTCCCAGCTACTTGGGAGGCTGAGGCAAGAGAATTGCCTAAACCCAGGAGTTGGAGGTTGCTGTGAGCTGTGATGCCACAGCACTCTACCAAGGGTGATAAAGTGAGACTCTGTCTCAAAAAAAAAAAAACTAGCCAGGCGTTGTGGCAGGTGCCTATAGTTCCAGCTACTAGGGAGGCTGAGGCAAGAGAATTGCTTAAGCCCAAGAGTTGGGGGTTGCTGTGAGCTATGACATCATAGCACTCTACTGAGGGTGACAAAGTGAGACTCTGCCTCTAAAAAATAAATAAATAAAATAAAATCTATAATGTTTGAAAAAAATAGCTGGGCATTGTTGTGGGTGCCTGCAGTCCCAGTTACTCAGGAAGCTGAGGTAAGAGGATTGCTTGAGCCCAAGAACTTGAGGTTGCTGGGAGCTATGACACCATGGCACCATGGCACTCTATCGAGGGTATCAAAGTAAGACTCTGCCTCAAACAAAATTAAAAAGAAAGAAAGAGGGCAGCGCCTGTGGCTCAAAGGAATAGGGTGCCAGCCCCATACACCAGAGGTGGTGGGTTCAAACCCAGCCCCAGCCAAAAAAGAAAGAAAGAAAGAAAAAAGAATCGGAGGGTGGTGGGTTCAAACCTGGCCCCAGCCTAACTGCAACAACAAAATAGCCGAGCGTTGTGGCGGGCGCCTGTAGTTTGCAGCTACTCGGGAGGCTGAGGCAAGAGAATTGCCTAAGCCCAGGTGTTGGAGGTTGCTGTGAACTGTGTGATGCCATGGCACTCTACTGAGGGCGATAAAGTAAGACTCTGTCTCTAAAAAATAATCTGGGCTAGCCACCTGTGGCTCAAGCGGCTAAGGCACCAGCCACATACAACTGACTTGGCAGGTTCGAATCCAGCCCGGGCCCGCCAAACAACAATGACAGCTGCAACCAAAAAATAGCCGGGCGTTGTGGCAGGCGCCTGTAGTCCTAGCTACTTGGGAGGCAGAGGCAGGAGAATTGCTTGAGCCCAGGAGTTGGAGGTTGCTGTGAGCTGTGCTACTACAGGACTCTACCCAGGGCAATAGCCTGAGGCTCTGTCTCAAAAAACAAAAGAAAAGAATTAGAGAGACAGGAATTATAGTAAAAGTCATATATCAATATGTGGAAAACATACACTGGTTTGGCTGAAAAAGGTGGAACATATCAAAGCCGGGGGCAGCGGTTCTCAAACTGTGGGTCTTGATCCACAGGAACTGTATGAAAGGGCTGAGGCATTAGGAAGGTTGAGAACCACTGGCTTAGAGGTTATAGGTAGGTTTAGAGATTCTTTAGCTGACAATTGGCTGAAAGAGTTAAGCTTTATCTAATAGACTAAGAGTCAGCGAAAAGAATGATGAGTTAAGATAAGGGTCTGTGAATCAGAGACCAACTGCAGGACATATGCCCAGGCTCAAGTGGTTTGTTGTGTATATCAAGGACCTTCAGGTAAGTCTTACATAGCCTTAGGTCTATGAATGACTCACCAAGAACGTCTCTAAGGGGAGGGGGACATGATGAAACATGGCTGATCTCCTTTCTCATGGCTGGCAACTGAGTTTTAGGGATCTCCTGGGTCAAGAGAGGGTTTAGTCAGTCAGTTGCTGGGGGTAGCCCTAAGATTTTCTTTTCTTTTCCTTTCTTTTTTTTTTTTTTTTTTTTGCAGTTTTTGGCTGGGGCTAGGTTTGAACCTGCCACCTCCAGTATATGGGGCTGATGCCCTACTCCTTTGAGCCACAGGCGCCGCCCAAGATTTTCTTTTAGTTCACAAAAGGATACCATCAATATGTGTTTGGGGGAGAAAAAAGAGATACTGGGAAAAACTCTGCCCCCAAATTGCAAAGGGCTCCAGGTAACAAGAAACCTTCAGGAAAGCAAATGATTTCCTCAGGTCCAGAACTCAGAGAATGAGTGGATGGGGCTCTGGGTCCCCACATCCTCACTAATAACTCCAACCCAAATATCCTTACACTGGGGACATGATTATCAGATTTTCTTTTTTTTTTTTGCAGTTTTTGGCTGGGGCTGGGTTTGAACCTGCCACCTCTGGCACATGGGGCTGGCGCCCTACTCCTTTGAGCCACAGGTGCCACCCCCCAATTATCAGATTTTTTTTTCAATTATCAGATTTTTATAAATGGGGAACCCCAAGGCTCTATGCCTCCCCACTGAAGCCTCAGATGCAATTTCTTTTCCTTTCATTTTTGTTCTTGTTATTGTTCAGACAGAGTCTCACTATATTAACCTCTGTAGAGTGATATGACGTCACAGCTCACAGCAACCTCAAACTCTTGGGCTTAAGCAATTCTCCTGCCTCAGCCTCCCGAGTAGCTGGGACTACAGGTGCCCGCCACAATACCCGGCTATTTTTTTGGTTTCAGTTGTCATTGTTGTTTAGCAGGCCCAGGCCGGGTTTGAACCCGCCAGCTCCAGTGCATGTGGCTGGCACCATAACGTGCTATAAGCGCCAAGCCTTCTCTTCTTTCCTTTCTTTTTTTTTTTTTTGAGACAGAGTCTCAAGCTGTTGCCCTGGGTAGAGTGCTGTGATGTCACAGCTCACAGCCACCTCAAACTCTTGGGCTTAGCTGATCCTCTTGCCTCAGCCTCCCAAGTAGCTGGGACTACAGACATCCACCACACACGGAGCTATTTTTTTGTTGTTGTTGCTGTTGTCATTGTTGTCAGGGGTCCTCGAACTGTGGCCCACGGGGCACATGAGGTAGTGTGATTGTATTTGTTCCCGTTTTGTTTTTTTACCTCAAAATAAGATAGTGCAGTGTGCATAGGAATTTGTTCATAGTTTTTATTTTTTAAACTATAGTCCGGCCCTCCAGCGGTCTAAGGAACAGTGAACTGGCCCCCTGTTTAAAAAGTTTGAGGACCCCTGTATGGTCCGGTCTGGGTTTGAACCCGTCAGCCTCAGTGTATGTGGCCAGTGCTCTGCCCACTGTGTTATGGTGTTATGGATGCTGCCCTTCTTTTTTTTTTTTTTTTTTTCGAGACAGGGTCTTGCTTTTGGCACCCTAGGTAGAGTGTCCTGGTGTCATAGGTCATAGCACTTGAAACTCTTGGGCTCAAGCAATTCTCTTGCCTCAGCCTCCTGAGTAGCTGGGACCATAGGCCCGGCCACGATGTCCAGCTCTTTTTAGAGCCAGAGTCTCACTCTTGCTCAGGATGGTCTCCAACCCATGAACTCAGGCAATCCACCCGCCTCCACCTCCCAGAGTGCTAAGAGTACAGGTGTGAGCCACTATGCTGGTCTCCAGATGCAAATTGACAGTGGAGATTCAATTGGTGCCAAGATCCCATTGCAATGCCTTAACTCCATTTTGTTTATAGAGCCAGACTTACTCCATTTTGCTAAGGACTTTGCTAAGAGCTTTCAACAACAGGAAGCTCAGCTGAAGGCTGCAGAGTTTAGCAAAAACTGTAAAAACCTGTGAAACCACAGCTCCTTCTTGTAAGCCCTCCCCTTACCCTATAGATATAATTTTGCAAGTATTGGCTCTTGTGAAACTTGGCTTGCTTTAAGGACTCCCCCTCCCTTACAGAAAGCACCTTATAAAAGGTTTCCACCACTTTTTCTGGGGGTTGAGAGACTTTGAGGCATAAGCCCTTTCTCAGCTGGCCAGTCAATTAAAGGACCTTTGCTTAGTTTGGACTCAGTGTGCTGGCGTTTCTCTATTCCACTCGCTATCTATTTACTATCTATTTATTTATTTTGAGAAAGTCTCACTTGGTCACTCTTGGTAGAGTGCGGTGGTGTCACAGCTGACAGCAACCTCAAACTCTTGGGCTTAAGTGATCCTCTTGCCTCAGTCTACCAAGTAGCTGGGACTACAGGTGCCCACCACAACACCAGGCTAGTTTTTTTTTTTTTTTTTTGTAGAGACAGAGTCTCACGGTACCGCCCTCCGGTAGAGTGCCGTGGCGTCGCACGGCTCACAGCAACCTCTAACTCTTGGGCTTACGCGATTCTCCTGCCTCAGCCTCCCGAGCAGCTGGGACTACAGGTGCCCGCCACAACACCCGGCTATTTTTCTGTTGCAGTTTGGCCAGGGCTGGGTTTGAACCCACCACCCTTGGCATATGGGGCCGGCGCCCTACTCACTGAGCCACAGGCGCCGCCCCCACCAGGCTAGTTTTTATTCTCTTTATTTATTTATTTTTTTTTTTTCAGACAGAGTCTCACTTAGTTGCCCTTGCTAGAGTGCTGTGAAATCACAGCTCACAGCAACCTTGAACTCTTGGGTTCAAGCAATCCTCTTGCCTCAGCCTCCTGAGTAGCTGGGACTACAGTTGCCTGCCACCACGCCTGGCTATTGCTTTTTTAGAGGTAGGGTTTTGCTGTTGCTCAGACTGGTCTTGAATTCCTAAGCTCAGGCAATTCAACCACCTTGGCCTCCCAGAGTGCAAAGATTACAGGCATGAGCCACCATGCCTGGCCTACCCAAGATCCCCTTTAAAACTGAAGACTGGCTCTCTCTGGGCAAGATGGCGGGGGGTGAGGTTGGAGTGACTCTTGGTCAGCCGCAACTTTCGCGCCAGGATCTTGCTACCTTGGATGTTACCAAGTTGACACCACTTTCACATGAAGTTATCAGCAGACAAGCCACAATTAACATAGGTACAATTGGTCATGTGGCTCACGGGAAATCCACAGTTGTCAAAGCTATTTCTGGAGTTCATACTGTCAGATTCAAAAATGAATTAGAAAGAAATATTACAATCAAGCTTGGGTATGCCAATGCTAAGATTTATAAACTTGATGACCCAACTTGTCCTCGACCAGAATGTTATAGATCTTGTGGGAGCAGTACACCTGATGAGTTTCCTACAGATATTCCAGGGACCAAAGGGAACTTCAGATTAGTCAGGCATGTTTCCTTTGTTGACTGTCCTGGCCATGATATTTTGATGGCTACTATGTTGAACGGAGCAGCAGTAATGGACGCAGCTCTTTTGTTGATAGCTGGTAATGAATCTTGCCCTCAGCCTCAGACTTCTGAACACCTGGCTGCTATAGAGATCATGAAATCGAAGCATATTTTGATTCTGCAAAATAAAATTGATTTGGTAAAAGAAAGTCAGGCTAAAGAGCAATATGAGAAGATCCTTGCATTTGTACAAGGTACAGTAGCAGAAGGAGCTCCCATTATTCCAATTTCTGCTCAGCTAAAATACAATATTGAAGTTGTCTGTGAGTACATAGTAAAGAAAATTCCAGTACCCCCAAGAGACTTTACTTCAGAACCCCCCCCCCACTTATTGTTATTCGATCTTTTGATGTCAACAAACCTGGCTGTGAAGTTGATGACCTTAAGGGGGGGTGTAGCTGGTGGCAGTATTCTAAAAGGAGTATTAAAGGTAGGCCAGGAGATAGAAGTCAGACCTGGTATTGTTTCCAAGGATAATGAAGGAAAACTAATGAGTAAACCAATCTTTTCCAAAATTGTATCACTTTTTGCGGAACATAATGATCTTCAGTATGCCGCTCCAGGGGGTCTTATTGGAGTTGGAACAAAAATTGACCTCACTTTATGCCGAGCTGACAGAATGGTGGGTCAGGTACTCGGTGCAGTTGGAGCTTTACCTGAAATCTTCACAGAATTGGAAATTTCCTATTTCCTACTCAGAAGGCCTCTAGGCGTACGCACTGAAGGAGACAAGAAAGCAGCAAAGGTGCAAAAGCTGCCTAAGAATGGGGCGGCGCGGGCGGCGCCTGTGGCTCAAGGAGTAGGGCGCCGGTCCCATATGCCGGAGGTGGCGGGTTCTAAACCCAGCCCCAACCAAAAATCACAAAAAAAAAAAAAAGATAAAGAATGGGGCGGCGCATGTAGCTCAGTGAGTAGGGTGCCGCCCCCATATACCGAAGGTGGTGGGTTCAAACCCAGCCCTGGCCAAACTGCAACAAAAAAATAGCCGGGTGTTGTGGCGGGCGCCTGTAGTCTCAGGTGCTTGGGAGGCTGAGGCAGGAGAATCACATAAGCCCAAGAGCTGGAAGTTGCTGTGAGCCATGGCACTCTACCCAGGGCAGTAAAGTGAGACTCTGTTTCTACAAAAAAAAAAAAAAGCTGTCTAAGAATGAAGTGCTCATGGTGAACATAGGATCTCTGTCGATAGGAGGGAGAGTTAGTACGGTCAAGGCAGATTAGGGCAAAATTGTTTTGACTAATCCTGTGTGCACAAAAGTAGGAGAAAAAAATTGCACTTAGCCGAAGAGTTGAAAAACACTGGCTTTTAATTGGTTGGGGTCAGATAAAAAGAGGAGTGACAATCAAGCCAACTGTCTGACGACTAAAGAATCCCAGTTAAATAATACATTTGGATGGAGTAGGATTTCTCTTAACCTAGGGGTATGTTTTCAAAGTAATATTAGGAAATTTATTTCACAGCTCATTACCTTAGTAGGTAGCTAGCTGTAAGATTATCCTCATTTTTAAAGGCGGTGCCTGTGGCTCAAAGAGTAGGGTGCCAGTCCCATATGCCGGAGGTGGCGGGTTCAACCCCGGCCAAAAACCACACACACAAAAAAAAAGATTATCCTCATTTTTTGATGAAAATTTAACCTCTGATATTAAAATAGTATCTATAATAAATACGAAAATTGGCATAACGTTGCATTCAATCTACATTTTAGCAGAAGTTAAGCATTCCCAAATGTCTGATTTATAATGTCAACACAGGTTCAAAAGGAAATCATTTGTTGACGGCTGCAACCAAAAAGGAAATCAGCCAATCTTTGCTATGGCATACACACATGCTGCTGAACCTGTTTGAAATAAAGTTTGTTGCTTTTTCAAAAAAAAACAAAACTGAAGACTGGGCTTGGCGCCTGTGGCTCAAGCGGCTAAGGCGCCAGCCACATACACCTGAGTGGGCTTGCCAAACAACACTGACGGCTGCAACCAAAAAAAATAGCCAGGTGTTGTGGCAGGTGCCTGTAGTCCCAGCTACTTGGGAGGTGGAGGCAAGAGAATCGCCTGAGCCCAGGAGTTGGAGGTTGCTGTGAGCTGTGATGCCAGGGCACTCTACCCAGGGCGACAGCTTGAGGCTCTGTCTCAAAAAAAACCCTAAAGATTGGGCTCGGCACCTGTGGCTCAAGTGGCTAAGGCTCCAGCCACATACACCTGAGCTGGCGGGTTTGAATCCAGCCAGCCCAGGCCCACCAAACAACAATGACGGCTGCAACCAAAAAATAGCCGGGCATTGTGGAGGATGCCTGTAGTCCCAGCTACCTGGGAGGTGGAGGCAGGAGAATCGCTTGAGCCCAAGGAGTTTGAGGTTGCTGTGAGCTGTGACAGCACGCACTTTAATGAGGGCGACATAATGAATCTCTGTCTCATGAAAAAAATAAATAAATAAAAAGAAGAACCACCTACATGAATGCACTCACTAGGGGTACGATGTCTTAATGGATTTGGACAAACCTCATTTGGGAGCACCCCATTTGCAATGGACTATTTGTGTGTTTGCCTTAATGAAATTGGTGGAACCTCATTTGCGGGGACTGTTTGCAACAAACCATGTGCTTAAAACAATCTAAAGACGGAGAGGTGACCCAACATGAGGGGCCTAATCTTTTTGATAATTGGAAGTTTCACTCAGTATTAGTGGATATCTTGTTAGGCTGGGTAGGGGGGGCTTGTCCTACCCAAATGGAGAGCATGTGTCAAGTTCCAAGATAGACTCCTGCCAGGACTGCAGGCCAGGCCAGGTGCTTTGCTGGGTTCCTGTGCTTGTATGCCAACACAGAGCAGGAATAAACCTTGGATGATGGGCATCAGCAGTCTAGGAAAAGCAGACAAGCACAGAGAATGACATGCTGGTGATGACACTATAGGCAGGCAGCTGCAGAGGTGGCTCAGCAGCTCCTCCTCAATCAATCACCATGTTTAGCTACCCCATGGCTGTGTCCATTGGGGAAACCTTGCTTCCAGCCATCTGCACTTGGTATACTACAGTGTCCTGTGGTCATCCATGAGCAAACCCCCGGTAGGAACCAATGGGGAATACGTTTCAGAGGGATTGGACTGAAAAAAAAAATGGAAAAAATATTTTCTGTCTCTCTAACATTTTGGGAACTAAAACCCGAATCCTTGCCTCAGATTAGTGGTTGGGAGGAGCAGAGAATGTCTCTTATGCTTTGTGCCACAGAAATAGATCCAGGGAATCGTCTGGGAGGCGATTACAAGATCTTCTTAGCTGAAGATGGCATTAATCTGGGTGGAGGTCTTGAGACTGTTTTAGCTGAAGATGGGCTTGGTCCAAAATGGGATTATGAGGTCAGAACCTTTGAAAGTTTTGTACTTCTGCACAGAAGCAAGAATTTGGATTTTGAGACCAATGTCTGCCATTTACCTCCTTTGCCAGCAAAGTAATAAACTTTTCTTTCCTTCTCAGAAAAAAAAAAATTAAAAACTTTTGTGCAAAGGACACCATGGAGAAAGTGGAAAGACAACCCACAGAATGGGAGAACATATTTGTAATTCACTTATCTATAAAACACACTTTTTTTCTCTTTTTTTTTTTTGTAGAGACAGAGTTTCACTTTATTGCCCTCGGTACAGTGCCGTGGCATCACACAGCTCACAGCAACCTCCAACTCCTGGCTTAGGCGATTCTCCTGCCTCAGCCTCCTGAGTAGCTGGGACTACAGGCGCCCACCACAACGCCCGGCTATTTTTTGGTTGCAGTTTGGCCAGGGCTGGGTTTGAACCCGCCACCCTCGCATATGGGGCCGGCGCCCTACTCACTGAGCCACAGGCGCCGCCCATATAAAACACTCTTACAACTTAATTATAAAAGGACAAATAGTCTAATTAAAAATGGGCAAAGGGGTGGCTCCCATAGCTCAGTGGGTAGGGCACCGGCCACATACACTGAGGCTGGTGAGTTCGAACCCAGCCTGGGCCAGCTAAAGTCAACAATGACAACCGCAACAACAAAAACAGCAATAAAAATAGCCAGGTGCTGTGGCAGGCGCCTGTAGTCCCAGCTACGGGGAGGCGCCTGTAGTCCAAGCTACAGGGAGGCAAGAGAATTACTTAAGCCCAGGAGTTGGAGGTTGCTGTGAGCTGTGATGCTATGACACTCTACCCAGGGTGACAGATTGAGGCTCTGTCTCAAAAATAAATAAATAAATAAATAAAAATAAATAAATAAATAAATAAAATAAGACAGAGATAGGCTGGGCACGGTGGCTCATGCCTCCCTAGCACTTTGGGAGGCCAAGGTGGGTGGATTGCCTGAGCTCACAGGTTCAAGACCAGCCTGAGCAAGACCAAGACCCCCATCTCTAAAAATAGCCGGGTGGGGCCCGCACCTGTGGGTTCGAACCCGCCCCAGCCAAACTGCAACAAAAAATAGCCAGGCATGGGCAGCGCCTGTGGCTCAAAGGAGTAGGGCACCAGCCCTATATGCTGGAGGTGGCAGGTTCAAACCCAGCCCCGGCCAAATACTGCAAAAAAAAGAAAAGAAAAAGGGCAGCGCCTGTGGCTCAAAGGAGTAGGGCGCCAGCCCCATATACCAGAGGTAGTGGGTTCAAATCTAGCCCCAGCCAAAAACTGCAAAGGAAAAAAAAAAAAGAAAGAAAATTAAAAAAATTAAAAAAGTAGATAAGAGGTTGTTCAGGGCTGTCGGGGGATGGAAGTTTGGGGTTGGGAGCTGATATCTCAGAGGAGAGGAATTTATCTCTGAGTTGATGAAAATGTTCTGTGATGGGTGGCAGTGTTCTAAAATGGGTGGCTTGCACAGTTCTATGCATTGAATGTGAATTATATCACCAAAAAGCTATAGAAACATGGTACAATTAGGAATGGAAGATAACATGCCTCCAGAGGGTAGCCTCTGTGAGTGGCCGGCTGTTGGGTGGGGTCCGAGGATGGCTTTCAGCTGGTGCTCTGTAATTCAGATGCAGAGATGGCATCTGGACTTCCTGCCTTTGGAAAGGAGCTTTCAGCCAAATGAACAAACTCCTAACCACCAGGAAGGTGACAGCTGGTGTCTAGTTAACCATGTGAAATTTTCACCAAGATAGTGTGATTTATGGGTTATGTCTCCCTATGTCATCTTCAGGTGTTTTATTGGTTGCACTGTGTCCTCTTCAGGTTCCTATGTTGAATCCTAACTCCCAGTAAGATTCAAAATGTGCCTTATTTGGAAATGGGGTCTTACAGAGGTCATCAATTTACAATGACATCATCAGGGTAAAGCCTAATGCAATATGGTGGGAGTCCTTATAGAAAGGGGAAATTTGGGCAGACACACAGGGAGAAGGCCATGTGAACATGACTATGGCCATCTGCAATCACAGGAGGCCTGGAATGGACCCTCAGAAGTACCCCCCCCCCCTTGTCAACATCTTGCTCCTGGGCTTCCAGATTCCAGAACTGGGATACAGATTTCTTTCTGTTTTTTTTAACTTTGTTTTTTAGAGACAGTCTCACTTTGTCGCCCTCAGTAGAGTGCTGTGGTGTCACAGCTCACAGCAACCTCCAGCTCTTGGGCTTAGGCAATTCTTTTACCTCAGCCTCTGGAGTAGCTGGGACAATAGGCGCCTGCTACAATGCCTGGCTATTTTTTTACAGTTTGGCCAGGGCCGGGTTCGAACCTGCCACCCTCAGTATATGGGGCCAGT